>NC_064646.1:427111047-427417443 GCF_023864345.2 Schistocerca serialis cubense
ATCACTGTCATCGACCATCCACCATACAGTCCCGACTTGGCCCCAACCGATTTTCATCTACTCCCAAAACTTAAATAACGCCTTCGAGGACTTCACTTTGATAGTGATGAAGCCATGCAAGCAGAGGTGAGATTGTGGTTCCGTCAAGGAAATCAAACATTCCACAATGTCGGTATCTCTCGTTTGGGGAAATGTGTTTAAAAATCCTTAAGAGTTTTTACATTAAAAAAGCAATCTTTATTTTTCAGCACCAACGGCTTTGTTGCAGTGGGAACACCGAATCCCGTCAGATCACCGAAGTGCTGTTGTGAGCAGGTCCTAGCCTTGGCATCCTACATCGAGGCTGGATTCCAAAAGAAACTAAAGACATCAGTGGCCTTTGTTGATCTATCAACAGCAAATGACACTGTGTGGCCAGATGTACTCCTGCTGAAGTTAATAAAGCATGTCTCAAGTAAGAAACTGACGACACTTGTGGGAAATATGTTAACCAACCGTTACTTCAAGGTTAGCGTTTGACAAGAAACAGAGCGAGTCATTTACCTTGAAAAATGGGATCCCTGAAGAGTCCGTCCCAGCACCCCTTCTTTTCAATCTGTACACCAGTGACACGCCAAACACTGCTAGCCCAAAGCTTTGCTATGCCGACGACCTTGCCATAGCCGTACAAACCAGCACACTAGAGGAAGGAGAAGCTATATTATGTAGAGACTTAAAAATTCCCCAAACATACTAAAAAGCATGGGGACTCCATCCAGATGCAGAAAAGACAGAAGTCTGCGCATTCCATCTAAACAACAGAATTGCAAACCAGCAGTTGAATGTCACCTTCTGCCAACAAAAGGCTAGACATAATTTCTAGCCTAAATACCTTGGTGTCACAATAGATCGGTCTCTGACATATAAAAACACTTGGAAAAAACAAGCCAAAAACTAAAGACCCGAAACAACATCGTAAAGAAGCTAGCTGGTACAACATGGAGTGCCGACACATCGGCTCTACGTACGACAGTACTAACGCTGCTGTAACCAGTTGCCGAATACTGTGCTCCAGTGTGGCAACATGGTGCTCACACGAGGAAGCTGGACGTACTCGAGGATTATTACAGGCACATTAAAATCCACCCCGATCCCATGGCTGCACACCACTGCACACCATCAGCAACATCCCCACCACCTGAATTACGACGCCAAGAAGCAATCGATCGAGAATGAAGGAAACTACACCATCCCGACTACCCACAAGACCACCCAATTCATACAGTCTTAAACAACCCTCCCTCAGACCGCTTAAAATCTCGCAAACCACTGTGGCATAATGGAAGGAACAATAAGAAGTTCGACGTTAAAGACGAGTGGCACAAGAGGTGAAATGCTGCAACAATAGCACATCGAGGTATCCAAGACTCAACTGCGTGCCCACCAGGATTTCATCTGCAGAGAAAGGAGTGGACAAGGCAGAACAGAATAAGAACTGGCCACGCCAGGTGCAACGCTATGATGCACAAGCGGGCACTCAGAGGTTCTCCAGCCTGTGATTGTGGGACCCAAGAACAAACTGTTCAACATAAAAACTGTCCTCAGAGGAAGTATTCTGGGCCATATAGTGACTTTATTAATGCTACTCCCTCTGCTGTTAGTTGTCTTCAGTCATTAGATATTGAACAATGATTAAATGTATCAGCCTTTTTTAACTTGCAATTACATTACTGGCCATTATAATTGCTACACCACGAAGATGACGTGCTACAGACGCGACATTTAACCGACAGGAAGAAGATGCTGTGATATGCAAATGATTAGCTTTTCAGAGCATTCGCACAAAGTTTGTGCCGGTGGCGACACCTACAACGTGCTGACATGAGGAAAGTTTCCAATTGATTTCTCACACACAAACAGCAGTT
The DNA here is from genome assembly GCF_023864345.2 of Schistocerca serialis cubense. Classification (NCBI taxonomy): domain Eukaryota; kingdom Metazoa; phylum Arthropoda; class Insecta; order Orthoptera; family Acrididae; genus Schistocerca; species Schistocerca serialis. The sequence goes on from NC_064646.1 coordinate 427,112,952, forward strand.
GACCGGCGTTGCCTGGTGAAACGTTGCTGTGATGCCTCGTGTAAGGAGGAGAAATGCGTACCATCACGTTTCCGACTTTGATAAAGGTCGGATTGTAGCCTATCGCGATTGCGGTTTATCGTATCGCGACACTGCTGCTCGTGTTGGTCGAAATCCAATGACTGCTAGCAGAACATGGAATCGGTGGGTTCAGGAGGGCAATACGGAACCCCGTGCTGGCTCCCAGCGGCCTCGTGTCACTAGCAGTCCAGATGACAGACATCTTGGGGCATGGCTGTAACGGATCGTGCAGCCACGTCTTGATCCCTGAGTCAATAGATGGGAACGTTTGCAAGACAACAACCATCTGCACCAACAGTTCGACGACGTTTACAGCAGCATGGACTATCAGCTCGGAGACCATGGCTGCGGTTACCCTTGACGCTGCATCTCGTTCGCATTGACGGCACTTTGAACAGTGGACGTTACTTTTCAGATATGTTACGACCCGTGCTCTACCCTTCATTCGATCCCTGCGAAACCCTACATTTCAGCAGGATAATGCACGACCGCATGTTGCAGGTCCTGTAGGGGCCTTTCTGGATACAGAAAATGTTCGGCTGCTGCCCTGGCCAGCACATTCTCCAGATATCTCATCAATTGAAAACGTCTGGTCAATAGTGGCCTAGCAACCGGCTAGTCACAATACGCCAGTCACTACTCTTGATGAACTGTGGTATCGTGTTGAAGCTGCATGGGCAGCTGTACCTGTACACGCCATCCAAGCTCTGTTTGACTGAATGCCCAGGCGTATCAAAGCCTTTATTACGGCCAGAAGTGGTTGTTCTGGGTACTGATTTCTCAGGATCTATGCACCCAAATTGCGTGAAAATGTACTCACATGTCAGTTCTAGTATGATATATTTGTCTAATGAATACCCATTTATCATCTGCATTTCTTCTTGATGTAGCAGTTTTTATAGCCAGTACTGTATATCATTCAAAGTAGTAATATTAAGTCATTAATTTTCACAGTTTAAAAATTTGTGCCAAAAAGTAAAATAAAGTATATGTAAACACAGATTAAAACTGTGTGCCCAACCGAGACTCGAACTCGGGACCTTTGTCTTTCACGGGCAAGTGCTCTACCAACTGAGCTACCGAAGCACCTGTGGCTAAGGCTGCGTCTAAGCCATGTCTCCGCAATATCCTTTCTTTCAGGAGTGCTAGTTCTGCAAGATTCGCAGGAGAGCTTCTGTAAAGTTTGGAAGGTAGGAGACGAGATACTGGCAGATGTAAAGCTGTGAGACCGGGCGTGAGTCTTGCTTCGGTAGCTCAGTTGGTAGAGCACTTGCCCGTGAAAGGCAAAGGTCCCGAGTTCGAGTCACGGTCGGGCACACAGTTTTAATCTGCCAGGAAGTTTCATATCAGCGCACACTCCGCTGCAGAGTGAAAATCTCATTCTATATGTAAACACTTAACTAGATATACATGTAAAATTTAACTTCATGTACTTGTCAATGTTTGCTATTGTTGCCATACGATAAATAAATAAATAACCGAAGCTAAGCGCCGTCCAGGTTTCCGAGTGCTATTGGTAATCGGGGTGCACTCAGCCCTTCTGAGGCCAAATGAGGAGCTACCTGTTGAGAAGTAGCCGCACCGGTCACGAAAACTGACAACGGCCGGCGGCACCTAAGAGGCTGAGGATGACACGGCGGCCGGTGGGTGCCAGTGGGCCAGGCCTGTTCGGACGGTGAATGTTTGTATTACTTTGCAGCATGCCTTCGTACTTAAACGTCGACTATCTCAGCCTACACGTTGACTGATAGTCTGTGTTGATGGCTCTTCATAACTACCGCGTGGGGTGTCTGATAGGCCCAAACACGACTATTGCGACTGTTTAGCGTTCTGTCTATGGTGATACGGGCTTCAGCCATGAAAAGTCCATGCGCAGGAAAGAGAGGATCGACTATAAGGAGTTACAAGAACCATTGACTGAACACGACACGAAGTCCGCAACCAAGAGGAGTCAAAGTATGCAGTTTCTATGGACGGTAGGGTTGTAGCTGCATTACCTGTAATGTTCGCCACACAGTACTGTGAAAAACATTCAGTTCACATGCAACCGATCGAGTACTAACTGCAGGCGCCTCATTTCTATGTCGAGAGACTGTGTAGTTTGTCGTCGTCCTCGGTCGTTGCACTGTGGTACCAGTTTCCCTCTTGGAACAGTTTTGGAAACATGGTGTGAGCCAGATGTTTTAAACGATGATATCTGCTCTTGCACAACCTTCTCAGTTCTCTGCTGCTTCCACTTGTTTGCCCATACACGAAAACCATGTCTGCACGTTCCGTCACTGTACAACTCCATTTGCTTAGAGCTGATCGACTTTAGTACTTCAACTTCTAAACACAGACCACAGGTTCCTACAGTACAGACAATGTAACTCAGGACTGCCCAAGTCAGTAGACAGCACCCCATCCGCATTAGATTATCTGAAATATTATGTTGTTACCTGAAATGCTCTTCCATGATACTGACAAGAGGGAGATTGAGTTAATAATTAAATCACTAAAGACCAAGAACTCTCATGGATATGACGGGGTATCTAGCAGAATAATGAAGTATTGCTCTATGTATGTTAGCCCAATACTTAGCCATATCTGTAACTTTTCCTTTAGGAGTGGTCGGTTTCCTGACCGATTAAAGTACTCGGTAGTGAAGCCACTTTATAAAAAGGGAGACAGGGATAATGTTGACAATTTTAGACCTATTTCTATGCCATCGGTGTTTGCTAAAGTTATCGAGAAGGTTGTATATACAAGGTCACTGGAGCATTTAAATTCACATAATTTGCTGTCAAATGTACAGTTTGGTTTTAGAAATGGTTTAACGGCTGAAAATGCTATATTCCATTTTCTCTCTGACGTTTTGGATGGATTAAATAAAAGATTGCGAACGCTAAGTGTTTTCTTTGATTTAACGAAGGCTTTTGACTGTGTTGACCACAAAATATTACTGCAGAAGTTGGACCATTATGGAGTAAGGGGAGTAGCTTACAATTGGTTCGCCTCTTACTTTAAGAACAGAAAGCAGATGGTAATCCTCTGCAATATTGAGAGTGGTAGTGGTGTTCAGTCCCAATGGGGCACTGTTAAGTGAGGCATTCCCCAAGGATCGGTGCTGGGGCCACTGCTGTTTCTTATTTATATAAATGATATGCCTTCTAGTATTACAGGTGATTCAAAAATATTTCTGTTTGCTGATGGCACCAGCTTGGTAGTGAAGGATCTTGTGTGTAATACTGAAACAGTATCAAATAATGTAGTACATGAAAAAGTTCGTGGCTTGTGGAAAATAATTTGATGCTATTCCACAGTAAGACTCAGTTTTTACAGCTTCTAGCTCACAATTCAACAAGAACCGATATTTTGATCAGACAGAATGGGCATATTATAAGCGAGATGGAACAGTTCAAGTTCCTAGGCGTTCGTATAGATAGCAAGCTGTTGTGGAAAGCCCATGTTCAGGATCTTGTTCAGAAACTAAATGCTGCTTTATTTATCATTAGAACAGTATCTGAAATAAGTGACAGTTCAACACGAAAAGTAGTCTACTTCGCATATTTTCATACGCTTATGTCGTATGGTATTATTTTTTGGGGTAATTCTTCTGATTCAAAAAGGGGATTTTTGGCTCAAAAACGGGCTGTTCGAGCTATATGTGGTGTAAGTTCGAGAACCTCTTGTCGACCGCTACTCAATAGTCTGGGAATTCTGACATTGCCCTCACAGTATATATTTTCATTAATGTCGTTTGTTGTTAGTAATATTAGCTTATTCCCAAGAGTTAGCAGCTTTCACTCACTTAAAACTAGGTAGAGATTAAATCTGCATGTGGAATTCACTTCCTTGACACTTGTGCAGAAAGGATTCCAGTATTCTGCTGCATCCATTTTCAATAAGCTACCACAAGAACTCAAAAATCTTAGCAGTAGCCCAAACACTTTTAAGTCTAAACTGAAGTGTTTCCTCATGGCTCACTCCTTCTATTCTGTCGAGGAGCTCCTGGAAGAGCTGAAAAATTAAGCAAATTCCAGCGTTACATTGTTGATTTTCTTTATTTAAACTTACGACTTGTCGCCTGAATATGTTTCTTATATTTCATTTTATCTTTTTCTACTATCGTGTTATAATTTTATGTATTGACTCATTCCATGACCATGGAGACTTCTCCTTAATTTGGTCCCAAGGAACAATAAATAAATAAATAAAAATAAATGAGAATCTCTACATCTAACTGTTCGTCGGGATTGCCTAAACCACAATCAAGTACTGATACACGTATTCCACTGTCAGATGTAGCAGGAGGATTTTCGCTTATAACATTCGACTCAGTCGTTTGCGCACCAGGGTCCATTACCTCAAACTGACACATTTACCATTCTTCATCATTCTTGAAAGTTTGTAACATCATCACAGAGTGACCCTGTATAAACGGAGCAGACGCGAATGAAGAATCATTTTAGTAAATATTTGGGCAGCAAACGGGCTATTCCACTGACATAAGCACCTTTGACACAAGACAAATTGTTGTGGGCCTGACACCTCAGAAAGAGCATCTCTGAAATCGGGAAGTTGCTCTGATGTTCGCGTGCTACTGTCGTGGTAATCCGTAAAAGTGGTTGGAGGACGGTGAAACTACGAGTGAGCGACAACGTGTTGGACGTTCAAGCCTTCTCACAGTACTTGGAGGTCGGAGGTTTCAAATGTTCAAATGCATGTGAATGCCTAAGGGACCAAACTGCTGAGGTCATCGGTCCCTAGATTTACTCACTAGTTGAACTAACGTATACTAAGAACAACACAGAAACCCATACGCGAGGGAGAACTCGAACCTCCGGCGGGAGGGGCCGCGCAATCCGTGACACGGCGCCTCGAACCGCGCGGCCACTCCGTGCGGCCGGTCGGAGGTTTGGCTGCTCTGTAAAGCAGGACAGGCAGCGCTCTGTACAGAGTACAGTGCTGGTGCAGGCACGAGTGTTTCAGAGCACATCGATGAACTTACGCTGTCCAACAAAGGGAGTCACAGTAGACGACTCTTACATTTTCACATTTTGACCAAACTACATCGTCAATTACGGCTGCCGCGAGATCGGGAACATCGAGACTGGACCATTGATCGGTGTACCGAACCATCCGGTCAGATGATTCAAGTGTCTTGTTACATCGGGTCGATGGTGTGTCTGAACACACCGTCATCCAGGTGAACGATTGCTCGAAACATTCACCGCGCCACGGAAGCAGATAGATAGGGGCTGTATTATGCTATCAGGGATGTTCATTTGGACTTCTCTGGGACTTACGGTAGTAATCGAAGGCACCATTACAGCTTTGGGCTACATGAACATTATTGCGAACTACTTGCATCCCTTCAACGCTCTGAAGATGATTGTAAAAAGCAACCGAAACTAGTTCAAAAATTGTTCAAGTGTGTGTGAAATCTTATGGGACTTAACTGCTAAGGTCACCAGTCCCTAAGCTTACGCACTACTTAACCTAAATTATCCTAAGGACAAACACACACACCCATGCCCGAGGGAGGACTCGAACCGCCGCCGGGACCAGCCGCACAGTCCAGGACTGCAGCGCCCTAAACCGCTCGGCTAATACCGCGCAGCCAACCGAAACTAGTCATCATGTTTTAATTGTATCATGAAAATTGCTGTTTAGGTATTAAAAGCTTGTTACATTAAATTTTTTTAACTTAATAAATTACATTAAGACCGCTGTCTCCTTTCAGGCGACGTCAGGATTCACTAATTATATAGCGTGTTCGAGTATTGTACAGATACGAAACTCAATTATTTGTCACACGCAAGGAAAACACCAAATTTATGAGACTGTACATGGGATGTGTTAGGTGCTGTACAAACGGGATGATGACTTGCACTTCTCTCCAATTCAGAAAACAAATAGCAAAAGAGACCAATTTTTCTCTGCGTGTAATTGTTTTTTTGGTGATCAGAACGTCATAAAGTTATTTCATTTATACATGTATTATTTTGAGGGATCTCTATGTTTAGGCATAACATATTCATTGTAGAAAAGCGTGAAAGTTAGATATCTTTATACAAAGCCGAGTCGCCTGTACACCCCCTTTAATGAAACAGCTTTGCTTTTGCTTTTTGCAAATGTGCAACGCATTTATTTTGAGATAAATTTGCTTTTTATTAACCTTTAATGAAACAGCTTTGCTTTAGCTTTTTGCATCTTTGCAACACATTTGCTTCCTTATGCAGTTTTTCGTTAGCAATTCTTGAAATTTGCAAACAACAATAGTATCCGTAAATATAAAAGGTGTAGTCACGTTAAAGTGACCATCACCTATGTTCGACGTCAACGTGCAATGACCACTCGCAGACGACTTGTGGGAGAACTAGCAGTGGAGGATGTATTGAAACGTGTCGGGAAAAATTGGTTCAAATGGCTCTGAGCATTACAGGACTTAACATCTGAGGTCATCAGTCCCCTAGAACTTAGAACTACTTAAACCTAACTAACCTAAGGACATCACACACATCCATGCCCGAGGCAGGATTCGAAACTGCGACCGTAGCGGTCGCGCGATTCCAGAATGAAGCACCTAGAACCGCTCGTCCACACCGGCCGGCGGAAAAGTCGGAAAATAGTACAGTCGTTGTAATTCGGAAACGGGACAATTTATCAGACGTCCAAAAGAGCATGATCATTGGCTATTGGGCCAAGGGTGAAATCATTTCCCATACGACTGTTCGCGTGCCGAGGCGGTTAAAGTGAACCGTGGGAAAATGGCGCTATCCGAAATCGAAAATGGTTCAAATGGCTCTGAGCACTATGGGACTTAACATCTATGGCCATCAGTCCCCTACAACTTAGAACTACTTAAACCTAACTAACCTAAGGACATCATACACATCCATGCCCGAGGCAGGATTCGAACCTGCGACCGTAGCAGTCGCGCGGCTCCGGACTGAGCGCCTAGAACCGCTAGACCACCGCGGCCGGCTATCCGAAATCGGCTCCGAGGCAACTGTGGAGCGCAAGGGGCCACAGACGGCAGGGGTGAGCGAAGGCTGCGCAGATGTGTGCGGCTGTTTAACAACCGACTGTCCGGATGAGCCAAGAGGCTACCAGTTCAAAATACACAACGAGCCTCTGCAGCACGCACTTGGTTCATTCACCTATGCTGGCAGCTGTACATCGACGAAGAAGGCAGTAACTTGCACGCCAGTGCCGCAACTGGACTCCACTGAGTGACGACAGGTAGTCTTTTCAGGTGGATCACTTTTTATGCTCCATCGGACAGACGGTCATTGACATGCACGGTGTAAAACGTCTGAAAGCAAACGGTCGAGGCCGATGATCTGAGGAATGTTTTCGTGGCATTCCCTGGGTTATCTCGTAATTCTGAAAGGAACAATGGATCAACAGAAGCATGCATCAATCCTTGGGGACCCTACCCACCCTTACATGCAATTTGTTTTTCCTCGGCACGATGGCATCTACCAGCAGCACAACCCAACGTGACACACAGCTCGCACTGCACGTGCGTAGTTCTAAGAGGACCAGGATGACATTACCACACTCACCTGGCCACCAGAGCCCCCGGATTTAAATCAAAATCGAGAATCTGTGGGTCCACCTTGATCGGGGTGTTGGTGCCACGGATCCTCAGGCCAGAAACTTACCACAGCTGGCCAGGACAATGGAATCGGCGTGGCTCCACAACCACTCCGCGCTGCAAAAGGCGCTTATTCAGGCCTTTGACAGGTGGTCACATTAATGTGACTGGGCAGTGAAACAGTGTCAGTATAAACTCATCATCTTCTTCACTTTCAGGGATTAGGCCAAGCGTCTGTTCTGTCTTCAGAGGTTGAGCCCATGTCATTTTGTGCCTACAAGGCTTTCTTCTTTCTCTCGGACTGTATCCCAACATTTGTTTCTTCTGGTATTCTGCTTACATGCTCTTTTCACCTATTTCCGTATCTCTCTGTTGTGTTCATTATCCTTGCAACATTCAGTTCTTTTCTAATTTGTTCATTCCTGATCCGGTTTTCAATAGATGCTATTTCAGCTGCTCACGACTTAAAAATACTCTAGCACAGAAAGTGGCAGATTATGTCCCATAAGAGTAACAGACCACCTCTAGATAATTCATGTAGCTCCTGCAAATAAAACAAGTTTAAGCAAAAACTGTAAGCATTGCTTGTGTGTCAGATAATCTGTCAAAAAACAGCCTAAATAAATAAAATTTTAAATCGTTCACGTAGTTAGCATATTCAGTGAAAATGGGAAAAAATTGTATGATTTTTGTAAATCGGTTGGCAAGTAGTAAATCAATGTGACGTATCACGAATACGGTGTAAAGACACCGAAAGTAACTAGTGCAGTTACACGAAGGTTGAGAAATTTTAAAATTGTTAGGCACGTCTTCGTTAATGTAGTCCAGTGCATAAGACAGATCTTCAGTTCCTAAAGCTATTTGTTTTGCTTTTTCTGGTCGCAGGAGTTATTCCCGTCTACTGCTGAACAAAAAGAGGCTGTGATTACCTAGTGAGCCCTTCTCACGCGTCACCTGCTGCATCAGTGTGTGAGACTATTGGCGTCCCTCAAGGAGCCCCAAAGACGAGTGTTTCGAGTGACCTTCTTTCGTCTTTTGTATGACTTTGCTTGCGTGCATGCTGTGGTATGAATGTTCTCAGCATTGTAATACCATCAACGGAACTGCATAATAGAAGCTAACGCAGCACGGACTCGTTGTTTACACGGTGACGACAATTCCCGAACCAAGAAAACAAAATAAAACGCGACAGGAACCGAAAACTAACCATATTTGAGGCTTGGAAAAACAAAAAGATTTACCTGAGAAATTTACGTGATGATACAGAGGAGACACGAGCGTTATACAGGGTGTTTAATATAAAGTATATCGCCTAGTAATTCACAAAATAATAAGTGAAATGAACATTTATAGATTCAGGAAATTCATTACACAAGGCTTCAATAGAACAATTTATGTGCTATCTGTTTCGGTCTAAGATATCGTCTGGAACGAAAAATTAGCCAATACAAATCACATGTAACTCATCTAGAAACATAAAATCGCATTATCTGTCGAGCTCATGAATAATAGCAAGCTAGATAATGATGTTGCTGTATCAGCAATTATTGTCATACACAAGCCAAATAGCTGAGCGTATGTAGTCAGAAGTTATGAGGCTATGCCCATACCACAGATGTTCAGTTATTTGCCGGCCGCGGTGGCCGAGCGGTTCTAGGCACTTCAGCCCGGAACCGCGCGACTGCTACGGTCGCAGGTTCGAATCCAGCCTCGGGCATGGATGTGTGTGCTGTCCTTAGGTTAGTTAGGTTTAATTAGTTCTAAGTTCTAGGCGACATGACCTCAGAAGTTAAGTCGCATAGTGCTCAGAGCCATTTGTCTGATTACTCTATGAATGTGTTAATGTATTAAATAATTGTCATAAACAAATTACATAGGCTTCAGTGGCCAGAGTCAGTCCAAATAAAAGTTTTCCGGGTTGGTACCGCGCCATAATGTATAAAACTACTAGTGCTGCAACCGTGGCGGAAACATTGGTTTTTCTTCAGCACCTATAGCTTTATACATTATGACGCGGAACCATACCCAGACAACTTTTATGTCAGTTTTGATAACGGATGTAAAGCCTTTGTATGCTTGAAGAAATTGTAGTTTTTCGCTCTTCTCAATGTTTATGATGTCTTACCTCGTGAACTATGCGTCATACAGTGTTATACTCTGTGAGTACACTCAGTGGTGTACGTGGTAAGGAGGGATGAGCTAAGAGTGGTGTGGCAGCTGTTGTAGGATAGCTGAAAAGGAAGGGAAATAGTTAGCGAATAAGTTAACATAACTAACAGAAGATTACTCGTATTTCTCGAAGCAAACGAAGACATTAGAAATAATGCATCAAGAAATAGAGTCCAGCTATCACAATGTCAACTAGGATGAGGCTCAATGTACTCAGCATGAACGATGGTGTTATAGCTAAGAGGCTCGAAGTGTAAGGGACCTGAGTGGTTCTGCCTGCCGTCCTCTATTGTGGTGGAAGAGGGCGCTCGCGGTACGGGCCGGCTGGACGTGTGGCTCAGCAGGACTGCTCTAGTGGGTCCGCCAGATCCGGCCTGACCAATATTAGTGTCAGACAGAGACATGTTATTCCATTGCCAACTGCGATGCTCATGGGCTGGTATCGATAAATCACACCACAACCGCTATAGATGGATACTATCTGCAAAATGTGTCGAGAGTGGGGTTAGTAAAAAAGAAGTAATAAATTTAAATTGTCATGGACCAGTCTGATGTAATACTGCACGAACAGCGAAAATGTGATAAACATAAAATTGTTTCCTTTCATTGTTTTGTGGAGCGAGAAGGGAGAAAACGTATGGCAGAAGAAAAAAAAAGTGTGATCAATAGATGGCGCTGTATGTGTCACAATACGTAAACGAAAACACCTGTCATGCACACGACCCACTGACTGTCCGCATGCAGGATCGCACTCTGCTTGTAAAGCTGTATTACAAAATGATGACTGTGCACACGTCGCTCTGCAGAAGTTCCGGACACTGAAAGGTTTGAAAAAAAGGCGATGGTCCGATGACTACCGTGGGTCTCGAGAAAATGATTCGGAAATTCGAAAAGACGGGTTCTTTTGCTGTGCAACCTGGTAGAAGGAGGAAACGAATTGGTTCGGTAGTGGGAGAAGTGGCCACAGAAATGAAGGGGGAGACGAGTGGTGGTGTGCAAACGTGTAGTGCACGGAAAATCGCCCGAACATTGGACATACCCGTGAGCACGGTCCATAAAATCCTACGAAACATCCTTCTTTGCTATCCATTCAAAATTACCCATGTGCATGATTTTCTTCCTGTTGACCTGCCAGCAAGAGAGACCTTTGCTTTAGAATTTCTTGCTCGCGTGTAAGTGGACAATGAGTGGCCGTGGAAGATTTTGTGGACAGACGAAACTCACTTCCATCTGACAGGGTATGTCAATAAACAGAATTGTCGAATACGGGCAACGGAAAATCCACACTCATCCTGAAAAGGTCACTATGTGGCACAGGTTTACGGCACCATTTATCATACGGCCATAATTTTCGAAGAGTCAAGTGCTTCCAGTCGTGTTACCTATACCGTCGCTGGTAAGGGCTGTGAGTGTCTTTTGCGCAACCACGTCATTCCAGCTCTCCAACGGCGTGGATGTGTGGAAGGGATCATTTTTATGCAAGATGGCCATCTCCGCACATTGCAAATCCAGTTAAGCAGCTGCTGAAGCACCACTTAGGAAATGCTAGAATTATCAGCCGCCATTTACCTACAGCCTGGCCGTCCTGATCACCCGATCTTAATCCGTGTGACGCTGGCTGTGTTCCGATTGCAAACTTAGCTGCACTGAAGGCACGCATTGCGCAACACGTTCTGAACGTGACACCGGAAACACTTCGATCAGTTGTGGAACACGCTGTTTCTCGATTTCAACTTGTTGCAGAAAACGGTAGAGAGCATGTTGAACATGTTTTGCGACAGCCACACGGAAATTAATAGTCAGATTTGATTTTTACTGATGCTTTTTATGCAGTTTTTTGGCCTCAGGACAATTAAAAACCGATGTGATTGATGCTTTTTACTCGGTTTTGGCCTCAGGATAAAAACTGATTTTTCCCATCCTATATGATATGACCTTGGCGTGGTGGATGGGCTCACGTAACTAACAGTATCACACCTGTACACCCATGCACACCGAGTAGTACTGTTTGTTTAACGCCAAACGTACACCTTAGGAATTGTTGTACGATTCATTTGTCATTTGTAGTCGACCACTATTAAGTTATGATGCATACCAGCGCCATCTATTGCTATATTTTGTAACTATTTATTTTTCTTCTGGTGTACGTTTTCCCCCTTCTCCGATAATATTCCGTTGCAATTTGACGTCATTCTGACCTGTGATGTTATTTCTACAGCGGTTTGAAAGTTTAGCTTTAATTATAATCACCCTGTACGTGCATAGCCGTTACCTTTAATACCTGATTTATTGTGTTTAACCTTTAACATAAGATTACATCTCTTAATAATCAGATTTTTGATAGCACTTTAAATTTTTAAAGCAATCAATAATTATATCAAATACTAGATACCAAATTTTTGTTGTTACATAGGCTGTTACATAGGCAACCTCCAGATGATTATTTATCAAATATAGTTTAAATTACATGAAAACGTTTAATAAGTAAATTTAAAATCAGTAAGTTCTCCTACGAACAAAGAAGCATCTTTATTTCGAATGTACGACTGTTACGTGGTTCGCAACAGTAATTTTGATATCCACAAACGAAGGAAAACGAAGAGGTATCTGATGAAACTAACGTGTTGACCAAGGTATCAGCAACGTCTTATGAAATTTTAGGTTTTCCTGGTGTATAATGATTTTGTAAGGTTATCGTATATTCAGGCGGATGATGTCGTCCAAACTGTGCGATATTTCGGTCAGCTGCGATCGGTCAGTAAGTGACCTTGCCGGAATATCGTCTTCCTGACTACTTTTCCGCCTCAGCATCAATACACATTCTGTATGAACTAAAGATTGAAGTGGCACGGAGAATACCCTGAAACACCTGACTCGAAGAAAGTTGACTCGCCAGCCGCTGGGGCCGAGCGGTTCTAGGCGCTTCAGTCCGGAACAGCGCTGCTCCTACGGTCGCAAGTTCGACTCCTGCCTCGGGCATGGATGTGTGTAGGTTAGTTAAGTTTAAATAGTTCTAAGTCTAGGGGACTGATGACCTCAGATGTTAAGTCTCATAGTCCTTGGAGCCATTTGAACCATTTTTTGAAAAGTTGATTCTTATTAGTGGCCGTTCCTTTGCTATACCTCGGTTTTCCTTACTCAAAGCACGGTGTTATCGAGATAGTTTCTTATAAAGAATCGACTCCTCGTCTGATATTTGTCACAATTAACGGAACTGCGTTGCGTTCGCAGAGCTTGATGCGTAGATTTCTCAGGGAGATACAGAACTTCTGTCTGTGACCTTAGAATCCAGCGAGCAGCAATAATCACGAGGTCTACAAGGTGATGCGCCCTGGGAAATACTGCCTACAGCAGAAAGCAATTAGACACAAGGCCGAAATGCTCTTAGTTGAGATCGTCCCGCAACTTTCCTTGATTCATCAAAACTTTTCGTACATATCTTGTTTCATATGCAGTAATGTACCCCATGAATCATGGGGTTGCCGAGGTCGGGTGGCTTGCGTGCCTCAGCGGCAAAAATAGACATACCCTCTGTGCAACCACAACAGAGGGATATCTGTGAAGAGGCCAGACACACATGTGGTTTCTGAAGATTGCAGGAGCAGCAGTCTGGATGAGTAACTGAACTTGTCTTGTATCTTTATCAACGGGGCCTTGCTACGTTCGTACTGCAAACGGTAGAAAATAACTTCTTTTCCCCGAGGGCATGGAGCTCTATTGTGTGGTTAAATGATGGTGGCATCCTCTTGGATAAAATATTCCGGAGGTAAAATAGTCCCCATGCATATCTCAGGACGCGCATTAGTCGCAGGGATGTTGTCATAAGGAAAAACTAAACTAGCAATTTACGAGTCGGAGCCCGGAATGTCTGAGCCCTCAATAGTGTAAATAGGTAGAGAATTTAAAAAGGGAAAGGGATAGTTTGAAGTTAGATGAAGTGCAAATTAGTGAAGTGAAGTGGTATGAAGAAAAAGACATCTCGTCAGGTGAGTACAGATTTATAAATATAAAATCAAATAGGGGTAAGGAGGGAGAATGCTAAAAATGAATACGAAAATAGGAATGTGTGTAAGCTACTACTAACAGCATAGTGAGCGCATTATCGTAGCCAACGTAGATATGAAGAAAACAGTCACCATTAAGAGTACAAGTTTATATGCCAACTAGCCCCGCATATGGTGAAGAGACTGAAAGAATGCAGGATGAGTTAAAATAAATTATTGAAATAGATAAAGGAAATAAAACTTTAAATGTGACTGGAATTCGACAGTAGGAAGGTGGAGAGAAAGAAAAGTATTTGGAGAATATGGACTGATGGACTGGGGGAAAGGAATGAAAGGGGAAGCCGCCTGGTAGAATGTTGCACATAGTATCATTTAATCATCGTTAATACTTGGTTTAAGAACCATGTAAGACGATTCTACATCTGGAAGACTCCTGGACGCACTGGAAGATTTTAGATTATTTATGTAATGCTAAGAGAGGCGTTTTGAATTATAAAACACTTCAAGGGGCAGATGTGGTCTCTGACCATAGGTTCCTGGTAATGAGCTGCAGATGGAAATTATAGAAACGTAAGAAATTAAGGATGAGAGACGAGTACAAACTGAAAGAGACGACGGTTGTTGAGAGCTTAAGAGGAAGCATTAGGCAACGCTTTACTGAAACGAGGAAAGAAATAAAATAGACGACGAAGAGATAGCTGTGAGAGAAGAGATGCAGAAAACAGTATAGGATGATATAACTAAAAATACAAGACTTATTAGGAATCCTTGGATAACACAGGAGATATGGAATTTAATTAATGAAATGAGAAAATACAAAAATGCAGCAAACGAAGCAAAAAAATGAGACTGACGGAAAGGGAAAACTGTTTAAATAGAAATTTCTAGATGACGAATACAAGACTGTAGACGCTACGACAAAGATTGATACCGTCTATAGGAAAGTTAAAGAGGTCTTAAGAGAAAAGAGAATCATTTGTACAAGTGTCAAGACCACAGATAGAAAACCAGTACTATCAAAGAAGGAAGAGCTGAAAGGGGGAAGGAATATATGGAGTGTGTATACAAGGGAAATGAACTTGAAGGCAATATTATAGAAAAGGAAGAAGAAATAGATTAAAATTAGATGACATATAACATACTGCGAGAAGAATGTTACACATCACTAAAAGATCTACGTCGAAACAAGGCCACTTGAGTAGACGACATTCCATCAGAATTACTGATATTTTTGGTAGGGCTGGCCATTAACAGAACTATTCTACCCGCTGTGGAAGATATATGAGATAGGCGAAATATCCTGGGACTATAATATGAAGGTGGAAATTCCAATCCAAAAAAAAGGGGCGCTGAGAGATGGGAATATTACCAAGCTATCACTTTAACAAGTTATGGTTACAAAACCGTGACACGAATTATTTAAAGAAGAATGAAACAACTGATGGAAGCCGACCCCAGGAAAGAGCAGTTTGGGTTCCGGAAAAATATTGAGCCAAAACTGACCTTACGACTTATTTTAGAAGAAAGAAAGAAAGGCAAGCCTACATTTATAGTAGTTGCAGAGACGGAGAAAGCGGCTGTCAACTTTGATTGGACTACATTCTTTGAAATTCTGAGGATATCTAGGAGTAGAATACGGGAAGCACAACGTTGCTTATATCTTTTACAGAAATGAGACTGCATTTATAGTAGAGAAAGGGAAGCTGTAGTTGAGAATAGAGCGAGACAGGGTTGAAGCCTATTCCCAGTGCTATTCAGTCTTCTCATTGAGTAAGTAGCAAGGAAACCTAACAGAAATCTGGGAAATATGTCAAAGGTCTGAGAGAAGAAGTAAAAAATTTTTGAGATCTTAATTCTGTCAGAGACACCAACAGGCTTGTAAGAGCAGCTGAAGGGAGTGGGTGGCGTGTTGAAAGGATGGTACAAGATGAAAATCAACAAAAGCAAAACAAGGGTAATGACATGCAGTCGAATTAAATCAGGAGATTCTGAGTGAATTAGATTAAGAAATGATACACTGAAAGTGATAGATGAGTTTTGCTATTTGGTCAGCAAAACAACTTATGATGGTTGAAGTAGAGGGGATCTAAAATGCAAAATGAGTATAGCAAGAAAATCATTCCTGAAAAAGAGCATTTTGTCAACATTAGATGTAAGTGTTAGGAAGTCTTTTCTAAAAGTATGTGTCTAGATCGTAGCCTTGTATGGAAGTGAAACGTTGACGATAAGTAGTTTAGAAAAGAAGATA
The DNA here is from genome assembly GCF_023864345.2 of Schistocerca serialis cubense. Taxonomy (NCBI): domain Eukaryota; kingdom Metazoa; phylum Arthropoda; class Insecta; order Orthoptera; family Acrididae; genus Schistocerca; species Schistocerca serialis. The sequence continues at coordinate 427,129,018 of NC_064646.1, forward strand.
ATGCAAACTTTTGAAATGTAGTGCTACAGACGGATGCTGAAAACACGATTGGTAGATCTAATACGTAATGATCTCATAGTAAACTGCACTGGGGGAAAATAATGGTACAATAGAAAACATTGGATGTTTCTAAAGCATTAAGAATAGTCAGTTTGGTTATGAAGGAAAGATTCAGGCGTAAAAACTGGAGAGTGAGACCAAGGGATGAATACAGTAATCAGGTTCACGTTCAAATGGAAGTAGACTGAAGGTTGGAATACTTATTGGAAGATGAAGAGACTGATATTGGACTGACTAGCGTGGAGAGCTGCCTAAAACCAGTCTTTATTCTGAAGACTACAACAATATGCAATAATGCAGATAATTTATTACAAGCGAACAAACTTACTTTTATTATCTTTGGTTTTCTTACTTCAGTCTGTCTTTTTTAAGCAACTAAGTGCGAAAAAGGAAATCCGAATTATGGTAACCACATTCCATATGGTTGAAAAGTAACGTAACATCTCAAAAATTACTAATTAAAGAAGTATTCTCGATGTACTTCTGTATGCTGGCCTATTGAAATTAGTCAGTGGTTAGGAAAACTGGTGCACCGTCCCATATGCTGGAAAAATTTCAGAAAACCGCGTAAAAAGTTAAGTCTGGCAATTACATACCTGCCTTTTATAATACCAACAACATATCAAAATTTGTATTAAATAATGAAGACGAATGGCAACATATGACAAAAAGTGGTGTTTATAAAATAACATGAAAGCGCTACGGTAAAGTACATGTTGGTCAATCAGGCAAGTTGTGCCGATTACGTTACTTGAACAGGACTAAGGAAGTTAGATTCAGCGTTTGGCGAACATATTTTAACATAAAACCAACCGTATGATGTATATTGCGAAATATTTCACTTCCCTAGTCAAAATACTAGAAATCAATAAACATATGACACAGAATGCAAATTAGTATTAAATGACCAAATTCAATTTCCTTTTTGTTGTTCTGTTTTAATATGATTTTTATGTAAATATTGGAGTACAACTGCAATGGCCTCAAAGGCCGAAAGCCGGTGAGCCGTGGCTGGCTCATGTTATGCGTTGGGTTAAACCTCGGTCGCTATTCTGTGATTAGTCTCCCGCGGTTATCGCAATTATGCGGTTATCCCCTCTCTCCGCGAGTGGCAGCAGCGATGTGTATCCATATTCGCACCTTGTACTATCTTTGGCCTGGCTCTTCTGGTTTACGGTTGTGCTGTGTGCGACCAGTTGGTCGGTTGGCGTGGAGAAGCGAGGAAATCTCCGCAGCACGTTGTTTGGCGGAGTTGCTGGGAGCGTCTAGACCGGTCGGAGTATGGGGTGCTGCTCCCCTTGCTACGAAGTCCGTGGCTCACATATTCTGGACACGAAAGTTGAGTTTTGACTTAATCTACCAGCAAGTCACGACTGTTCACATTGCGTCGTTTGTATTTCGTTGTTGGCTGTTGGGACATTCCCGCGAGCAAGAGCGTGCGTTTTCAAAAACGATTTGGCCACTTAGATCGTCCGACATGAATCCCATCGGACACTTACGTGACATAATCGATAGGTAAGTCCGTGCACAAAAATCTGTACCGACAGCAGTTTCACGATTATGGACGGCTATAGAGGGAGCATGGTTGAATAGTTCTGTAATGGAGTTTCGAAGACTTTTCGAGTCCTTGCCACGTCGATTTGGTGGACTATGCCGGGAAAAAGGAGATACCCATGAGTTTTGTCACCACAGTGTATATTAGCCCTGTACTTTACCATAAAATTTGAAATGTATTTGTATACGATGTAAGATGAAACATCGGTCTGGGAGAGGAGTGCGTAACGTGCCATAAGACTGGAAAAAAGAACACATTCCGCAAGCCGTTGTACAGTGCACGGTGCAGCGACTTCGCATGGCCCGCTCGGACTCCCACAGCTCCGTGAATGGAAGAGGAAGCAAGAGAGGCTAGTGAAGCTGGTGGCAGACACCCTCGGCTGTACTCTGGCCGCGGCGTGGGCGTGTCGAGGTGCTCGCCGCCTGGTGGTGGGGTCGCGACCTACATCACGCCACAGCACAGCACGGCACACGGCGCCGGGGCCCGCGTCCCGTTACTGGCCGTCTACAGGCCCCACACGAGCAGCGCTACTCGCCGGTTCCGCTTTGGGTCCGTAATTTACCTGACCACATTCCGAACACTCGGTACGCCTCAGTGTTTGAACATCGTGGCCGCCTCTGATGCGACTGCTCGAAATACAGTTTGGTTTTCTTTTTCACAGGCCGCGGCCAGGCGAGGCCCTGTGGACAACGTCCAGCAGGGACTCTCCAGCCCTGTCTTCTATGATTAAAAACTGACGGGAATGTAGCCGGGTGACGTCGTCGACAATGGACGATATTTCGACAGATGCACAGCCTGTCGTTTTCAAGCCAAAACTGCAGTTACTGGCTACAGGCAGGTATTTTCACCATCCGGCTCAGCGATAAAGGGTACTTCGTACTATAATTTCTTAGGCTTCCGCAGCCAAAGACAGTGGACACAAAAGTTTTCTTGGTATGGTACCACGTCATAATGTCTAAAACTACTGCTTCTGCAGAAGAAAAACCGACGTTTCGGGCACGGTGGCAGCGGCCTTCATCTGGGTCCACTGGTTAGGTAGGTAGTAAACTGTCACTAAAGTCCATGTTCAGGATCTTTTTCAAAGATTTACTGCTGCTATTTTTACTAGTAGAACACTATCTGAGGTAAGTGATAGTCCGACAGGAAAAGTAGTAAGCTTATTTCGCTTACGACGTATGGTACTATACTTTGGGGTAAGTCTACCCATTCTCAAATGTTATTTTTGGGTCAGAAACGGGTGGTTCGGGAAATAACTGGTGTAAGTTCACGAACTTCTTGTCGACCCCTTTTCATTAATCCGGGTATTCCGACACTGGTCTCCCAATATGTATATTCTTTAATGTCGTTTCTTGTTAACAATATCAGCTTATTCCCAAGAATTAGCAGCTTTAAATTAGTTAATATTGGCAGAAATTCAGTCTGCATTTCGATCGCAGCTCCTTGACTGCTGTACAGAAAGGCGTGTAGTATTCTGATGCATCCATTTTCAAAAACCTACCACCAGAATTCAAAAATCTTAGCAATAATCCACGCGCATTCAAGTCTAAACTGAAGAGTTTCCTCATGAGTCATTCCTCATATTCTGTCGAAGTCTTTCTTGAAAAATTTAGGTAATTCTCTATTAAATTGTTTATTGCGTTTATAAAACTTATAGAATAAACAATTTATTTTATCTTTTATTACTTTTTTTCTTGTAATTTCATGTAATGACACGTTCCATGACCTTGGAGGTAAGCTCCCCAATCCTACGGAACTACATGTGTGAATTAAAAATGAAATAAAATCCAAGACCTACGCTACATGCCAGTTTTACGTTTGGTGGATGCCGTCTTGATGGTGTCACAGTTTTAATGGCAAGCAGTGTATCGCAAAACATAAGTATCAATGGAACCGATAAGGTTACAATTTGTTGCCTCTTTATGTTTGTATACCACTGGAGAAATAATGCGAAGAGTATTGGAAGTGGACGTAAGGAGGCCACGAATCAGTCACATGTGTCTCACACACACTGCCCATGGCATGGAATAATGATGCCGAGGAGTCACGCAGAGAGGCATTTATCCGCATGCCGGCCGTGACTTGCGATTTTGGAGGCCAGTGACTCGGTCCCCGCGCGAGGCCTGAAGACGTAGGGTTCTGTAGTAACGGTTGTGTTCCGTGTCTTCTGTGCCGACTGTTGATGCACACGAAAACTGCAACTGTTTAGCCGGAAAGTCATTATCTTACGTGAATATGACAGCGTCGATATTCGATTAGACGCCGAGAAGAAGAAAGAACAAAAAAAAATTAATACGAAGCGGTGAAGTTGGAGCTTGCCTTGCGATCTCTATCGACAACACAGACTAAATCTAGGAGCAAAGTCTAGTGGGTGGGTTAATTAGCAGAGTAGAAAGTGAAAGCAACGGCGTGGCAGTTGCAACGTGAATTACGTCGTCCATGTCCGCAGGATTACCTCATCTTTGCCAAAACAGCAAAGTGCACGGGACGTTCTTACTGCACGGACCACTAGATTCATATCATTTCCTTGGTTCCCTCGTGCTGTTTGAACATAAAAGCTCTTTTCTCTAGTCAGTTCTTTCAATGTGTCACCATGGAGCAGAAGTATTCAGACATTTGTCTTGTATATTTAAAATGGATGTATTCTACCAGCAACCTACAACATAATGGTGGGATCGTAGCTAGCAGCGAGTATTCCTATTGTCCTTTCTGTGGTGCCTTTTGGTGGATTTCCATACATAATGCTGGCTGTATCTGTCTTTAGCCATTATTAAGTTCAAGTGACTTACAAATTCTCTCTCTCGCAAACATTCTAAACCAGTTGTAAAGTTATTTTACTCAACTTAGTATCCTAACGTGCGGAAGTGACGCTAAATGTTCTGACTGTATGTTTCTTTGCACTCACAATGGCTAATTTATGTATCATATCTGTTCATGGGTTATAAAAATATTTCAAACAGTTGTTCTTTGCTATTTTTCGTCTCACACCTTTACTTTGTTCACATGTTACACCACGTGTATCTTGTCTCCGTGTTTCATTATTTGATCTTGTTTCATACAAAACATGATCCAGTCACTTAAACTGCATTTTGCTCAGTGGCTAAGCTACGCACTACGGAATTCCTACATTTATTTTCCACAGGAAATTTCAGCAGTCCAGTTAATGCGGTGCTGGTGCAGTGCTTCCAGTTGTACGACGGCGTCATCGTATTCCTTTCACCACACAAGCTCTCTACTTTCGGTTTATTAGGTAGTCTAGGTAGCAGACGGCAAAAACGTCCGTCCTTTCACCAATCGAGCCTGTAATGCACGATTTTAAACACGAGGTTGAGTGACATGAGGTTTGTCGTTAACGTTCTACTTCAGTGTTCAATTGTGTTACAAACGCGTAACTCCCACCCTCTCCTCCGATTCCCTCCCCCTTCGTTACACCTTGCGTGAGCTCTGCCATCTCCAGACTAAAAATGGTTCAAATGGCTCTGAGCACTATGGGACTTAACAGCTATGGTCATCAGTCCCCTAGAACTTAGAACTACTTAAACCCAACTAACCTAAGGACATCACACAACACCCAGCCATCACGACCAGACTAAATTTCCTAAGTCAGATCGCGTTATTAATGGGTCATAATCACTGCCTGGTGGAATATTTCGGTTCGAAAAACGTGTGCCTAATCTTATATGATCATTCAGGTGTCGCTTTTGAAAGGAGTGGCACCTTACAGGACGTATTTGTAAATTGGTTATGGTTCATTAAAAAAATTTCCTGATGCCTCTAAATTAGTGGCACAGTGTTAAAAACACTATACAATAGTTAGAAATATGTCCGCAGAGAAGTTTACCAATGTTCACAATCAAAGATTAGTTGTCGAAGATGGAGCAACACTCATTGCAGGAACTTGCGGAAAGGAACTTGATCGAAATGTATGGCGCAATGTGCGGAAAGATGAATGAATATACAGAGAAAAGGTTCGCAACAGGCGTCGTCATAAAGGTAAGACATTCATAGCTGTGGATAAAAGCTTACGATAAGCTAGAACAGAGAGCCAATAATTGTAGGATTTGTGGAGATGGTGGGGTAGAAGATTAATTAACAAGTCATAGTGAACTTACCCGTGGTGCTGCGCTTAGAAGAATAAAGTATAGAAAGCGTTGGTGCAGCAGATATTACTCTCTTACAGTTACAAAATTGTGCAAGCTGTGGGTACAAATGGTTAGGACGCAGAGTTCCGTTGTGCCAATGTAACATATGCAATGAGGCTGGCAGTCGTCACTTCAAACATTTACAATAAGCCTAAGTTGTTACTGTTAGTTGTAACTTGTTGTTTCAATACACAATTTCTGATCATTAGCTGCTTATCCCAGCTCAGGAAGCTCTAGTATCTCTGTAACTTTGACCGTAAAAAATTGTAGAACACTGAAAGTTAATCTATTAATACTCACGAAAAAGCTTTTGGGGTTATAATTTCTCTTCGAGCGAAGCCTTCAACTTACCTGAAAAGAAGAGAAATAAATTATTAAAATCATCAAATATGAGCAAAAATTTTTCTAAAAAGAAATTAAACACATAAGAATTTTAAAATCATATATATATATCCTTGCGTGCCGCAATAACTCCGAAACCCATACCTGTAGCCTCATGGGATTATGTGGTATGGTAGGCCATGAAAAGACTTCAGGTTCGAACTGCAGGGGTTGGGTTCGAAAATATGGGTGTCAAAAGAGAGCAGCGCAGTAATCGACTTCTTATGGGAAGTCTGCAAAGCAGCTGAGAATCGAATGACGAGGTGGGCGAGCCTCGCCAGAACTTTACTTATAGAACGCTGAAGAATGTACTGGAACGTTACAGAATCTTCCACAACGTTCGAAAATGTTGCATAATGCTCCAGGTTGTTCGAGAATTCATTACAGCCCAGAATGGTGTGTATATAAAAGCGATGGTGAGAGGCAATATACTTTCGGAAATCGATTAGAGCGGATCAGGGAAAAGTAAAAATGATGGAAATGAAATAAATTTAAATGAAAGTTGCTTCACGATGAGAAAACTGTTTTAAATAGATTGTTAGTGTTTTACGCAATATACTGCTGAATAAAAAAAGGAACTACTTTTAGAAACCCCCTAATCGTCTCCCATATAGAAGTTTGAAGTTTAGCTCAAATGTGTCTCTGTAACGCTGCAAAACCGTCGCACCATGTGACATAACCTTGTGGCTTGGCGACGATTCAAACAGTAAGATGTCGACATATGCGGAGAAAAAGACCAGTGCTCAGAAATTCCTGTGAGCTGTAGATGAGTTAATGATGTCACATTGGCACAAAATTTCACCACAATTCTGCCCAGCGTCGGCGTGGACATGTAGCACGAAGCGTAAGTCGTCACAGCCCATCTTTTGATGCACTTGCGATGGAGGTCAGAACGGCGACACCCAGCGTTGAAATCGTGGATTTTTCTACATGTGGCTGAGGAAAACATTTCAGACATACTGCCTATTAGAATCGACACGGAAAGGAGAAACAAAACTGACGTTCTACGGATCGGAGCGTGGAATGTCAGATCCCTTAATCGGGCAGGTAGGTTAGAAAATTTAAAAAGGGAAATGGATAGGTTGAAGTTAGATATAGTGGGAATTAGTGAAGTTCGGTGGCAGGAGGAACAAGACTTCTGGTCAGGTGACTACAGGGTCATAAACACAAAATCAAATAGGGGCAATGCAGGAGTAGGTTTAATAATGAATAGGAAAATAGGAATGCGGGTAAGCTACTACAAACAGCATAGTGAACGCATTATTGTGGCCAAGATAGATACGAAGCCCACGCCTACTACAGTAGTACAAGTTTATATGCCAACTACCTCTGCAGATGACGAAGAAATTGAAGAAATGTATGATGAAATAAAAGAAATTATTCAGATTGTGAAGGGAGACGAAAATTTAATAGTCATGGGTGACTGGAATTCGAGTGTAGGAAAAGGGAGAGAAGGAAACATAGTAGGCGAATATGGATTGGGGGACAGAAATGAAAGAGGAAGCCGCCTGGTCGAATTTTGCACAGAGCACAACATAATCATAACTAACACTTGGTTTAAGAATCATGAAAGAAGGTTGTATACATGGAAGAACCCTGGAGATACTAAAAGGTATCAGATAGATTATATAATGGTAAGACAGAGATTTAGGAACCAGGTTTTAAATTGTAAGACATTTCCAGGGGCAGATGTGGACTCTGACCACAATCTATTGGTTATGACCTGTAGATTAAAACTGAAGAAACTGCAAAAAGGTGGGAATTTAAGGAGATGGGACCTGGATAAACTAAATGAACCAGAGGTGGTACAGAGATTCAGGGAGAGCATAAGGGAGCAATTGACAGGAATGGGGGAAATAAATACAGTAGAAGAAGAATGGGTAGCTTTGAGGGATGAAGTAGTGAAGGCAGCAGAGGATCAAGTAGGTAAAAAGACGAGGGCTAGTAGAAATCCTTGGGTAACAGAAGAAATATTGAATTTAATTGATGAAAGGAGAAAATATAAAAATGCAGTAAGTGAAACAGGCAAAAAGGAATACAAACGTCTCAAAAATGAGATCGACAGGAAGTGCAAAATGGCTAAGCAGGGATGGCTAGAGGACAAATGTAAGGACGTAGAGGCCTATCTCACTAGGGGTAAGATAGATACCGCCTACAGGAAAATTAAAGAGACCTTTGGAGATAAGAGAACGACTTGTATGAATATCAAGAGCTCAGATGGAAACCCAGTTCTAAGCAAAGAAGGGAAAGCAGAAAGGTGGAAGGAGTATATAGAGGGTCTATACAAGGGCGATGTACTTGAGGACAATATTATGGAAATGGAAGAGGATGTAGATGAAGATGAAATGGGAGATATGATACTGCGTGAAGAGTTTGACAGAGCACTGAAAGACCTGAGTCGAAACAAGGCCCCCGGAGTAGACAATATTCCATTGGAACTACTGACGGCCGTGGGAGAGCCAGTCCTGACAAAACTCTACCATCTGGTGAGCAAGATGTATGAAACAGGCGAAATACCCTCAGACTTCAAGAAGAATATAATAATTCCAATCCCAAAGAAAGCAGGTGTTGACAGATGTGAAAATTACCGAACTATCAGTTTAATAAGTCACAGCTGCAAAATACTAACACGAATTCTTTACAGACGAATGGAAAAACTAGTAGAAGCCAACCTCGGGGAAGATCAGTTTGGATTCCGTAGAAACACTGGAACACGTGAGGCAATACTGACCTTACGACTTATCTTAGAAGAAAGATTAAGGAAAGGCAAACCTACGTTTCTAGCCTTTGTAGACTTAGAGAAAGCTTTTGACAATGTTGACTGGAATACTCTCTTTCAAATTCTAAAGGTGGCAGGGGTAAAATACAGGGAGCGAAAGGCTATTTACAATTTGTACAGAAACCAGATGGCAGTTATAAGAGTCGAGGGACATGAAAGGGAAGCAGTGGTTGGGAAGGGAGTAAGACAGGGTTGTAGCCTCTCCCCGATGTTGTTCAATCTGTATATTGAGCAAGCAGTAAAGGAAACAAAAGAAAAATTCGGAGTAGGTATTAAAATTCATGGAGAAGAAATAAAAACTTTGAGGTTCGCCGATGACATTGTAATTCTGTCAGAGACAGCAAAGGACTTGGAAGAGCAGTTGAATGGAATGGACAGTGTCTTGAAAGGAGGATATAAGATGAACATCAACAAAAGCAAAACAAGGATAATGGAATGTAGTCTAATTAAGTCGGGTGATGCTGAGGGAATTAGATTAGGAAATGAGGCACTTAAAGTAGTAAAGGAGTTTTGCTATTTGGGGAGCAAAATAACTGATGATGGTCGAAGTAGAGAGGATATAAAATGTAGGCTGGCAATGGCAAGGAAAGCGTTTCTGAAGAAGAGAAATTTGTTAACATCCAGTATTGATTTAAGTGTCAGGAAGTCATTTCTGAAAGTATTCGTATGGAGTGTAGCCATGTATGGAAGTGAAACATGGACGATAAATAGTTTGGACAAGAAGAGAATAGAAGCTTTCGAAATGTGGTGCTACAGAAGAATGCTGAAGATTAGGTGGGTAGATCACATAACTAATGAGGAAGTATTGAATAGGATTGGGGTGAAGAGAAGTTTGTGGCACAACTTGACCAGAAGAAGGGATCGGTTGATAGGACATGTTCTGAGGCATCAAGGGATCACCAATTTAGTATTGGAGGGCAGCGTGGAGGGTAAAAATCGTAGAGGGAGACCAAGAGATGATTACACTAAGCAGATTCAGAAGGATGTGGGTTGCAGTAGGTACTGGGAGATGAAAAGGCTTGCACAGGATAGAGTAGCATGGAGGGCTGCATCAAACCAGTCTCAGGACTGAAGACCACAACAACAACAACGGAAAGGCCTCATGGGGTGCCATAAAGGGCGTCACTGAAGCCATCCCTTCACTTGGGCAGTTGATTGAAACATATTTTGAGACTAAAACGACAGTTCCCAGTGCGATGTGCAACAGAACGACGTTCTTGACAACGTTCGACACCGCTGCCAGCCCCTGGGCGTTTCAGCCCTACTTTAAGATCATCGTGGGACTTCAATCCTACTGAATATAACCTGACTCCTTTGGAGTGTAGTACCCTGAGGTATTGTGGACGCTACCTTTGCTTGTGCCGGCACCTCGCCGTTAATAACAACACAATGAGTTCTATCAATGTTATAAAAGGAATTTGGATGTGCACCAGTACATTTAAGACGAATAATGAAGTAAGATCTTCGCATTTTAAAAAAACACCTTACAATGTATATTTTACTATGTCATGTTTATGTAAGGTCATATTCCGCTATCGCGTACTTTTCTATGTTTCTATGTTTTCTATGTTCAGTACATCGCTCGTACATGTTGTGAATTGTCTGCCTTACGTAACTGACGTCACAGTCACTTGGAACATCAGGTTCAGTTTAATCAAGGCAGTTTTTTACTGAACGCTGGAGCCTTCAATAATTCGCGGTGGACCAAACATAAGTGTAACACCATATTTGTCCTAATACCGTTCTTGAGCTTGTCATACTGAATAAAATGAAAGCCGTTAGGCTATATTTTTACGTCGACTAATTATATTTCGGGCTTTGTTTGTCAGTGAACGCAGATCTAACTTGATGCGGTTTGTACCCGTTTTTTCTGGACACCTTCAAATGTTTGAACTCGAAGTAGAGATAATCGTGAACTGTGCTCTTTATGTCAAAGTCCTCATTATATTATTTGAAACTAAAGTGGTAGCACGATTCCTGGAATTTAGGTCCGCCTGTTATGCAAACAACTGTTATTTATAAATGCACAGGCATGTATGAGCACCATTTTGCAGTCATCGGTGGGTGCCTTTATTCAGTTCTGTAAAATGTAAGCACGATTTAAGCACTAATTGTTCTAACGAAATTTAGCACTAAAATACTTTATGTTTATTGTGGTTATTGCCTTATTTCCTACACTAACGTGTTCTGCAGGACCCCCTTTACAGTGTTACATACCGGAAGCCTGCCATTTGTTGCGTGACAATAGTTCGCGACTATATTTTGCGATTACTTAATTATTTTCAATGTATCTGTCCTTATATGAGCGATCCTCTGTTGTGGAAGTGCACACAGAAACACGATGTATGGTTTTTAAGAATACCACACACAAGTTACACTTTTGCACTTCACAAAACACTGTTTATACTTGCCGTTGTGTGTCTAGTTCTTGTCGTTGTCTGCTTGTTTACGTATCAATTGGACGCGAAATTCTATTTTTTTTTTTACCTTCTCTGGCCCTCTCTTTGTATGCGTGTTTTATCTGTTTGTGTCGACTTTTTTGTATAGTACTATTCATGTATTGGTTACTAATCTGTTCTCCTTCTGGTAATGTGTCTGTGTGTGAAAGTTTTCTTCTATTGTAGGTTTTTGGTATAGGCTAGAACTGGATTTTAGTATTTTTTAATCTGTCTCTACTTCAGGCAGGTTCGTGGGTGTAAGCTATTAGGTGGTCAGCAAATGTGCTATGAGAGCAGTTAATCATTAAGACTCATATGAGGTGTCCTGAATATCTTCTTTTAAAGTTCCGACATCGACTGACAAGAATTGCATGTAAGTTGGCAAATACCTAATCTGTTGGATGTGTCCATTATGTCTGTGGGTGTTCCCTGTGTTCTGTGATTTTTCTTTGTTGTCTATTATGCATTCTATTTTGAAGCCACTGTTTCGTTAAAATGTTGCCCATTCTGCGAATGGTTTTGTCAGTGTTGGTGAGTATGTACTATTTGGTTTTTTATGTAGATTCTTACTCGTTTGTGTCTTGTTTGCAGTCATCTACTGTGTGTCGGGTTCTTCTGTGTTGTTCAAATGGCTCTGAGCACTATGGGACTCAAATTCTGAGGTCATCAGCCCCTAGAACTTAGAACTACTTAAACCTAACTAACCTGAGGACATCACACACATCCATGCCCGAGGCAGGATTCGAACCTGCGACCGTAGCGGTCGCGCGGTTCCAGACTGTATTCTGTGTTGTTGCACGAGGTCTTGTATGCATGTGACATGTTAATTTTTTGTCCTTTTGCACATTTTATGGTTCAGCTTGTTTATCATGTCGATATTGTAACCATTCTCCAATGCTGTCTGTTTCATTGTGTTTAACTTATGAACAGTTTTCTTTGTTAATAGGTGCTCTGTTTCATCAGGGGGAGAATGAATCTGAAGCCTACTTGCTCGTGTGTCAGTGGGTGGTCTGACTGCTTGTGAATACCGATACTTGTGGTTGTGGGCTTCCATAACAGGCAGATCTGAACTCGTATAATTTAGTCTACAATCATGGTTGCTAGTGGGGCTTCAAAACCAATATGATAAAGCGCTAGTGATAGTTTCATATACACACACACACACACATATATATATATATATATATATATATATATATATATATATATATATATATATATATATATTTTGGTAATCAGCTCCTGGCAATTAATGTGATGAAGAACACGGAAGACAGAGGTTTAACACAAACTTGATGCGGCTTTAATACAGAGAAAGATATATTCACTCTTGAATCTGGTACTTCGTTGTTAGTAAATCGACTACAATGACAAGCAGCGAGAGACTATTCGCTACAAAATACCGTTTGCACACATTCTATATGTGTAAACATGTGGGGATTTTTGTGTCATCAGTCCTCTGAATAGTTTGATGTGGCCAGCCATGAATTCTTCTCCTGTGCAAACCTCTTCAACTCAGAGTATCACTTAACAGTCAAAGTTCTCAATTACTTGTTGGATATATTCCAATATCAGTCTTCTCTTGTAGTTTTACCATCTACAGCTCCCTGTATTTTCATGGAAATTATTCCTTGATGTCTTAACCCAAGTCCTACTATACTGTCCCTCCTTCTTGTCAATGCATTCCACATGTTCTTGCAAACATCCACTCAGTTGATAACCTCTTCGTTCCTTATGGTTTTAAAATATTTTTTCTGTCCACCTGATAGCGTGTTCTCCTTTGATTTCAAGTTACAAGTAGCAGTTACCTGTTTCAGTCTTACATGCTCGTGTTAAAACTAGGGGCTTCAACTTACATCAGCTGTAATTCTACAGTGACTAAAAGCAGTACATGTGTTTACGTGCTGTGCCCTGAAGAAGATCCGGAACACAGCCATACATACATACGAGACCACAGAGCTGCCTAGTACTCAGGAGGAAAGCTAGCCTCCAACAGAGGGCATACAAGGCAATATTTGTTTCATGCTTCCACCTTACGTCACATAAGGAGTTCCCAAGTGAATATCCATCCGTCCAACACGGATATAAACCGACACACGGCTCCACTCAAGGCAGTATCAACATTATCGACATAGTCTTAATTAGTATATCAAGACAGCATCAGGATCGTGTCTAATGGCACCGCCAAGAAGAGCCAAACTGCAGGTTCTACATGTGATCGTGGTTATCGTTCACTGAATTCGAGACAGGACAAGTAAACACTGAACTGTCGTTTCGCACCACCTTTACACTAAAGTCTCTATTAATAAATTATAAATTGTTCCTAAGCTGTGTTGCCACTATTGTGACCAGACAATATTACTTTGGTCCAGCCATAACTGTGCTTTTTGTGATTGCTCTGGGAGAAAGCTCATCAAACAAGAAGAAATATTAGTTCACTATATTACATAAATGAATAAAAGATATACTTAACTTTGACATACTTCTTTATCATAGGATTGTTATATAATTTACAACTGTTATTGACAAGCAAAGCATCACTCGATGCACTAATTAACAAACTGTTCTCTTGCAGTACAAATGCCATATTTACGAAAGCCTGTACATTCCATCAGAAACTTTAACTGTCACTGTCCTACACGATGATGTTGATTGCCGTAGCTGAGATCTCAAACTTGGAAGAACTCTAGCACGCTCGGCACTATATTGACCTCAGTGTGAGGGCACTACTGTGCTGAGAGGGAGGCGCGGTCTTCAGGAGCGCCTACCACACGTCGTTGGGGACTGCAGCGAGTCTCCGCTAGCGTCTGCGGTACTGATATACACTCCTGGAAATGGAAAAAAGAACACATTGACACCGGTGTGTCAGACCCACCATACTTGCTCCGGACACTGCGAGAGGGCTGTACAAGCAATGATCACACGCACGGCACAGCGGACACACCAGGAACCGCGGTGTTGGCCGTCGAATGGCGCTAGCTGCGCAGCATTTGTGCACCGCCGCCGCCAGTGTCAGCCAGTTTGCTGTGGCATACGGAGCTCCATCGCAGTCTTTAACACTGGTAGCATGCCGCGACAGCGTGGACGTGAACCGTATGTGCAGTTGACGGGCTTTGAGCGAGGGCGTATAGTGGGCATGCGGAAGGCCGGGTGGACGTACCGCCGAATTGCTCAACACGTGGGGCGTGAGGTCTCCACAGTACATCGATGTTGTCGCCAGTGGTCGGCGGAAGGTGCACGTGCCCGTCGACCTGGGACCGGACCGCAGCGACGGACGGATGCACGCCAAGACCGTAGGATCCTACGCAGTGCCGTAGGGGACCGCACCGCCACTTCCCAGCAAATTAGGGACACTGTTGCTCCTGGGGTATCGGCGAGGACCATTCGCAACCGTCTCCATGAAGCTGGGCTACGGTCCCGCACACCGTTAGGCCGTCTTCCGCTCACGCCCCAACATCGTGCAGCCCGCCTCCAGTGGTGTCGCGACAGGCGTGAATGGAGGGACGAATGGAGACGTGTCGTCTTCAGCGATGAGAGTCGCTTCTGCCTTGGTGCCAATGATGGTCGTATGCGTGTTTGGCGCCGTGCAGGTGAGCGCCACAATCAGGACTGCATACGACCGAGGCACACAGGGCCAACACCCGGCATCATGGTGGGGGAGCGATCTCCTACACTGGCCGTACACCACTGGTGATCGTCGAGGGGACACTGAATAGTGCACGGTACATCCAAACCGTCATCGAACCCATCGTTCTACCATTCCTAGACCGGCAAGGGAACTTGCTGTTCCAACAGGACAATGCACGTCCGTATGTATCCCGTGCCACCCAACGTGCTCTAGAAGGTGTAAGTCAACTACCCTGGCCAGCAAGATCTCCGGATCTGTCCCCCATTGAGCATGTTTGGGACTGGATGAAGCGTCGTCTCACGCGGTCTGCACGTCCAGCACGAACGCTGGTCAACTGAGGCGCCACGTGGAAATGGCATGGCAAGCGTTCCACAGGACTACATCCAGCATCTCTACGATCGTCTCCATGGGAGAATAGCAGCCTGCATTGCTGCGAAAGGTGGATATACACTGTACTAGTGCCGACATTGTGCATGCTCTGTTGCCTGTGTCTATGTGCCTGTGGTTCTGTCAGTGTGATCATGTGATGTATCTGACCCCAGGAATGTGTCAATAAAGTTTCCCCTTCCTGGGACAATGAATTCACGGTGTTCTTATTTCAATTTCCAGGAGTGTACGTTGCCGACTTCCGTGTGGCACCGCGATCACTGGAGGATACCGCAGTCACCACCATCTTGCTGTAAATATGATCCTGTAATGAGGCTGTATAGCTGCAGCGCGCAACCAAGACACCTTATAACAGCGACTACTTTTGGTGGTAGGAAAGGAGTTTCCTGCCACATTTATACATTTTTGGCCAAATACATCTGGTGAATGCAACATTATGTGAATTATTTAGCTCGAAATCGTCCGTGCAGTTGCCCTCTGACACATTTACCACTCTTCGTGAAACAACATGCACACAAAACCTAAATGTTGATGCGTGAGATACAGGAACTTCAGTGACTACTTTTTGCGACAGGTGGATACAAAACGAGGCCCGGAGCAGTGCTGCGGCTGTGCTGACGTCGACCCCGCGCCAGGAAGTCAGGTGGCGGCCAAGCTTCAGAAGATGTGCGGAACAACATCGCAGATCTCAGGCCGCGGTCCGAGCCGACCCCGTTACAGACTCGCTGCCTCTCGTAAAAGGCATAGGTCTCGGCACAGTCCATTGCTAGAGGCACTCACACGTAGTACGGGGGTAGATACCTCAGTTTATGGGTTACGGCGACACGGCAGCGCGAGCATTAGTCCCGAACACCGATCATATGCACACAAACGGCCTTACATTTTCTTGACCGGGCGAGTTTCCAGCCATGATACGCCGTCCTTGTAATCTCCTGTACATCTGTAGCTGGCTAAAACAATAACCCAGCCTCGGTTACAAGTTTGCCTATCTATCGGCTTCCAGGAACAACAAAATCTGAGATTCAGCAATTCATACATACTGAGGTGACAGAAGTGATGAGACACTTCCTAACATCGTCTTGGACCTCCTATCGTCTGGCGTACTGCAGCAGCTCGGCGTGGCATGGACTCAACAAGTCGTTGGAAGTCTTCTGCAGAAGAATTGAGCCATGCTGCCTCTATAGCCCTCCATAATTGCGAAAGCGTTGCGGGTTCAGCATTTTGTGCAGACATAGACTTCTCAATTGTGTCCCATAAATGTTTGATGAGATTCATGTCGGGCGGTCTGGGTGGACATACCGCTCAATCCAGTTGTCTACAATGTTTTTCAAACCAATCGCTAACAATTGCGGCCCGCTGGCATGGCGCAAGGTCATCCATAAAAATTCTATCGTTGTTTTGGAACATGAATCCGTGAATGGCTGCAAATGGTCTTCAAGTAGCCGAACATAACCAGAACCCAGCCCATTTCATGTAAACACAGCCCATACTGTTATGGAGCCACCACCAGCGTTCACAGTACCTTGTTGACATCTTGAGTCCATGGCTTGGTGGGATCGCGTCGCACTCGAACCCTACCATCAGCTCTTACTAACTGAAATCTCGAATCATCTGACCAGACCACGGTTTTCCAGTCGACTAGGGCCCAAACGATATGGTCACGAGCCCAGGAGAGGTTCTGCAGGCGATGCCGTGCTGTTGGCAAACGCACTCACGTCGGTCGTCTGCTGCCGTAGCCCACTAACGCCAAATTTTGCCGCATTGACCTGATGGATACGATTGTGGTACGTCCCACATTGATTTCTGCGGTTACTGCACGTAGTGTTTCTTGTCTATTAGCACTGACAACTCTACGCAAACTCCACTGATCTGGTAGTTAAGTAAATGTAAATGTCGGGTTGACCGTTCGCCGGGTGCAAGTCTTTCGATTTGACGCCACTTCGGCGACTTGCACGTCGATGGACAACACAACACCCAGTCCCTGAGTGGAGAAAATCTCCTACCCAGCCGGGAATCGAACCCGGGCCCTTAGGATTGACATTCTGTCGCGCTGACCACTCAGCTACTGTGGGCCAACAGTAGTTGAGTGAAGGCTGTCGGCCACTATATTGTTCGTGGTGGGAGATAATGCCCGAAATCTGGTACTCTCGGCACACTCTTGTCACTGGGGATCTTGGAATATTGAATTCACTAACGATTTACGAAACGGAATATCCCATGCGTCTAACTCCAACTACCATTCTGCGTTCAAAGTGTGTTAATTCCCGCTTTGTGGCCATAAAAATGGTTCAAATGGTTCTGAGCACTATGGGGCTTAACATCTGAGGTCATCAGTCCCCCAGAACGTAGAACTACTTAAACCGAACTAACCTAAGGACATCACACACATCCATCCCCGAGGCAGGATTCGAACCTGCGACCGTAGCAGTCCCGCGGTTCCGGACTGAAGCGGCTAAAACCGCACGGCCATCGCGGCTGGCTTTGCGGCCATAATCACGTCGGAAACCTTTTCACATGAATCACCTTAGTAGACATGACAGCTCCACCAATGAGCCGCCCTTTTATACCGCCATCTGTACATGTGCATACGCTATCCCATTACTTTTTTACCTTAGTGCAATTACTGACCGAATTTAAAAATCTGAAATGTTACCGTAATCTACCCATAAATCGGTGTAGCCTTACGCTAAAGGTTTAACACAATAAGTATGAACATGCTTTTTAGGCAGCGTAAGTCACGGAGCGCAAATTACCCAGATTATATTCGTCCAGTATTGAGAATGCGAACACTTAGCGACTTCCAATATACTTTAACGATAATTTAAAACCCATTCGAAACTTTTCTGGGTTATACACTTCACAAATTAATGAAACGAAAAAAATAGTTTAGCGCATACTACGTCTTCACTGTTCATCCAGCAAATTTCAGCGTCACAAATAATGTTATATAGTTCATTACTTATTTACTAACACCTATGTTCGTCACATATATAGCAGATAGTATCCACACAAACCACGAACGTATGTGCAAAATTTTATCATTCTAATTTTATCATTTTACGACGCATATTAAATAGTTCAGAAGATATGACGTCAGCATTGAGGTGCGCGAAAAAATAGGAATTTGTGTCTTCTCCCATAGAAACTTAACAAATATTTAGCACACTAACTCACTGGTTAAGTAATTAGACGCTTCAAGTTAATTCATACATGGGGCTTCGAGTCCTTAAGAAATCGGGGTGGAAGGCTAACCGACTTGTTGTAAGGCTTTCGGCCCAGTACTGCCAGATGCCAATAGCTGCATTTCTTCCCAGCTATAGATCTTCGAGGGTGCACATTTGAGGACTTGCAAGACTATTTAATGAATGTGTCACACCCTCCACGTCATCATAATCACACAAAATGTCACTGTCATCTTGTAACTCCCAAACTCATAGGTGTCTTTACAGACACAACACCTGTTCTTAGTCTGTTGAGGGTCCTCAGGTTTCCAATGTTGGATAACTAGGCTCCTAAGCTCAGTTTCTTGTGATGGGAACCATTTGGGAGGTCCTGCGTCCGCACTGTTCATGAAGCTTCTTGTGAATTTTAATCTCACTGGAAACTTGTTCTCTGCCAAGATCATTCCATGCTTTTTTTTTTTTCTTCAGTTAAGGTCTGCTTGAACTTTTCCGTGTATTCTGCAGCTGATCGTCAAATGCATGAAAAGTGGAGCAGCTATTCTATGCAGCTTATTCAGTGGAGAGGCATAGGGCGTCAGAACAGTAGGGCCTGCTCCCCACTCATTGCAAGTAATCTCTTCAAAACGTTGTTCCTCGCTGCTACTTTCTTAGCAGTTTAGATGCAGCAATTTTTGTAGGTCGAAAACCTGTCAAGCAATACTCCCAGGTGATTAGGAGTGTCTGTGTGTCCCAGCTGCTGACCCTCCGAATATATTTTGAGTTTGTTTTGCCTGCCTAGATTTTAAGTGAAATGCATATACTTTTGTTTTTAAAGCATTTGGTCTCAACGCGTTTTGTCCCTTTAGTTGCTCTTCAGTAAGTTCAAAATTTTTGTTCCCTGCTGCAAGAGAAAAATCATCTTCGTGGAGGAAATCCTTCATATCACTGAAAATTGGTGATCATTTTTGTATAAACTCAGTAAAGTTGGTGTCAGTGCGCTTCCCTGAGACAGACACTTTCTTCGTCAGGCAGTGAAATTGGATTACATTAAAAACTTACACTGGCCATACATCGATAAAATGCAGCTGTGTTATTCTAATCCAAATTACAACAACCAGTATAGCAGATTATTATAATTAAAAAATTTACAAATATGGTATTTTTTTGAAAGTATCACTTTCGCGCTTGCTTCTTTATCATAAGCCCGGCATGGCCAGGGTATTCATTTGGCCAATTTTCTATTAGAAACGTAAAAAAATGAACTGTTTATAGCGAATCTCGAAAAATTTCATTTACATGTATTCGTGAAAACATCTTTGAAATTATGAAACTGTCGTAAAAAGAAATATGCATAACGTACAAATGTATAAGTACAGCTGCTTCGCAAGTCTCCAACGCGATTTTTTGAACGTCACTACGGCAATGCCTCTTCACAGCTCTATACATGGTTATTTTTTTCGACTAAAGCCTTTTGCGTTTCGTAGTTGGAAGCTGTCAAAAGCGCTGCCAGGAGTCAATATTTTTTAATATCTTAAAAAAATTTACCATACCAATGTATGTGTCAGGGTTGTTATTCCTTCTGGATTTATTGTTATACAGATGTCACCTGAAGCTGTGGCTTTAAGGCGTCGAAAGCGGTAGTGGTACAGTAATAAAGGACCAAAATACAGCTGAAGCAATTATTAACACGCAAGACAAGCACAAATACACCCATTTTTATACGAGTTCCCGTATCACGTGGAATAGCTCTCTCCGACAAACACTCAGATACATCGCGTCCAATAAAGACAATTTTGGATCAACACGAGCAACATACATCATATTTTTACGGCATAATGTCTTGCCTGCAGCTAGAAAGCGAAACCTGTATAACTCCTTACGTAAAGCACGGTGTGAAAAACCCGGAGACAACTCGCCATAAAATACGAAGGCTACGGTTCCATTCTGGGTCCATTACCTTGTAAATAACAGTAAGAATTCTCTCAGCAATTTTCTTCTTTCTTTATCTACCTAAATTACCGCTTCTGCAGATGGAACGATCGCGATTCTCATACCGGATCTTATTTCACTGTGCAGGTTACGCATTTCCCAGGAAGTAGATACATGTCAGCGATCATTAAATGGCCGTGTAGTATCCAGCCAACGACTATATGGCAACATTTCACGTTTTAGGAGAAAACATAAGTTAATGTTACACGGATTCTACTAATTTATAGAAGTGATCAAAAAACACATTTTCTCTCAATTAATTTGTACATTCACGAAACCAATAAAATAACTCTTTGTATTATATGGCTTGGCTACTGCATTCTTAGCGTTTTGGAAACAAAAATACTGTATTGATAGGTTGAAGCTTATATCAGTGAATTATGTGTACCCTATATAATCGAAAGCATCGGGCACCTGTTATTGGAAGTTAATATGTTTTGATCCCACCATTCGCCTTTATGACCATTTGAACTCCGTTGGGGACACTTTCAGTGATTTGTCTGAATGTGTCTAGAAGAGTCACAGCCCATTCTTCCTCGAGAGCGGAAGCCAGAGAAGGTAGTGATTTGGATGCTAGGGTCTGGAGCGAGATCTAAATTCTAACTCATCCCGGGGGAGTTCCATCGGTTTCAGATCGGGACTCTGGGCAGGTCAGCCAAATCGAGAACGTTATTGTCCACAAACCATTACCTCACAGATGCTGCTTTATGAAAGAGTGCATTGTCACGTTGATACAGTCTTTGTCTCCGATCTGATCCTCTGCTTCATAAGATGTGTTCATATCCTTCTACATACTCTGACCACGAAAAACACTCCCACATCGTAAGATCACCTCCTACGCACTTCACCTTTCGGACTATGCACGGTATGTTCTCCATGCGTTCCAGACATTCGCCAAACCCAAAGTCTTCCATCGGATTGCCACGGGTATTCATCATTTCAAGTTAGTTGTTTCCAGTCGTCCACTGTCCAGTGCCGTCTCTCTTTACGCCACCTCAAGCGCAGTTTGGCGCCGAACAAAGAAATATGTTCTAGATTATCCATTATTAAAGAGGACGTGGGACTGTGACGGGTAATAAACTTGTAGAAATAAGGAATACCAAAAGCCGTACTTTTTATAAAATACGTTAATTCCGCGACCAGTCTCGACATTACATTAGTGTGATCTCCTGGTCCCGATGCAGACTGAATGGTGATATCCGACCCTCAGTGCACTAGGACAGTGACCATTTATATTCACTGCCCTCATGGCTTTCTATTTGAACGGCGTGCTTCCAGTCGTCTAACAATTACAAGGCAGTGAATATGCATGGTACCTGTCCTAATGCACCGAGGATTAAGTTTGCATAAGAGCCTGAAAATGATAGTAATGTAGTGTCGAAACTGGTCACTTAGTTAATATAGTTTATAAAATGTACGGCTCTTGGTATTCCTTATTCCCACAAAAAATTAAAATAAATATGTGGTTTACAAGCAGCTGTTCGACTACTCTGTCCGATTCTTTTTAACTCCCTACGCACAGTCATTGTGCTAGATGGACTGCTGGTAGCACTTTGAAACTCACGAATCATTTCTTCCACTGATTTCATGCGATTTCTTACAACCAGCCTCAGAAATTCTCGACGGACACTGTCCGTAAGTACATGAGATTTGTCTGGTCTATGTATAACCGTGGTTCTTTCTTCGCGTTCCCACTTCACAATCTCAACAACTGACCTGGGGAGTTTCAGAAGGGTTGAAATGTCCCTGATGGATCTGTTACTCGTATGACATACAATGATTAGCCCACGTTCGAATTCTGAGCTTTCCTGAGCGACCCATTCTCCTGTTTTTGCTTCTTTGTCGACGACACGATACTCCCCATCTTCATTTCTACCGCTCCAAGAGAAGAAATTCCTCTTTCGTTGCAAAATGATTTAGATAAGATATCTGCATGGTGCGAAAAGTGGAAATTGACCCTGAATAAAGAAAAGTGTGAAGTTATTCACATGAGTACTAAAAGAAATCCGCTAAATTTCGATTACGCGATAAGTCACACAAATCTTAAGGCTGTAAATTCAACTAAATACTTAGGAGTTACAATTACAAATAACCTAAGTTGGAACGATCACATAGATAACGTTGTGGGTAGAGCAAACCAAAGACTACGATTCACTGGCAGAACACTTAGAAAGCGCAACAGGTCTACTAAAGGGACTGCTTACACCACGCTTGTCCGCCCTATTTTGAAGTATTACTGTGCTGTGTGGGATCCGCATCAGGTGGGAGCAAACTATTTGTAGTATCGTTCCCAGAGCCGATCGCGGTCCTCTGGTTTGGAGCCGAGTGGAAGGCTTAAACCAGAGGCTCAGACGATTCTGCGGAGATCTGGGGTGTAAATTTCTCGACCTCCGCTATCGGGTGGAGAAATGTAGGGTCCTCCTGAATAGGTCAGGCGTGCACTACACGCCGGAAGCGGCTACAAGGGTAGCGGAGTACGTGTGGAGTGGACATGTGGGTTTTTTAGGTTAGAGAATTCCCTCCCTAGGCAGAACAGGGAATCAGCTATCATAAAGCGGTTACGGCATCGATGATTTCAGCCGTAAATAGAAATATTAAAAAAGGTAGGAAGATTTTTCTGTTTAGCAAAAGTGACAAAAAGCAGATTACAGAGTACCTGACGGCTCAACACAAAAGTTTTGTCTCAAGTACAGATAGTGTTGAGGATCAGTGGATAAAGTTCAAAACCATCGTACAATACGCGTTAGATGAGTATGTGCCAAGCAAGATCGTAAGAGATGGAAAAGAGCCACCGTGGTACAACAACCGAGTTAGAAAACTGCTGCGGAAGCAAAGGGAACTTCACAGCAAACGTAAACATAGCCAAAGCCTTGCGGACAAACAAAAACTACGCGAAGCGAAATGTAGTGTGAGGAGGGCTATGCGAGAGGCGTTCAATGAATTCGAAAGTAAAGTTCTATGTACTGACTTGGCAGAAAATCCTAAGAAATTTTGGTCTTATGTCAAAGCGGTAGGTGGATCAAAACAAAATGTCCAGACACTCTGTGACCAAAATGGTACTGAAACAGAGGATAACAGATTAAAGGCCGAAATACTAAATGTCTTTTTCCAAAGCTGTTTCACAGAGGAAGACTGCACTGTAGTTCCTTCTCTAGATTGTCGTACAGATGACAAAATGGTAGATATCGAAATAGACGACAGAGGGATAGAGAAACAATTAAAATCGCTCAAAAGAGGAAAGGCCGCTGGACCTGATTGGATACCAGTTCGATTTTACACAGAGTACGCGAAGGAACTTGCCACCCTTCTTGCAGCGGTGTACCGTAGGTCTCTAGAAGAGCATAGCGTTCCAAAGGTTTGGAAAAGGGCACAGGTCATCCCCGTTTTCAAGAAGGGACGTCGAACAGATGTGCAGAACTATAGACCTATATCTCTAACGTCGATCAGTTGCAGAATTTTGGAACATGTATTATGTTCGAGTATAATGACTTTTCCGGATACTAGAAATCTACTCTGTAGGAATCAGTATGGGTTTCGAAACAGACGGTCGTGTGAAACCCAGCTCGCACTGTTCGTCCACGAGACACAGAGGGCTATAGACACGGGTTCACAAGTAATGCCGTGTTTCTTGATTTCCGCAAGGCGTTCGATACAGTTCCCCACAGTCGTTTAATGAACAAAGTAAGAGCATATGGACTATCAGACCAATTGTGTGATTGGATTGAAGAGTTCCTAGATAACAGAACGCATCATGTTATTCTCAATGGAGAGAAGTCTTCCGAAGTAGGAGTGATTTCAGGTGTGCCGCAGGGGAGTGTCATAGGACCGTTGCTATTCACAATACACATAAATGACCTTGTGGATGACATCGGAAGTTCACTGAGGCTTTTTGCAGATGATGCTGTGGTGTATCGAGAGTTTGTAACAATGGAAAATTGTACTGAAATGCAGGAGGATCTGCAGCGAATTGACGCATGGTGCAGGAAATGGCCATTGAATCTCAATGCAGACAAGTGTAACGTGCTGCGAATACATAGAAAGATAGATCCCTTATCATTTAGCTACAAAATAGCAGGTCAGCAACTGGAAGCAGTTCATTCCATAAATTATCTGGGAGTACGCATTAGGAGTGATTTAAAATGGAATGATCATATAAAGTTGATCGTCGGTAAAGCAGAGGCCGGCCGAAGTGGCCGTGCGGTTAAAGGCGCTGCAGTCTGGAACCGCAAGACCGCTGCGGTCGCAGGTTCGAATCCTGCCTGGGGCATGGATGTTTGTGATGTCCTTAGGTTAGTTAGGTTTAACTAGTTCTAAGTTCTAGGGGACTAATGACCTCAGCAGTTGAGTCCCATAGTGCTCAGAGCCATTTGAACCATTTGGTAAAGCAGATGCCAGACTGAGATTCATTGGAAGAATCCTAAGGAAATGCAATCCAAAAACAAAGGAAGTAGGTTACAGTACGCTTGTTCGCCCACTGCTTGAATACTGCTCAGCAGTGTGGGATCCGTACCAGATAGGGTTGATAGAAGAGATAGAGAAGATCCAACGGAGAGTAGCGCGCTTCGTCACAGGATCATTTAGTAATCGCGAAAGCGTTACGGAGATGATAGATAAACTCCAGTGGAAGACTCTGCAGGAGAGACGCTCAGTAGCTCGGTACGGGCTTTTGTTAAAGTTTCGAGAACATACCTTCACCGAAGAGTCAAGCAGTATATTGCTCCCTCCTACGTATATCTCGCGAAGAGACCATGAGGATAAAATCAGAGAGATTAGAGCCCACACAGAAGCATACCGACAATCCTTCTTTCCACGAACAATACGAGACTGGAATAGAAGCGAGAACCGATAGAGGTACTCAGGGTACCCTCCGCCACGCACCGTCAGGTGGCTTGCGGAGTATTGATGTAGATGTAGATGTAGACTGACGGATGACATCGAAAAAGTTCAAAGAACGGCGGCTCGTTTTGTACTATCGCGAAATAGAAGAGATAGTGTCACAGACATGATACGTAAATGGGAGTGGGAACCATTAAAGCAAAGGCGTTTTTCGTTGCGACGGGATCTCCTCATGAAATTTCAATCACTAGTTTTCTCCTCCGATTGCGAAAACATTCTATTGGCACCCATCTACATAGGGAGAAATGATCGTCACGATAAAATAAGAGAAATCAGGACTCGCACAGAAAAATTTAAGTGCTCGTTTCTCCCGCGCGCCGTTCGAGAGTGGAACGGTAGAGAGACAGCTTGAAGGTAGTTCACTGAACCCTCTGCCAGGCACTTAATTGTGAATAGCAGAGTAATCACGTAGATGTAGATGTAGATTGAATAAATGGGGGATGGGTTATAACCCTGTCTCCCTCTCTTCTCAACCACAGCTTCCCTTTCATGCTCTTCGACTCTTGTAACTGCCGTCTGGCTTCTGTAAAAGTTGTAAATAGCCTTTCGCTCCCTGCTACTTACAGAATTACAAAGAGAATATGATACACTTAATTACATATGCAGGTTACAATTTCGTAAAAACTGCATGATGATTTCGTATTTTTTTTTTGCATTTTCTGATGCGAAGATAATGTTGACAATAGTGGAGATTGTGTTTCAGTTTGTGTAGGTCGTGATACCGCACACACGGAGAGAATAGGTGATTTGCTTTTCTAATTAAGTTGTGCTGTATGAGCGAACTATGAGAGATTTGGATGCCACGCCCGTGGAAGTGACGAAAGAAGTTACCATTACGGAAATGCATCCTTATGATGGACACTATTTTCCTTGTTCCTTATTCAGTTATCACGGTCTGTAAAAGTAATGTGTTTTTGTTGTTTGATCAGTACAAAAATAAAATTATAGTACATTTATTTATCTGATGCATGGTACCAATCAGAGAACTTATACTTGTTTTAAAAAGTCTGTCTAAATTCCTGTGGACATATATTCAAATACACATCATACTAATTTTCCCTAGAGTACTTCGCAGAGGATGAAATGAGTTTGCTTTTTGCCTCATTTCAGTTATATGCAAGGGGCGGTAAAATGAAAACAAGACAGTTGGAATTTTGTTTCAATTAATCGCTATAACTGTTAATATATTTGTCCCACTGTGAAACAAGACGGTCAATGTCTACATGGAGAAGTGGTTGTACCCAGGCAAGCATCTCTTCGTCCGAAGTAATTCAACGAATGTCTTCCTTCAAGGCCTGAAAAAATGGAAATCGCTTGGGAAGATACCGAGATTGCACAGAGGATGTGTAAGAGCTTCACAGCGAAACTTCTGCAGCGTAGTCGAAACGTCATCATCGTGCCGGAGGATAAGGTCCAACCCCACGTTTCCAAGACAGTTTCGACCACACTGCAGAATTATTTTGGGGAGCCCGTACACGTCTTCCTTCCAAAAAGTCCCTATCTTCAACAAGCAATTTCCCCTAAGAGTGACATCCGTGGCTGTCGATTTGCTTCGGACGAAGAGGTGCACGCTGGGGTAATATCGTATTTCCTCAGGCAACCGCAAATACTTTTCCATGAAGGCCCTGACCGTCTTGTCTCACAGTATTAACAGTTATGGCCATTAGTTTTGAAATAATTAATAGGTTACTCACTTTTTCCCAATCTTTATCGTTTCCATTTGAGTGCCCCTTGTATGTTATTAAGACGACGCTGTCAATCCTACTAAGGGATTCTGCATCCCGTAACTAGCACCCCTGTATGTACACGAGCTGAGTTGGCAGAAATATGTTGCATAGATCTTTGGACTAACAGGGAGCTGGATGAGTGACATGTATTACTTGAGG
Source organism: Schistocerca serialis cubense (assembly GCF_023864345.2). NCBI lineage: Eukaryota > Metazoa > Arthropoda > Insecta > Orthoptera > Acrididae > Schistocerca > Schistocerca serialis. Next base: position 427,156,317 of record NC_064646.1, read on the forward strand.
CTCTTTGGATACACCCACCCATATTTTACCACAGGCATTCGATTCACGGCGGTTAAACTTCGGCATTTTAAATTTATTTCTGCCTTTCTTCTTGTCGGTCGAACTGTTGTCGTCTGCCGAATGGTGAGCTGTCTAAATTTATGTTGCTGCTATTGTAATTCATGCTTAAGTGCATGGCAGAGGGTACGGTAAATAACTTCATTTTTCATTTGCATTCTGAATGAAACTGGTACGTAAGCTTTGTGAACGGGTTTGCCTCCTGTGCCTGTGTGAAATACGATAGTTACACATTGCATCGGCATCCTTGTCCATTCCATAGACAACTGCCTCCTCTCAATCGTTAGAAAGGCAGTTCGATTCTTGGAAGGTATTACTTTGAGTCATTTCTCATAGTGACTATTTTCTGTACTTGATTGAATTTCGGTGTTGATTAACAATCCTCAATGTAGACTTGCTTGTTCTGTAAAATGTACTTTTTCTAATAGAGCAAATTTATAACAATCATCACTCTCTCCAAATCGACTGTTAACATGCGCTCAATTAAAACTTCTCTGTTTGTATTAAGGGAGACTTAATTGTTTATGGCTTATAATAGACGTTACTGCTCGTATAATCACAAGTGCATGGCATCAACGCTTTCTGTATGGAAAACCCCATTTATGCTCAGAGTTCTCAACCGCACATTCTATAAATCATTGTCTGGGCTAAATAATCATTCTTGCAAGTATCACTTTTACTGACGATTGATAAACTGTATTGCGTTGCATCCAAAATGTGAAGGTTACATGTTGTCGCTACACAGTATAAGCAAATGCTAATTTGAATGGGCCTGCCTGTAAACCGGCTTCAAGCAAACTGCAAATATTACTGCATTACGCTGAATTTATAGGCGGCGGCTGGCCTTCAAGTGCCCAGCGAGCGGGGTGCCTCAGTGATGAGGCTGGACTTGTATTCGTCAGGACGGCGGTTCAAACGGACGTCCCGCCATACGGATTTAGGTTCTCTTCATTTCCCTAAATTGTTGCAGGGAAATTCCGGGATATTTTGTATATTTACATTAATTAATATGCATTATCTACACTACTGGCCATTAAAATTGCTACACCAAGAAGAAATCCCCCCATGAACCATGGACCTTGCCGTTGTTGGGGAGGCTTGCGTGCCTCAGCGATACAGATGGCCGTACCGTAGGTGCAACCACAACGGAGGGGTATCTGTTGAGAGGCCAGACAAACATGTGGTTCCTGAAGAGGGGCAGCAGCCTTTTCAGTAGTTCCAGGGGCAACAGTCTGGATGATTGACTGATCTGGCCTTATAACATTAACCAAAACGGCCTTGCTGTGCTGGTACTGCGAACGGCTGAAAGCAAGGGGAAACTACAGCCGCAATTTTTCCCGAGGGCATGCAGCTTTACTGTATGATTAAATGATGATGGCGTCCTCTTGGGTAAAATATTCTGGAGGTAAAATAGTCCCCCATTCGGATCTCCGGGCGGGGACTACTCAAGAGAACGTCGTTGTCAGGAGAAAGAAAACTGGCATTCTACGGATCGGAGCGTGGAATGTCAGATCCCTTAATCGGGCAGGTAGGTTAGAAAATTTAAAAAGGGAAATGGATAGGTTAAAGTTAGATATAGTGGGAATTAGTGAGATTCGGTGGCAGGAGGAACAAGACTTTTGGTCAGGTGATTACAGGGTTATAAATACAAAATCAAATAAGGGTAATGCAGGAGTAGGTTTAATAATGAATAAAAAAATAGGAGTGCGGGTTAGCTACTACCAACAGCATAGTGAACGAATTATTGTGGCCCAGATAGACACAAAGCCCATGCCTACTACAGTAGTACAAGTTTATATGCCAACTAGCTCTGCAGATGATGAAGAAATTGATGAAATGTATGACGAGATAAAAGAAATTATTCAGGTAGTGAAGGGAGACGAAAATTTAATAGTCATGGGTGACTGGAATTCGTCAGTAGTAAAAGGGAGAGAAGGAAACATAGTAGGTGAATATGGATTGGGGGGAAGAAATGAAAGAGGAAGCCGCCTTGTAGAATTTTGCACAGAGCAAAACTTAATCATAGCTAACACTTGGTTCAAGAATCATAAAAGAAGGTTGTATACCTGGAAGAATCCTGGAGATACTAAAAGGTATCAGATAGATTACATAATGGTAAGACAGAGATTTAGGAACCAGGTTTTAAATTGTAAGACATTTCCAGGCGCAGATGTGGATTCTGACCACAATCTATTGGTTATGAACTGTAGATTGAAACTGAAGAAACTGCAAAAAGGCGGGAATTTAAGGAGATGGGACTAGGATAAACTGAAAGAACCAGAGGTTGTACAGAGTTACAGGGAGAGCATAAGGGAACAATTGACAGGAATGGGGGAAAGAAATACAGTAGAAGAAGAATGGGTAGCTCTGAGGGATGAAGTTCTGAAGGAAGCAGAGGATCAAGTAGGTAAAAAGATGAGGGCTGATAGAAATCCTTGGGTAACAGAAGAAATATTGAATTTAATGGATGAAAGGAGAAAATATAGAAATGCAGTAAATGAAGCAGGCAAAAAGGAATATAAACGTCTCAAAAATGAGATTGACAGGAAGTGCAAAATGCCTAAGCAGGGATGGCTAGAGTACAAATGTAAGGATGTAGAGGCTTGTCTCACTAGGGGTAAGATAGATACTGCCTACAGGAAAATTAAAGAGACCTTTGGAGAGAAGAGAACCACTTGTATGAATATCAAGAGCTCAGATGGCAACCCACTTCTAAGCAAAGAAAGGAAGGCAGAAAGGTGGAAGGAGTATATAGAGGGTTTATACAAGGGCGATGTACTTGAGGGCAACATTATGGAAATGGAAGAGGATGTAGATGAAGATACTGCGTGAACAGTTTGACAGAGCACTGAAAGACCTGAGTCGAAACAAGGCCCCGGGAGTAGACAACATTCCATTAGAACTACTGATGGCCTTGGGAGAGCCAGTAATGACAAAACTCTACCATCTGGTGAGCAAGATGTATGAGACAGGCGAAATACCCACAGACTTCAAGAAGAATATAATAATTCCAATCCCAAAGAAAGCAGGTGTTGACAGATGTGAAAATTACAGAACTATCAGTTTAATAAGTCACAGCTGCAAAATACTAACGCGAATTCTTTACAGACGAATGGAAAAACTGGTAGAAGTGGACCTCGGGGAGGATCAGTTTGGATTCCGTAGAAATGTTGGAACACGTGAGGCAATACTAACTCTACGACTTATCTTAGAAGAAAGATTAAGAAAAGGCAAACCTACGTTTCTAGCATTTGTAGACTTGGAGAAAGCTTTTGACAACGTTAACTGGAATACAGGGAGCGAAAGGCTATTTACAATTTGTACAGAAACCAGATGGCAGTTATAAGAGTCGAGGGGCATGAAAGGGAAGCAGTGGTTGGGAAAGGAGTGAGACAGGGTTGTAGCCTCTCCCCGATGTTATTCAATCTGTATATTGAGAAAGCAGTAAAGGAAACAAAAGAAAAATTCGGAAAAAGGTATTAAAAACCATGGAGAAGAAATAAAAAATTTGAGGTTCGCCGATGACATTGTAATTCTGTCAGAGACAGCAAAGGACTTGGAAGAGCAGTTGAAGGGAATGGACAGTGTCTTGAAAGGAGGATATAAGATGAACATCAACAAAAGCAAAACGAGGATAATGGAATGTAGTCAAATTAAATCGGGTGATGCTGAGGGGATTAGATTAGGAAATGAGACACTTAAAGTAGTAAAGGAGTTTTGCTATTTAGGGAGTAAAATAACTGATGATGGTCGAAGTAGAGAGGATATAAAATGTAGACTGGCAATGGAAAGGAAATCGTTTCTGAAGAAGAGAAATTTGTTAACATCGAGTATAGATTTAAGTGTCAGGAAGTCGTTTCTGAAAGTATTTGTATGGAGTGTAGCCATGTATGGAAGTGAAACATGGACGATAACCTTTTTAGACAAGAAGAGAATAGAAGTTTTCGAAATGTGGTGCTACAGAAGAATGCTGAAGATAAGGTGGGTAGATCACGTAACTAATGAGGAGGTATTGAATAGGATTGGGGAGAATAGAAGTTTGTGACACAACTTGACTAGCAGAAGGGATCGGTTGGTAGGACATGTTTTGAGGCATCAAGGGATCACAAATTTAGCATTGGAGGGCAGCGTGGAGGGTAAAAACCGTAGAGGGAAACCAGGAGATCAATACACTAAGCAGATTCAGAAGGATGTAGGTTGCAGTAGGTACTGGGAGATGAAGAAGCTTGCACAGGATAGAGTAGCATGGAGAGCTGCATCAAACCAGTCTCAGGACTGAAGACAACAACAACAACAACAACAACAACTGCATCATACCCGTCTCAGGACTGAAGACCACAACAACAACAACAACAAGAAATGCAGATGATAAACGGGTATTCATTGGACAAATATATTATACTAGAACTGACATGTGATTACATTTTCACGCAATTTGGGTGCATAGATCTTGAGAAATCAGTACCCAGAACAACCACCTGTGGCCGTAATAACGGCCATGATACGCCTGGGCATTGAGTCAAACAGAGCTTGGATGGCGTGTACAGGTACAGCTGCCCATGCAGCTTCAACACGATATCACAGGTCATCAAGAGTAGTGACTGGCGTATTGTGACGAACCAGTTGCTCGACCACCATTGACCAGACGTTTTCAATTACTGAGAGACCTCGAGAATGTGCTTGCCAGGGCTCAGTCGAACATTTTCTGTATCCTGAAAGGCCCGTACAGGACCTGCAACATGCGGTCGTGCATTATCCCGCTGAAACGTAGGGTTTCGCAGGGATCGAATGAAGGGTAGAGCCACGGGTCGTAACACATCTGAAATGTAACGTCCAAAGTTCCGCCATTGCGAACAAGAGCTGACCAAGACGTGTAACCAATGGCACCCCATACCATCACGGCGGGTTATACGCCAGTATGGCGATGATGAATACACGCTTCCAATGTGCATTCACCATGATGTCGTCAAACACGGATGCGACCATCATGATGCTGTAAACAGAACCTGAATTCATCCGAAAACTGACGTTATGCCATTCGTGCTCCTAGGTTCGTCGTTGAGTACACCATCGCAGGTGCTCCTGTCTGTGACGCAGCGTCAGGGGTCTCCGAGCTGATAGTCCATGCTGCTACAAACGTCATCGAACTGTTCGTGCAGATGGTTGTTGTCTTGCAAACTTCCTGATCTGTTGACTCAGGGATTTAAACGTGGCTGCACAATCTGTTACAGCCATGTGGATAAGATGCCTGTCATCTCGACTGCTAGGCCGTTGGGATCCAGCACAGCGTTCCGTATTACTCTCCTGAACTCAACGATTCCACATTCTGCTAGCAGTCATTGGATCTCGACCAACGCGAGCAGCAATGTCGCGATACGATAAACCGCAATCGCGGTAAGCTACAATTCGACCTTTATCAAAAGTCGGATACGTGGCGGTACGCATTTCTCCTCCTTACACGAGGCATCACAACAACGTTTCACCAGGCAACGCCGGTCAACTGCTGTTTGTGAATGAGAAATCGGTTGGAAACTTTTCTCATGTCAGCACGTTGTAGGTGTCGCCAACGGCGCCAACCTTGTGTGAATGCTCTGAAAAGCTAATCGTATGAATATCACAGCATCTTCTTCCTGTCGGTTAAATTTCACGTCTGTAGCACGTCATCTTCGTGGTGTAGCAATTTTAAAGGCCAGTAGTGTATATAATACACGTATATTTTTATAGCAACCATTGTCCATTGCATACCGTTATGGCTGTTGACGCAGAGATTTTGTTCTGTTTTCACTAAACCACAACAGATTCCCTTCATGAGACTTACTGTGGTTGACAGTTCCAACAGTCTTGCTTATAATTCATTGTATGTTTGTACGAAGTAACTCAGGTGAATCCCCCGTGTCTACAATAATGATTTTATTTCCGAAATACACATATACACTAAAAGATTCACTCTCGCAGTGAAACAATGGAAAGCCGCCATTGTTGTTCGTCGCTGGCGTTAGTATTCAAATGGGTGGCACCCGCGATGGAAAAGGTGTATTGTGTCGAAGAATACGCAAAAATACCATCAACAATCGTTATTCAAAAACATTTTCGGTCCCAGTTTGGTAAAGCGCCCCCTGTTGGATGATGTGGCCGCCAGATCACGACGAGAATTACCTAATCATGACACGTACCACCCGATTAGAGATCAGGATACTTTCAGAATTATTAATAATCTCGCCAGCGAGGTATCATCGAATGTCTTGCGAGATTGTCGAAGGGAAAAACAGTAACAGCAGATAGCGAAAGACTTCACGCACCTATCCCACTCCGCCGGGGCGCGGAGTGGACTATCACCGTGACGGTCGGGATCGGCCGCGTCTTGGAATAGGAGAAAGGTGCGTCACCAAGCCGGATATGACATCGCACACCGATTATGACTTGTGTAGTTAGGTTAGTATTTAAGTAGGAAGTAGCTTTCTGTAACAGCATTAAATAGTGAACTGAAGCGAATCAAGTTCAGGACCAGCCCGGTCCCAGAGGCATGCCCACTGGAGTTACCTCGGTGGGCACACCCAGACAAAAGTAGGTTTGTATTCTCTGGAACACCTCTAACGCTGCAAGTAGTGTGGTTTGGTAGAGTAGCTAGTTATGGCAGACTTAGTGATTAAGAGTAGTTGTTGGCCTAATAAAATGGTTCAAATGGCTCTGAGCACTATGGGACATAACATCTGAGGTCATCAGTCCCCCAGATCTTAGAACAACTTAAACCTAACTAACCTAAGGACAGCACACACATCCATGCCAGAGGCAGGATTCGAACCTGTGACCGTAGTGGTCGCGCGGTTCCAGACTGAAGCACCTAGAACCGCTCGGCCACTTCGGCCGGCTGAGATGTTGGCCATAGTGTCTGCTAACACTTCGTGTAGTAGTAGATATGCTACAAACTATTGTATTGTATAAAAATATGACTCACTAATGTATTAGGTGGTGGATTAATGTAGTACTAATATTGTTGTTGAAAAAAAATTTAAACAAAAAAAGTGGTGCCACACCGTCACAGCACTGACAGATGGGCAAAGCAATTCGAGGAGGCAATATGCATCTGCAAGAAGAAAGCCATAGGATGGCTACCCACCGAAAATCGAGGGTGAAAAATATTCTTACAATCTGCGAAAGAAGCCCCAGGAAATCCAGAAAAATGAATGTGTAGCGTATATTGCACAAGATTTTGCAGTCAGAGGCTCACGGAAATCAAATGTTGCAGGCGCCGAAACCTGCCGATAAACAAAAACAGATAATTATCCATTGGTTTTCAAGAATGGAAGGCGGTGGATGGTGTCACAGGCAGACTTGTATTATAGGGCGAAGCCACATTTCACTTAAGTGGCAAAGCGAAGAAGCGTAATCTGAGAATATTGGGTACAAAAAACCTGCATGCCTCTCCAAGACATGAACCAGATTTTCCGAAACCTAATATCTGTGCCACAACCATCGGCAGAGGCTTTGGTCGTTTCTTCTTCGCAGAATCTAACGGTAATAGGCATCCTCCACAGCGATGGGTTGGTCGCGTAGGGTCAAAAGATGTACCATTAATTGTGGTCCGCCGCGTCACCTGACCTTACACCAATGGATTTATTTTTGTAGAAATATATAAACGGTATGGTTTACACACCCCCATTTCCACAGGTCTTACAGCAGCTAAGGCATTAGCTAGTATGCACGATTAGCTCCCTTTATTGGACTACGTTGGACCGTTTCTGGAAGGAAATGCAGTGTCACATATCATACCGAAGATCTGTCCATACGACCTATGAAAGTTACCCTTCTAGTCTATAGATGTATTTCTGAGATAAAATCATTACTGCTGTCATAGGAATATTTTATACCATTCATTTTGAATCATCCTGTACTACTAACACAATTGTTCTGGAGATATCAAGTGCAGATGGATATTATCTGAAAAATTCAAAGGTTAAGGGAAAAGCAGTCATTCCAAGTGACTCGCAGGTAACAAGGCTGTAGCAGGATTGGTACGAAACCTGACGCAAGTGAAACAACCACATGTGTTCCATACTCTCATTCATACGCTTTGTATTTGTGCAGTGACATGAAAACTGCCTGATCGAAGATAAAACAACAAAATAAAGTGTTCTAGGTTACGGCAGGCTGTCGGCCTTGCTCACACTCCGCAGTTGTTTTCACCTTTCCAACCTCCCGAAACAGGTTCCACGGATTTCCAGTTCCAGACAACGTACTGTACACAGCAGCTACCCAATGGTGCCTCTTAACGATTTCCACAATTGACTTCAGGCTTGTGTCTGTAACTATTTCTGTAAGTTTTATCATGGTTTACCATCTCTACAGAACCTGTGTGCACCGAAGGCAGAAATATATTCTGATAACCACTTCAGTGTAGCCACTGTACATAGTTTTCGAGGGGAAGCCGATATAGACCACATAAGGTATCATATGCCCGGCTATTAGCTGAAAAGATGTCACATAGAGAAAAAAACGAACAAGTAGAAGTAGACGCCGCTCTGAGGCTTCCGTACAAACGGATAATGCATCTACGCGTTTTGATGACTGAGTTTGCGAGTGTCAAAATATGAGACAAATCGCTGTATCTTTTGATTGCATTCACTTACAAGATTCAATTTTTTATACTGTCAAGGAACCGTAGATCTTAGTGTTTGATATAAATTGCAACTTGATACCTCCACCCGTTCGTGAGAAAAAGGGGTCTTAACAGACGGACAGACAGACGAACCACAAAGTGATCTTGTAAGTGCTTCGTTTTTTACCGCTTGAGGTACAGCATCGTAAAATCGTGGAATGTAACTGGATCGGAAACGCGTAACGAACTGCAACTCAAATGTCAGCGAGTGGATACCTGGAGGAGCCAATGGGATGACTCAGACATGCGCCAAGAAGTTTGCTCCTTCTTCCATAACATTCAAGAATATTATAAAATGCGCCGTGTCAAATGCAGAAGGGTCATTGTGAATTTCGCGACGGCAGATAATCCTTAGTACTTGTGTTTGGAAAGGAAGAACATTAATCACTGGTCGGGAGGGAACTCCGTACCACATCCCGAATACAGCCTCTTCAGTTCTTACACTTACGCTCTCACACGCGTGTAAGTAGTTTCAAAGCTACACAACGCGCCTGTATATGGGACAGTATTGGCGACATAACTGACAATTCTTCCACCGACATGTTGACAGACTACATGGCGGTCAGAAACAGTCTGAAAAGTTTGTAAAGGTGATGGAGGGGTGGTTTTGTTGAGCAATAACTTTTGAGATGTAATTGTTCAGATGACAATTGATACATTGCCCTGTTACCGAGCTTTTTAGCACTGAAAATAGGCAATGAAGTCGTCGCGCTCGCTCATTCGAGCAGCCTGCCAGATAGACAGGGACGACAAATGTGTTCTTCGTTTGCTTAGCTGAAACTTGAATTTGCTCGAAAGGCGACCTGATTGGCTAAATTTATGATAAATAAATCGGAAACGGCGAACGTCACGTATTTTTTCTCTTAACAGTTATTTCTTAGCACAGCTTACTCTACAGCACCGTTTCAAGTTTTTCGGATTGTTCCTAACCACCCTCTATAATAATAATTTTATCGGCTTAAAATTGGGACACCAAGAAGGATATCAAATAAGAAAATTTTGTTTATCATGTGTATGCAACATAGTACGTCGAAAACATGAACCGATTTGTAAATGAATGCAGGGCGCGAAATTTAGTACACAGAATTGCCTCCTCTGGGTGCAGCAAGAGCCCTAACCCGTCTGTGTTCCGGGTACCGAGTTCACCTGGACTTCTATGACAAATACGGCTCTACGTCTACGTGATTACTCTGCTATTCACAATGAAGTGCCTGGCATAGGGTTCAATGAACCACCTTCAAGCTGTCCCTCTTCCGTTCCCCTCTCGAACGGCACGCAGGAAAAACGAACACTTAAATTTTTCTGTTCGAGCCATGATTTCTCTTATTTGATCATGATGATCATTCCTCCCTATGTAGGTGAGTGCCAACAGAATGTTTTAGCAATCGGAGGAGAAAACTGGTGATTGAAATTTCATGAGAAGATCCCGTCGCAACGAAAAACGCCTTTGTTTTAATTATTACCACTCCAGTTCACGAATCATACGGATACGTAACTCCGTGCTGCTTCACCTCTACACCTCTACGCCAGACTTCATCGGCTGTGCTGCCTGGTAAATGGAGGCATGCCAGTCTCTCGACAACCAATAACCAGACGTTTTGTTTCGACAGGAGATATGGAGAATGTGCTGACCAGGTCAACGGTCTCCAGCTAGATCACGACAGCAAGGACAACACGCGATCTTGCATTATCTTGTTGAAAGAAGAGACAGGTAGAGAGTAGCGAACGGATATCTCAGAAATGCAACGGCTGCTGTCCAAAGTACCGGCTGTACGCACCAGTGGTGATCGTGTAGTGTTCCCAGCAGCATACCACACCATCACACCAGATGATGACGAGTGCAACATGTCAACGATCGTTGTCTTCTGAGCTTCCACACACGGATACGCTCATCAATGTGCTATACACAATAGAAACGGAATGCCACTGCTGCGTCCAGCGTGTCTCTACTGGGGACTCCAGACATTGTCGCACTGACCGTGTGCTGCAAACAAGTCCATTTCCAGACTCAAGGTACATTACATGGCTTTGCTACCCTACACAGAACAGCAACCAATATTTCTGTCCTCTCTGACTCTAGTCACGTGGGTCACTGCTACTCTACAATGTGCTGAGAACGGCCCTCCTGATCCCATCTTTCCCATATTTGCATGACAGTCGTTATATCCCGAAGAACGCTGGCAGCAGTATCGTGAAGAAATAAACCACACCCTCAGTAGGCCACGATCCTGGCGTGTCGTTCGCCGACAGGTGGTGACGGGCGTTCCTTTTTAGTCGCAGAATAACACGGTCTTGTCACAAACGATAAACAATCAAACGTATTCGTTGAATGAGAATCCCACCGTGTAATATATCATTGTTAAGAGAATGTACGGAGGTATGCTGAAAAGTAATGCCTCCGAATATTTCATGTGAAAACTCTTAAAGATTTTTAACTAAAACTAACTTTATTAACATTCTATATCTTCACTCTTCGTGTGTACATATTTATTTCTCGACGTAGTCACCGTGGGAACGAATACCTTTCTCCCAACGAGAGACTAGTTTGCCAACACCATCAGTGTAGAATATTTGACTTTCTTGACGGTGCCACTGTCACTCTGCTTGCACTGTTCCATTATTATGAAAGTGAATCCTCGAGGGCGTTCTTCAGGTTTTGGAGACAGATGAAAATGGGACTGGGTCAAGTGGCGACTGTATAGAGAATGATCGATGACAGTGAAACCAAGTCGCCAGATTGTTGCAGATGTAGCAGCAGTCGTATCTGGTTTTGCACTGTCGTACTGAAGAAGCGGATGCTCGGTGTGTGGACGAATTCTTTTGAAATTAGAAACTCGATTACGTCATGCTGTTCCTCGCGTGTCCACATGGTTAAATTACACACCGTCACGTTACACATTATAATCCGGAGTCCTCTAGCGGCAGATGGTTGCAATCTGTGTCAGCTAAGCGCTAAAGTCTACCGAATAACATGCATTACATCTAGTATCCTAACCGATATTGAGAGCAGAATAAAAAATTCGGAGACAGTATCTTCCAAACGCCCTCGTAGACTGCGTTACTCTTGCATAATTCTTGCAGTTGCGTTGAAAGGCTAAGTATTTGTGCATTAACACATATTGGAGAACCGAGCGAGGTGGCGCAGTGCTTAGCACGCTCGACTCATGTTCGGGAGGACGACGGTTCAAAACCGTGTCTAGCCTTCTTAATTTAAGTCTTCCGTGATTTCCTTAAATCGCTTGAAAGGGCACGGCCGACTTCCTACCCCATCCTTCCCTTATCCAATGGTCCCATCAGCCCATATCATTCAATAAACCATGTAGGACATTTGATGCCAATATGGCGCTCTTTGCATTTCGACATCATGATATTTCAACACCTAGCGTAATAACAGAAACTGATACAAGCCACCTGGCGTGACACGAGATGACGATGTAAGAGGTGCAAGTAGTGAGCACTGCCTTGTGGAACTGTCGTGTGTTAATAGTGAGGGAGGTTGTGTGATCAGTTGTGAGCTTGCAGGATCCCTCAAACAACACCTCCAGCGAAAGATAGAACCCAATACATTGCGGCATTTCAACACTGGTGAACATTGCGAGCTTGGTTAGCAATAACAACAAAAAAGGGAGTTATACATAACACCGATAATGAGTTACTGATCTGCTTTTTTTAATTTATTTATTTGCAACATGATCCATTACAATTTTTGTAATACTACATGTATGTATTTTGCGTGTGTGTGGAGTGTAGTGCAATGTTTGTCTTGTATGATGATAAGGTTGGTGACGCCGAGATCAGGGAGCAGATGAAACCTGGTGCAGACTCATAGCCTAGACCCCACGAATAGAACCAAGGGGCCTCTACTTTAACGTCCCTATCCGACGGACGTCACCGTCAACAGTATCGCATGCCCTCACTTCATGAGACACTGCGGGGAGGTTTGGTATTTACAGAAGGGCATTGGCGCAACGACTGGCGATCAGGAACTTAATGCCACCACGTCTCCTCTCCTTGCGGGCCTAATACTGGCAGGGGAAATTTCTTCTATCACCAGGATTCGAGACCGCATACCCCCGGGTCGAGCGCCACCACACAAGGGTGCGTCAGCGACGTCGGCCACGGAAGTGAGTCGATATACTGGGTGTTTATTAATTAGTTATACAAAAGTAACCTTTAATTGTAAAAAGGGTAAATTACTTACAGAAATGTTTTATACCGCACTGAATGCAGTACATCTTCAATTTTTATTACCTCATAACATCAAAAGTTTCCAACGTTCCCGCTAGGTGACATGCGCGAATGAGTTAATTCAGCAGACATCATAGAACCATCACGGAGTCATGAACTCATCATGGGGCCGCATGACGGGTGTAATGGTTTACGGTTCCTTGAATACAAATCCGCAACTACAGTTGAGAGACAATTTGGTACTAAATATATTAAGCCACCAACTCAAAGACAAACTGTTATTAATTGGTCCAATCGTTTCACATAAGACGCCAGGTCATGGCAGTTTCTAGAACAATAATTCAACAACCTTATATTCGTAGTCCGAGTAAATCAATGAGACGTGCCAGCTTAGGTTTGAATATGCCTAGTGTTACAGTGAGGAAGGTATTACAGAAACGCCTGTCAATCAAATCCTACAAACTGGGGCTCTTGTAGGCTTCAAGAGAAAGTGACAAAGAAAAAACGAAATGGACTTTGTGTACACGTGTTTAACAATGCCGCTTGAACTAGATTTTCTTACTAAAATTGTATTCAGTAATGAAGCCACCTTCCATGTCTGCGGTAAAGTGAACCAGCACAGTGTTCGGACACGGGGTGAGCAGAAACAACGTCACATAATCGAACATCTACGGGACTCGCCTAAGATTCACGTTTTTTGTGCTGTAAGTTGTAACAAGGCATTAGGTCCCTTCTTTTTTGCCGAGCCAACAGTAACGTTTGTAAAGAAAACTTGAAGATAGCCGGCCGGGGTGGCCGAGCGGTTCTAGACACTTCAGTCTGGAACCGCGCTGCTGCTACGGTCTCAGGTTCGGATCCTGCCTCGGGCATGGATGTGTGTGATGTCCTTAGGTTAGTTAGGTTTCAGTAGTTCTACGTTCTAGGGGACTGATGACCTCAGATGTTAAGTCCCATAGTGCTCAGAGCCATTTGAAACATTTTGAAGCCTTTTCTGCAGGTTTCTGGAGTGTAGCCTTGTATGGAAGTGAAATTTAATCGATACTGAGGATGTACTGAAACCAACTGGGGAAAAGAGAAATTTATGGCACTACTTGGTTAAGAGAAGAGATCAGTTGGTAGGACATATCTTGAAGTATCAAGGAATTGTCGATTCGGTAAAGTTGAGCGGGCAAGGGGGAGAAGGGTGAAACTGTTGTTGTTGTTGTTGTGGTCTTCAGTCCTGAGACTGGTTTGATGCAGCTCTCCATGCTACTCTATTCCGTGCAAGCTTCTTCATCTCCCAGTACATACTGCAACCTACATCCTTCTGAATCTGCTTAGTGTATTCATCTCTTGATCTCCCTCTACGATTTTTACCCTCTACGCTGCCCTCTAATGCTAAATTTGTGATCCTTTGATGCCTCAGTACTTGTTCTACCAACCGGTACCTTCTTCTTGTCAAGTTGTACCACAAATTTCTCTTCTCCCCAATTCTGTTCAATACCTCCTCATTAGTTATGTGATCTACCCATCTAATCTTCAGCATTCTTCTGTAGCACCACATTTCGAAAGCTTCTATTCTCTTCTTGTCCAAACTATTTATCGTCCAAACTGTTGAAACTGTAGAGAAGGCAAACCAAGGGATGGGATGAAAACTGTAAGCACATTCAAGTGGGTTTAGATTGCAGTAGTTACTCGGAGATGAAGTGGCTGGCACAAAACAGACTATCGTGGAGAGCTGATCCAGACTGAAGAACACAACAAAACAACTGTGCTATCGCTAAATTACGAGCAAACAAAGGCGCCGCGTACGACCGTCCATTCTATTAGTATTTGAGATCTGGCGGTGACCGGCGCAGCGCAGATTTGGGAGCTGCGAAAGTGCCCGTCCGGAAGCTCGGCGGCTTTCTTCCCGTGCAAGCTCGGCTCGCCCACGGTAGCGCCCGGCGACGACTTTCACCTGCCCGGCGCTGCCACCGTGGCCGAGCTGTGGCGCAAGAACGATGCGCAACGCTCCAAAGTCGAGGACAGTCGTCCGTGCGCGGCGCGACTACTAACAAGCTACTGCGTCACAGGATACAGAGGGACCGGGTACCTATTTCATAAAAGAAAATAATTATTTCAGCAGATTTGTTCCGAGAAATTACGTACAATGTGTCCGAAAAAGAAAGACCATTTTTTAAATACACTGCTGGCCATTAAAATTGCTACACCAAGAAGAAATACAGACGATAAATGGGTATTCATTGGACAAATATATTATACTATACATTTTCACGCAATTTCGGTGCATAGACCGTGAGAAATCAGTACCCAGAACAACCACCTCTGGCCGCAATAACGGTCTTGATACGCCTGGGCATTGAGTCAAACAGAGCTTGGATGGCGTGTACAGGTACAGCTGCCCGTGCAGCTTCAACACGATACCACACAGTTCATCCAGAGTAGTGATGGCGTATTGTGACGAGCCAGTTGCTCGGCCACCATTGACCAGAAGTTTTCAGTTGGTGAGAGGTCTGGAGAATGTGCTGGCCAGGGCAGCAGTCGGGCGTTTTCTATATCCAGAAAGGCCCGTACAAGACCTGCAACATGCGGTCGTGTACCGTCCTGCTGAAATGTAGGGTTTCGCAGGGATCGAATGAAGGGTAGAGCCACGGGTCGTAACACATCTGAAATGTAACGTCCACTGTTCAAACTGCCGTCAATGCGAACAAGAGGTGACCGAGACGTGTAACCAATGGCACCCCATACCATCACGCCGTGTGATACGCCAGTATGGAGATGACGAATACACGCTTCCAATGTGCGTTCACCGCCATGCCGCCAAACACGGATGCGACCATCACGATGCTGAACACAGAACCTGGATTCATACGAAAAAATGACGTTTTGCCATTCGTGCACCCAGGTTCGTCGTTGACTACACCATCGCAGGCGCTCCTGTCTGTGATGCAGCGTCAATGGTAACCGCAGCCATGGTCTCCGAGCTGATAGTCCATGCTGCTGCAAACGTCGTCGAACTGTTCGTGCAGATTTTTGTTGTCTTCCAAATGTCGCCATCTGTTGACTCAGGGATCGAGACGTGGCTGCACGATCCGTTGAAGCCACGCGGATAAGATGCCTGTCATCTCGATTGCTAGTGATACGAGGCCGTTGGGATCCAGCACGGCGTTTCGTATTACCTTCCTGAACCCAACGACTCCATATTCTGCTAACAGTCACTGGATCTCGATCAACGCGAGCAGCAATGTTGCGATACGACAAACTGCAATCGCGATAGGCTACAATCCGACCTTTATCAAAGTCGGAAACGTGATGGTACGCATTTCTCTTCCTTACACGAGGCATCACAACAACGTTTCACCAGGCAACGCCGGTCAACTGCTGTTTGTGTATGAGAAATCGGTTGGAAACTTTCCTCATGTCAGCACGTTGTAGGTGTCGCCACTGACGCCAACCTTGTGTGAATGCTCTGAAAAGCTAATCAAATGCATATCACAGCATCTTTTTCCTGTCGGTTAAATTTCGCGTCTGTAACACGTCATCTTCGTGGTGTAGCAATTTTAATGGCCATGTATTATTGCACACACACGGTCCAATCACGTTAACGCGATCACCTCATATGTTCGACGTCAACGTGAAAAAAGCAATCACAGAATGAAGGAGGCAGCACTAGTAGTGGAGGAGTGACAATTATTTAACTACATAAAAAAACGTAAATTAGTTGAAAATTACGGCGCGCAAATACTATATTCAACGTGGAAACGTCACTACAGATATTCTGATTTAGGTTACGACATATTCGATATTCCTGCCATCATTGGCGACGATATGGCGTAGACGAATAGCGTAATTCTGCATGACCCGCTGATGTGTCGGAACATCGACGCTGTCGATGACCTCCTGAATGGCTGGTTTTCAGCTCAGGAATGGTTTTGGGGCTATTGCTGTACACCTTGTCTTTAATATAGCCCTACAAAAAGGAGCCGCATGTGTTCAGAACCGGAGAATATGGTGGCCAATCGAGGCCCATGGCAGTGTCCTCTCTGTACCCCGGAGTCAAAATACGACCTCCAAACTGCTCCTCCAGGACATCAGACACTCTCCTGCTTCGATGAGGTCGAGCTGCGTCATGCATGAACCATATCTTGTCGAAATCAGGGTCACTTTGGATCAATCAATCATCCAAAACCTTCACGTACCGTTCAGTAGTCAACAAACCGTTGAGAAATATCGCACTGATTATTCCTTGACCTGGGCATTGCATACTACAGTCACACGATGTGTGTAGAGAGACTCCTCGATCGCGAAATGCGGATTCTCTGATGCCCAAATACGCCAATTTTGTTTATTGACGAACTCACCCAAATGAAAGTGAACTTCGTCGCTAAACCAAACCTACATGCTCATACCAATTCCCATAATGACCAGCGGCCAACCGTGGAGTTTGAACGTCCTAACGCAAACCGTTCAGAAGTTATGACGATTTTATTTCATATAGGTCAATAATTGTCTCACTGTATAAAGCGTGTCGGCGGGTAGGCAGGGGGAGGGGGTCGGAAAACTGTGCATTCGCTGTTGCTGTAATGTGCAAACGGAGCGACGACTTACCTGACGTCCAAAAGGGAGTGATCATTGGCTTTCGGGTCAAGAGTGGATGCGCTTCCAGAACTGTTCTCTTGTGGCCGTGGTTATAGTACACCGTCCACGGCAAAAAGGCACAATCCAAAACCAGTGCCGAGGCAACTGTGGTGCAGCACGAGCCATAGATGACAGGGGTCAACGACAGCTGCCGAGATTTGTACGGCCGAATAGATGTGCAGTTGTTGAGCAACAGACTATCCAAATGAACCAAGGGTACACCATGAGTGTCTCCTCAATGACCATTTAACGAACGGTGCTGTATATGCACCCCCACAGCAAGCGCCTAGTTTATCCAGCCATGCTGACTGCTGACGACCGTCGAGGAGGGCTGTAATTTGCGGGCCAGTACCGCAACCGAACGTCCACTGAGTGCCGACAGGTGACCTCTTCAGATGTGCTCCATTGGGCACATGGTGGCTAGCGTGTAAGGCGTGAAACGTCTGAAATCAAATACCCTGCAACAATCGTCGGAAGGATCCATACCGGAGGAGGGAGCGTTATGTTCTGGGAAATCTTGTCGTGGCACTCTCTGGGTGATCTTGCCATTCTGGAAGGCAGAGTGGTTCAACACAAGCAAGCTTCTACCCTTGGAGACTATGCCCATTCCTATCTGCAAGCCGGCCAGTGTGGCCGAGCGGTTCTAGGCGCTACAGTCTACAACCGCGCGACCGCTACGGTCGCAGGTTCGAATCTTGCCTCTGGCATGGACGTGTGTGATGTCCTTAGGTTAGTTAGGTTTAAATAGTTCTAAGTTCAAGGGACTGATGACCTCAGATGTTCAGTCCCACAGCGCTCAGAGCCATTTGGACCTATCTGCAATTTGTTTTTCTCAGCACGATGGCGTCTATCAGCACACCAATGCGTGACACACAGCACTCCGTGTACGGGCGTGGTTGGAAGAGCACCAGGATGCAAACAGACTGTACATATTTGTCTCTTCATTTCTAGAGAGCCTCCATCTACAGTGGAGGCCGCTACAAGAGCAGCGTTTTGCAACACGGTGTGGGTTACGGTTTATGTTTCGAGAGTCCACTCTGGTAAAAGAGTCTACAAATTATCTGATTACAAATTATATCTAAGGATGTAAGCACGTATATAGTAGACACAGCTATGCGGTTTGTTGGAAATGGTAGGTTGACTCATAAAGTTTCTGTGGCTACACTTACACATGTGCTCCGTTTGTTTCCCTTCAGAATGTCTAGGCGATACTCAACTGTTCTCCATGTCAATGGCAAGATATGCCTCTATAGCATCACGTATCTGTTTGTACATCAATATCTGGCGAACTGGACACTTAACGTAACGCCACAGAAAAGGTCAAGGGGTGGGTGGTGGTGGTGGGAGGGGGGGGGGGGAGGGAGGGGGCTTATGAGTGGTGGACGTCGTGGCCATTATGTTGGGTCGTCTTTATCAATCGATCTGTCCAGAAAGGTTTCATCCAAGAACCGGCGACCAAATAAGCCATAGTGTGGCAGTGGAACATCTTCTCGAAAGACAGCTCGCCACTGAAATTCCTATAAGTGTGGAGCACGTAAAGTCCCCTCATCTCCAGCTAAACTGTTGCCGTAACGGTAGGCTCAGGAGAAAGGAACTGTCACATACTTGTGCTGTGCATTAAGTCACTCCACGCATTCACTTTCAGGCTGTTCCTAATTTGCTGTACAACACAATATGGGTTCTCTGACCCCCAGACCCGGATATTATGCCTCTTTACTTTCCCAGAGATCTGAAAAATCACTTTATGGGTGAAATAAACAATATTTAGATAGTCAATGTCGGCATCAATTCTTCCAGCATGTTCCTAGAACAAAGCTTGCACGAGTTTCACTTTGAATGCATGGAGACGCAGCCGTTGGCGTAAATCTTCACCACAGTCCTCTGAGGTATGCCTGTTTCTCTGGAAACAAGTTGCGTCGATTTCGACGGACTGCTTCGACGTGCTGTACATACGGTATCAACAGTGTCGTCAGTAACTCCACGTCCACCACTTCTTGCCTTGCCACCAACATTGCCAGTCGCCTTCAACTTTTCATAGCATGCTTTGATTCTCACATCTGGCGGACCTCTACCGTAGCCATTTCGGAATAGTCGCTGAACTGTAACAGGCCGACTGCATTTCATGAAATCACAAAAACACTTTGCACTTTATCTTGCATATATGCTACGTGGAACAAGATAAAAAGCATCCCGTCTTCGGGCCACAAGTGCCCCATCGGCACCATCCGACTGCCGTGTCATCCTCAGAGGAGGATGCGGATAGGAGGGGCGTGTGGTCAGCACACAGCTCTCCCGTTCGTTATGATGGTTTTCTGTGACCGGAGCCGCTACTATTCAGTCGAGTAGCTCCTCAATTGGCATCACGAGGCTGAGTGCACCCCGAAAAATTGCAACAGCGCATGGCGGCCCGGATGGTCACCCATCCAAGTGCCAGCCACGCCCGACAGCGCTTAACTACGTGTAACAAGATAGACAGAAAGAAATCAGATGCTGCCAGCGCACATTTAGAACTGTATCCATAAAGACTGCATGAGTTAAGCTATAATTTGAAAAAAAGCATATACATTTGGAAGTGTACTCAAATTCATAAAAAAAACTTCACTGCATAGCTGTATCTAGACTAGTTCATTAGAAAGAAGATTCTGTAATCAGGGAAAGACTTTGTGCACACAATGGGTTACTTCCACCTGCGTAGATGTCGCGAAAAGACGATGAAGGTAGCAGTAAGAGAGATTCGAGTTCACAGGGAGGCTTATCACCAATAGCTATTCCACGAACTGTTCGTGATTGGAACAGGAATGGGCGGAAGTCACAGTGGTGCACAAAATACCCTTTGGCACGCATCATAAGGCAGGTCTGTATATAATAGAAAGACAGCAGTCCTGCTCCACTCCACGAATGATTCAAGTAACGGTTTAAAAGGGTCCATTTCGACAGTGAACCTGGCGGAGTCGACAAATGAACCAATGTGTAGGTTCTGCAAGTATGGCCTTGCATCCCGGGTTCGATTCCCGGCGGGGTCAGGGATTTTCTCTGCCTCGTGATGGCTGGGTGTTGTGTGCTGTCCTTAGGTTAGTTAGGTTTAAGTAGTTCTAAGTTCTAGGGGACTGATGACCATAGATGTTAAGTCCCATAGTGCTCAGAGCCATTTATGGCCTTGCATCGAAACTGCAGAATCTGAACTTACCCCCTTTACCTCTTAGGTACGGGTTATGTAGAAGTAGGTGCGGTGACGAAATTTATCTCGTTGCGTTTGATGAAATGCTCCAGAGGACGTTTAAGCGCTACCTCCGCCTCTGATTTCTGCTGCCTGTGTACGTCAGTTACCTTCATACGAGGGTCTGGATAAGTACGCAGACGACTTCAGGTATTGACTGTACGCACGGTTTGAGAAACACTGGCATCAGAAAGCGCTTCTGTACTACGAATAGGCACCTGCTTTTTCGCCTTTAAAGTTGTCTGTGAACTACCTACTTCAGTACAAGGAGGTAACGGGCGGGTGATAGGAAAACTACATGTGATAAAGAGATAAAGGGCACAACTATCGAAAGAGGTTTCCATGATGTTTTGCACCTATTTCAAATTTACACATTCTACGTGAGCTCGGTGTGTAGTATCACAGCTATAAAGTCGACACTATTTTTCGTGTTCATCAGTCTAGAGTTGTTCAGTTCACAGTGGTGATAATGCGACGTGTCCCCTGACGAAGCGAAGCAGGATTTCACTGTACGGAAACTATTTGACATCACCCTACATAAGAACGCCAGACAGCCATG
The DNA here is from genome assembly GCF_023864345.2 of Schistocerca serialis cubense. Lineage (NCBI taxonomy): Eukaryota > Metazoa > Arthropoda > Insecta > Orthoptera > Acrididae > Schistocerca > Schistocerca serialis. The sequence goes on from NC_064646.1 coordinate 427,177,614, forward strand.
AAGACACTGCTCTTCTCCTACCGTTCAGCAATGAATTAGTTAACACAGCGCCCTACTTATACAGGATGTTCGGAAATTCCCATTACAAACTTCTAGCACTTGTAGTGGGGAATGAGTACATAATATTTTGAATAGGAACATATGTCAGGAAACGGGAGCCGTTTGAAGATATGTTTTCTAGTTATGTACGGAAGAGGATAGTCCTGGTTGAGGGGGGGGGGGTGGGGGGAGAGGGTTACGTCGGATCGGCTGATGGCATTTGACGTCTGTCCTACTTCTGTCACCTGTTTCGAACCTCATTCGCGTGTCTGTGAGTGTTAGAGCAACATGGCTGAGTACACATTTGCAGAATACACCGCCATGGTCCTACTGAATGGTGAAAAAAAATGGCTCTGAGCACTATGGGACTCAACTGCTGAGGTCATTAGTCCCCTAGAACTTAGAACTAGTTAAACCTAACTAACCTAAGGACATCACAAACATCCATGCCCGAGGCAGGATTCGAACCTGCGACCGTAGCGGTCTTGCGGTTCCAGACTGCAGCGCCTTTAACCGCACGGCCACTTCGGCCGGCTCTGAATGGTGAAGTTCACGGTAATGGAAGAGCTGCTCGTCGCCTTTATCAGGATCATTATACACAACCTCCCATCTACCGCATACCCTTTTCGCCACAATAACGCAACGACTTAGAAAGGGTACCTTCACCGCCAACTGGCCTGAGTGTGGTGCTCCAAGGAGAGACGCCACACACTCGAACTGGAAGAGGCCGAACTGTATCACCGCCGGCCGCGGTGGTCTCGCGGTTAAGGCGCTCAGTCCGGAACCGCGCGACTGCTACGGTCGCAGGTTCGAATCCTGCCTCGGGCATGGATGTGTGTGATGTCCTTAGGTTAGTTAGGTTTAAGTAGTTCTAAGTTCTAGGGGACTGATGACCACAGATGTTAAGTCCCATAGTGCTCAGAGCCATTTGAACCATTTTTGAACTGTATCACCTTGTAGAGAACTTGTCATGAATACACTAGCAATTTATTTTACTGTTAATGAGTTAAAATGTAAAACTAGTGATATACTGGATTACGCCTAATCAGTTACTTGTAAAAGTGGTCGCATTACCAACATGTTTTCAAATAGTTGTACTACGGTAACGGTTTGTTTACGGACATGGGCTCCAATTCAAATTATTTTCTACTCAGTCCCCTGTACAAGTCCTAGAAGTTTGGAATGCGTATTTACAAACAACCTGCAGGGCTAAATACGGTTAGGGTTAGAAATAACACATTCTGTTAATTTGATAACTAACCAAGTTTGCAATGAGTCAACGTATATGACGTTAGCGAGAGGTAGACCCAGCAACACACAATACATTCACTTTCTTTGGCTATCTTTCACATTCAAAGAATAACCCACGACATCCAGTTATGCTGCGGTTGAATGATTGACTGTCATTTTGCATATTGTACTACACAAAACCGTCTCTCCGTTTCTGTATCCGTTAGGAAGAATTAAGGAATACCACGTGATATAGGGCGTCCGAAATATGTACGAAATTTTTATTCCTACATACACTGTCAATAGTGGTGTGCATGAGAGCTTTCGTGAAGTTTGGAAAATAGGAAACACGCAGCGGACACTCCGCTGTCGAGTGAAAGGTTCGTTCTGGAACCTGTCAACAGTCGTTACGCCGCCCTGTTGTTAGCATTCAATCAGCCAGACCCCTCCCTCCTCCGTGATTATTTAAATAATGAGATTAGAGCTCCGTTTTAAGAAATGCTAATTTTTCACGTATCTAAATGTTGAAATCTAAACATCATGCCTGATGCTGAAGATTTACTGCATGAACAGCGAAAATGCAGTAAACGATAAACTATTTTTCCTTTCCCTATTTTGTGTTGGTCTAAGCGAGGAAAACTTTCGTAAAGGCTTGAAATTACGTGTAAAATTTAATAGCTGTCGCGAACTGTTCACACTCAGAAACACTGGATGGATATAGCCTGCGTAATTTGCGCACCCTGAGTTACGCTGCCATAAAACATACCTATAAAATTTCTAATTTTAATACTTTGCATTGTTCAGAAGGGTTCAAAAGGCTGTGAGCACTATGGGACTTAACTTCAGAGGTCATCAGTCCCCTAGAACTTAGAACTACTGAAACCTAACCAACCTAAGGACATCACACACATCCATGCCCGAGGCAGGATTGGAACCTGCGACCGTTGTGATCGCGTGGCTCCTAGCGCCTAGAACCGCTCGGCCACCACCGGCCGGCTGACTTATTGTGTTAAGCCTTTAACGTACGATTATACCTCTTAATAAGTAGATTATGACCGCATTATAAATTTATAAATCCGGTCAGTAATTACAACAATTACTGTAAACCAAATTTTCGTCGCCTCTGGAAGCTGTTAGACAGGCAATCGGGAACTGGACCGCGTGACATGGCGACGGGGCTAGCGGTTTAATATTGTGACAGCGTGTGCTGAAAAGTAATGCCTCCGCATTTTTTATGTGAAAACTATTAAAACTTTTTAAATAAAACAAACATAATTAACATTCTACATCTTTCTTCTTCACCTTTATATATCTGCAGCCCTCTAGTACTAGACGGTGCGAATTGTAACGTGTTACATTGCGGAGTGTAATGTAACTATGTCGGCAAAGAAAGTAAGAAAAATTGGGTTTAACGTCACGTCGACATCGAGATTATTAGAGACAGAGCACAAGCTCGTATGGTGTCAAGTATGGGAAAGGAAATCGGCCGTGCCTTTTCAAAAGAACCACCCAGGCATTTAGCTAGAATGACTCAGTGAAATCATCGAAAACCTAAATATGGGTGGCCGGATGCGGGTTTGAATCGTCGTCCTCCCGAATACAAGTCCAGTGTGCTAACCACTGGGCCACCTCGCTCGGTAACTATGTCTGTGCGTGAGAAACAGCGTACTGTCATGCAGTTCCGAATTCGAAGCGTTGGTCCACACAAGGACCACCCTCCCCTTCAGTATGACAATGCGAGGCCACTCATGAGCGCTGCGACATCTGCAACAATCCGACGCCTTGGGTTCACTGTCAGCGATCATCCGCCGCACAGTCCCAACTTGGCCCCATTCGATTTTCATCTGTTTCCAAAACTTCAAGAACGCCTTCGAGGATTCAGTGATCACAGTCTCACATGAAATGTGAGTGTAGGATTCACTTACGATTCAATTACTGGAATATTTTGGGGGCTCCTCGCTGGTCAATTGATAATCTGGTTTGTGAGACGATATGTATGGCCAGTATGGCTCTTTTGAAACAAGATTGCATAGATATGATGGTATTTTAGTTTTGATGTGTGAGCTGTAGTAAAATTTGCTGTTTTCAAGAGCGCGCCGCAGCGCGTAGTATGAAGCCCTCCGTTTCTGGCGGTGGCGCCGCTGTGGCAATCGCAGCTTTGGTGTCTCCCTCTGCTGGGATAGCGGGAAAGGTTGCCTGTTCACGTGCATTTAAGGGGCGCTATGAGCTCGGCAGTTGTGCAGTCTGTCAGTCAGTCGGAGGCAGTTGGTCAGCCACGGGCAGTCTGTCAGTCTGGGCGAGTCTGGTCAGTTGGTGAGGCGGTTAGTGTCTGTCGGTCGTCCGGAGTGCTAGTATGTGTTAGGCCGCCAGTTTGCTCGAGTTTGCTCAGGCAATGGGCATTGGCGGTTGGATCGATTGGTTGGTCGGTCGCGCACTGAGACACAAGATGACTTGTCCGCCTGGAGCGTCGGCGCATGTGAGGTCGCCACGTGAGTCCTGTGGCCGCGCCGTATAGCGAAGCGTAGTGGCTTTGCGGCCGACACGAGAGCGACAGGAATCGATCCACGACATCGGGCTGGCCGGCGCTAGCTGCGACGCCGTGAGACGGGAGATCGGCGCGCCTTCCTGCGTCCGTTGAAGCGGCTGGCAGCGAAAGGTTCGGGAGAGCGTTTTGGGGGTACTGCGCCAGGTCTTTGCCAGAAATCGCAGTTGTTAGAAGTTAAGTGATTAGTGATATATTGGTTCATTTACTTGTTAAATTTTACTTGTTTTCTTGGTCAGTCTCTCGTCCGCATTTCTTAGGTAGTTAGTGTCTGTCTGTTTGTCTGTCGGTCTGCCATACGTTAGTAGCTGCTTCGGTCATGTTTGTCGGATTCGGTGTTAACGAATTTATTTCTTAAAGGCCGAATTCTTGAAATATGTTTCTATCTTGCTTATCATCTTGCGAGGTGGTATATGTGTAATGTAGAGCATGTTGTACATTTTATGTAAGTCTGCATTTTATGAGTTTTATTTAAATAGTCATTTTAGGTTATAAGCTTGCCACCCTTCCACCGTAAGAGTCCTTTAAAAAAATAAAAAAAACAATTGCCCTTTCGGTGGCAAATAATTTGAGGTTTGTACCATTTCCATTCCTCTTACGGAGTGCATAGTTTACATGTTTGTATGAGTTGTTAAAATTTTTTTGTTTAAAGTAATCTGGTGTGTTGCAGATTTGCACAAGTGTACTCTTTCAGAGGTTGTTTTGAGCGGTCATGACTACGGCCGTGTTGAAAGGAAGCAGGCGAGCTTCTCAGCCCGAAGGCTCCTACTGTTAATATTGTTCTTGCCTCTAAATAAAACTATAACTTGATATTTCGAGGGTGCTTTTCTGCTTATAATTTTAAATCTGTTCTGAAAAAGCTTTTAGGAATAAATTCACATTTGTTGAAGGTAATTTTAATCAGTTACTTCCTGGCAACTACTTCCACGCTCACCTAGTGTGATTAAATGTGTCAATGTTCTTGATGAATCGCTAGTAAATAAAGTAAATTCTTTGAGAAAAAGTCTACATTTACGGTTCAATATGGTTCAAAGACCAAGGTGTGTGTTGGTTACAACATATTTACTCATAAGTATGAGGCTAAGTCAATTGTTATACGCGCAAAGTAGTTATAAAATTTTATTGTAATCAAATAGGTAACTTACAAGAACATCATTTTTCGACATAGTCTCCTTGCATTTCAACGCACTTGGTCCATCGTTGTACAAGATTCCTGATGCCCTCATAAAAGGTTCTCGCTTGAGCTGCCAGCCAGGAATGCATCGTTTCTTTCATTGCTTCGTCCGAGGCAAGTCGTCGGCCCTTTAATGCCTGTTTGAGTGGACCATACAAGTGAGAGACAGAAGGGGCAAGATCGGGATTATATGGAGAATGATCCAGTACTTCAAATTTGAGTTTCTGGAGCGTTTCAGCAGTGTGGGCAGCAGTATGTGGACAGGCATTGTCGTGCAACAATACAACACCTTTTGACAGCAATCCTCAGCGTTTGCTTCGAATTGGAGGCTTCAGCCTGGCAGTAAGCATCTCACTGTAATGTATACTGTTTATTGTTGTGCCCCTTTCCCCGTAATGTTCCAGTACTGGACGTTGTGCGTCCCAAAAATCCGTAAGCATCAGTTGTCCTGCGGACGGTTGGGTCTTGAACTTTTTCTTGCACAGCTAATTTGGATGTTTCCATTCCATACTCTGACGTTTACTCTCCGGCTCGTAATGATGGATCCATGTTTCGTCACCAGTAATGATTCTGCTTAAGAAGTTGTCCCCTTCGTTACCATAGCGATCCAAATGTTATGTTTTTTTGCAGATGTCCAAGTGCGTTTGTTTATGCAACTGTGTGAGTTGTTTTGGGACCCATCTTGCACAAACTTTATGAAACCCAAGTTTGTTGTGGATGATTTCGTAGGCAGAACCGTGACTAATTTGCAGACGATGTGCCACTTCGTCAATGGTTAATCGTCTGTCTCAGAGTATCATTTCACGTGAAGGCCCAATAGTTTCTTCATTTGTGGCGGTAAAATGCCGTCCGGCTCCTTCTTGTGCGACCATTTCGTAATTTTTCAATCAATTCGTAGACGCTGTTCCCTTACTGTACCGTAACTCTTCGATGTATTTTAGCCCTTGTTACGCCTCCCGACCACAAAAAACGGATCACTGAACGTTGCTCTTCTTTGGCGCAAATACACAGCGGAGCAGCCATGATTACCAGCAGGGCAACGATAACGAAACTAACCTAGCAGCTTGAAAATTGCAAAGATATAACAACAAATCAACAAAGCATGCGTCATCAACGTAAAACGACAGTACTAACAAAATAAACAAAAATAAAACTAAGTTGGGCATAATAATTGACTTACTCTCGTATATGCATTTTAAATTTCGTTATATTTTTGCCTGTTTACTTCGGTATCATACAAAAAATAGTTCAAATGCCTCTGAGCACTATGGGACTTAACTGCTGTGGTCATCAGTCCCCTAGAACTTAGAACTACTTAAACCTAACGGTTTCATAACACGTCTTGGACATTCATTTTATAGATATGATATAGTGTATGCCCCTCATCTGTGTAGAACTAAGTATTTTATACTTTGACACGACACATAGGCCATGTTCCTTCTCTTTACTTGTTTGTGAGATATTGTTTCCATCCATTTAACACCTTCTACAGTTATTTTGTCTTACAGTAGTTTATTTCAGGGTTGTGCAGATAATGTCCGATTGACCAATAAAAAGCATGAATAGTTATTTAAAAAAGTTTTTAATTGATAGTATAATTGTACAATGAATTGAGTGGAATACGTTATGGTACATTTTAGATATGCCATAATGGATTATCTGTTCGTACTATCAAACATTCGGTGTAAATTCACTTGTAAAGTCTTGCCATTGCTTCTCATTCTGTTTTTAATATGTTTCTGTGTAACTTGATTGATAAGCTGATAATGCTATCGTTACTGTTTTATGTATATAGTCCTGAAGATGGAGCTTTGAAGCGTTGAAATTGGTTGCAATAAAATAAAATCGTAAGGACGGCTGTGCGTGTTATATTTTGTCACGGCCGTCATCCCAAAGACCTCCTGCCAAAAGGATGGACACACAAAAAATTCAAGGAATCACTCTCATAATGATGAAGCGATGCAAGCAGAGGTGAAGTTGCGGCTCTGTGACCAAAATCAAACACTCTACAGTGACGGTATCTACAAACTGGTTTCTCGTTGTGAGAAATGTGTTCGTCGCCAGGATGAACATGTTAAGAAATAAATATGTAGACATGAGGAATAAAGCTGTAGAATGTTAATAATATTTGTTTTATTTAAAAAGCTTAAGAGCATTCATATTAAAAAATCGGAAGCATTACTTTTAAGAACACCCTTGCATATCTCCTAGGTTGTTTGCAACAAAGTGCCTCAGGGCGCGCGATGCAGTGCTATAAAGAGCTTCTACTGCTATCCAGGGCAGATCTTTTCGAGGGTCTGGCTGGCAATTTTTCCGCAACAGCGGACGTTATGACCCGCTGCGCGCCTGAATGGCCAAGAAACGCCGTGGCACACTTCCTCCGCTTTCTACGGTTAACAAGACCGTCCGCTACAGCCGCTACTGCCCTTTCAATTGCGCGGCTTCACCTGATTGTTGCTCCCGTGGCTGCCTGCATACAGGGCCTCACCAAGGACGTGGCGATAGACGCTCCCGCCGAGGCTGCTGGCACAGAGGAACGCAAACCGGGAGAACGGAGGCTAATCTGAGGCGACTGCATGACTGCAGCCCCCTCTGAACTACACGTATCCCTTCTTAATCTCAAAAAAGATTCTTCTTTAGTAACACAGCTTTCAGACTTAACAGACTTAACGTCGTGCACATTGATAAGGAGAGGTGGGCTGCAGAGCGGTGCAGCAACGACCATACGAAAGCTGGACCGGAGCAGAAATGATTTGTGAACAAGTTAACACAAGTAACAGAAAATTTACTTAACTTGCATTTCTCCACACATTCGAAGAGTCATTAGAAATGATGCAACAAGAAATAGTCCAGCTCATACAATAGCAAGAATGATGAGGTTAGAGCTGCGACTGGGCGGCGTCTTTGTGGTGTCCCGTAGAATGGGCTGAGTCGCTGCCACAGGCAGTCCTATATTGTGGCGGCAGAGGGCACACTTAGTCGAGAGCCACTTGAGACATGGCTCAGCGGGCGTGTTCCATTGGGTCTGTCGGACCCGCCACGATCGTTGTCGGCGCCAAACGGAAACTTGCAATTCTGTTGCTATGGTGCCTATGGGGTACTATCAACGCGAGATACCACATGTGTTACAATATGTAGAAGAAGAAAACATCTTCGTTTACTCTACAGAATTTGGAGGTGACACAGTTATAAAAAATTTCTATGAGTTCAGCCCCCTCCCCAACCCCCAGATGAAAATCCTAGATTTGATTCTGCAGGAGAGGCATGTGCAATCTTCTACCCCTGGTGTTGCTATGTTTTGCTTTTGAGAAGACGTAAGCTCTGATCGTAGTGTCATTTTTAAGTGTCTTTCCTCCAGTTATCATCGTAAACATATAACTACCGCCGAGCAAACGTCCATGGCTAACATGGCAGCAGTGCACGTGGTACGCAGCTTACAAGACCCTCCTTCGACCAAAGCTTGATTATTGCAAGTCGGCCTGGGATCCATAGCAGGTAGGAGTAATATTTCATTTCAGTTCATTTATTGCATATTTAAAGAGAAGTTGGCAAGTAATAGTACATTGCTCCACATTATTAGTAAAATTTCTTTCGAACAACGAAATAAAGGCAATAACAGTGGTTCACGAAGAACATTAAATTAGTTGTAGAAAACTGAGTGTTAAAATAGTAAATGTCAGTAATTTAGAAGGAAATAATAGAAAGATAGGAAAGGGACAATCTGCAAATTTTACCGTTGAAGCACATAATAACATATAAAATATGGTTATGTTGTTGCTATTCCAGCTGTGAGAGTCTCGGCAGAAACATCGAGACTGTCCCACCTCGAGTAGCAGACAAAATTATGTTCTCTTACATTACAGAATGAAATACATCATGAGTGACTTTGAGTGTATTTATTTCTACTCTCTAAGAACTAGTATGACACATTACATCTTTTAAGTGCTTATATAGGGCATACCAAAGTGGTTCAAATGGCTCTGAGCACTATGGGACTTAACTTCTGAGGTCATCAGTCCCCTAGAACTTAGAACTACTTAAACCAAACTAACCTAAGGACATCACACACATCCATGCCCGAGGCAGGATTCGAACTTGCGACCGTAGCGGTCGCGCGGTTCCAGACTGACGCGCCTAGAACCGCTCGGCCACACCGGCCGGCGCCATTTCTGGTTATGGGGCCATCTCAAAAGTATAACAGAGCCCATTCCAGATGTGGAGACACTGGAGCAGCATGTTCATGCTGCCTTAGACACCGTTCGTATACTGCCTGGCCGATGTGAATGTGTGAGACAGAACATGCTACGACAGGTGCACGCATGTGTTGAGGCACTGTAACTGTGGCTGCATGGTACAGCGCGGATTAGACCGCAGTCTCTCTGAAGCTATGTATGATTGGATTAATGGTCTCTAGAAAATAAGTTCATTTGACCTGTTTTGTTCCGTATCCTCTCATCGATCAAGCCGTAGAGTTCGTACACGGTGGAAAAATTTGTTCTGTTGAGATGATGATGCTTAATGCATTTTACTAACAGTATTGCGATCACCACATCCCAGTGACAACGTTATCACTTCCCGTGGACTACTGCCTGGAAGACGCACTAGAGAAAAAGGAAGGCGTCGAAAGCAAGCTGTCAATTAGAACTCTCTGCTCTGTTGACGGAGAGCTGCCGCCTGGCTTACACAAGGCCGGCCGGCTTCTGGTCGACAGACAGCCCACGGCTCCCAGCGCCCTGGGGCCGGCCACGCACATGACTGGCGGGCGTTTCGTAAGCGCAGGAAAATACCTACCCGCCGCTACACAGTCTTACCAACTCATGCAGAATAAGTGCCACCACCATTTTGACCTCTCAGACATATGTTCTACTTTTTGTACATTACGTTTACTATTACGTAAGTCCTAGTCATCCTTTTGCGCACAACGCACAGTCGCAATCGCTACTTTGAATGTGTCATATACGCTCTACAGAGGGGCCCAAAGAACTGTATTCACTCTTTAAAAGTCCATAACCGGCAAACTAATTGACGGAGTTGTCTCATTTTTGGTAGTGTAATAGTTTGTAGTTCCGGCAATCGCAACACAAGCTTTGTATTGCGTTGTTTTGTTTTGTCAGATGACATTCGCCAGATAGTCAGTGTTTTGTTCTTAGTTGCACCTAGTTACTGGAGTAAACATGGCTGGCGGAAGGCTTACATTCGGTGAAAGGAAGTCAGTTTTGAAGTGGTATTTTACGTACGAAAACATTAATGAGGTTCAACGCCAATGGCGAAATGAGTATCAAACAGAGGCACCGACACGTTTAAGATGCACACAAACAACGATCTGGACGACCCGTCGTGTGTTACAACAATTCACACGCTCACAACAGAAGTCTGTGAGACAGTGTGCCCTTGAAACTGGAGTAAGTCGCTCAAGTGTTCGGCGAATTTTGAAGAAAGCAAAGTGGAAGTGCTACATCCCACAATTGCTACACGCAGTGAACGAGGACGACCCAGATCGTAGAATCGAGTACTGCGGGTTGTTTACTAACATGGTGCGCAACGATGAAGAGTTTGCAGAGATGACTGTGTGGTCTGATGAGGCACAATTGCATCTACTGGGCCGCCAAAAATCCGAACGTCCATGTAGACAAAGCCGTGAATTTGCCAGGAATAAATGTGTGGTGTGGGTTGTCTTACAGGGGCTTGATTGGGCCATTCTTCTTTGTTGGCACAGTGTACCTTCAGAAGCTTCAGACATCCATTTTACCTGCCATCCGAGACTTGTATGGAGACGGAAGAGTTTAGTTTCAACAAGACGGTGCCCCAGCCCACTACCAAAATCGTGTTGGGGCATATCTCGACGAAAATCTACCAGGAAGATGGATAGGCCGTAGACGTGCTGTGGAGTATCCAACACGTTCGCCAGACCTAACTCATCTAAACTTTTACCTGTGGGGCATACTAAGGACGTCGTTTATCGACACGCACATTGGATGAACTTCGAGAATCCATCGTACATTGATGTGCAAATATCCAACTGAACATGTTGCAGTCAGTAGTTGGTGCTGCAGTTTGTGTGTGGATATTAACGGTGACCATTTCAAACATCTACAGTGATATCTTCAAGTTGGACTTTAAGCTACACTATCAACAAAAAAAAGACAATTCCGTCAATTAGTTTCCAAGTTATGGAATTTTAAACAGTGGATACATTTTTTGGACCCATCTACATTTTGTCAAATGGCTGTTCATGAAGTAAAAAAACTGCCTCCGTAGCCTAGGGCGCTACTGTATGCTTTTGTGGTGGCGCTTGAATCGGAGTTATGTGCGACCGAATCCTGTTGGAGTAAAATTCTTATTCGCAGAATTTGGTGGCGAGGAAAAGAAAAGTGATAGCCTAAAGTTCCTGATAACAGGTCTGTCCAGCAAGATACTAAATCTAATTCCAGACGTCTGCGCAGAATCTCTTGAAGCAAGACTTGTGTCACTATTGATGGTGATCTGAACCTCGGATGGGGACGTTAAGCTGGGCGAAACCCTCGGTGCTATTCGACGCCGGCCGCGGTGGCCGAGCGGTTCTAGGCGCTTCAGTCTGGAACCGCGCGACCGCTACGGTCGCAAATTCGAATCCTGCCTCGGGTATGGATGTGTGTGATGTCCTTAGGTTAGGTTTAAGTAGTTCTACGTTCTAGGTGACTGATGACCTCAGATGTTACGTCCCATAGTGCTCAGAGCCATTTGAATCATTTTTTTGCTATTCGACGCTACCTGTTGGTTATAACTAAAGTGCAGCTACTTGCGGAGGTCCAGTGTGGGCTGTAATTATCTGAAACCAGCGAAACTTGGTAAACAGTCTAATGCGTTCATGGGGAACCAATTTACGCTGAAAAAAAATTAGTTCAAATTTTGGCCACCAAGAGCAAATCTGGCGCTGTATCCAAGAAAAACCCGCGTCCGGCCATCCAGATTTAGATTTTCCGTCATTTCTCTGAATCGCTGCAGGCTAATGCCGGAATAGTTCCTTTGAAAGGGCATGGCCGATTTCTTTCCCCATCCTTGACACAGTTCGAGCTTGTGCTACGTCTCTGATGACCTCTGTGTCGACGAAATGTTAAACCCGATCTTGCTTCCTTCCTTCCTTCCTTTGAATGTAAGAAAGACGTATAGAAATGTTTCGATACGTAACGGTTTAGGAACAGGAGGTGGGCAGAAACGTCAAACTAGTGAGAAAGGCATAATGTTGATTTTATTATTAACCGCCACTTACGAAACTTGTTCAACGTCGATGAAATGTTGTACAGTGCCAGACTTGCACCTGGTGACCAAAACTGGAACTAACTTTTTTGCTGTGTAAACCGGTCCCGCATGAACGCATCAGCAGATCTACCAAGTTATGTGCTGCCATACGGCCTCCGTGAACAGCTGCACTTCAGTTATAACCAACTGGTATGAGCCAGCACTGGGTTTCATCTTCTTCCTTCCCTCCATCCATAACAACACAAACCAGAAACTACATTGTACAAGTACTCATGACAGAGAACCACACAACACAGATACGCGCTTGACACTTCATCCCATGTGGGAGCAAAGCAATGGAAAGCCAGCTTCGCTAGGACTTTGGCCGGCCGAAGTGGCCGAGTGGTTCTAGGCGCTACAGTCTGGAACCGCGCGACTGCTACGGTCGCAGGTTCGAATCCTGCCTCGGGCATGGATGTGTGTGATGTCCTTAGGTTATTTAGGTTTAAGTAGTTCTAAGTTCTAGGGGACTGATGACCTCAGCAGTTAAGTCCCAGTGCTCAGAGCCATTTGAACCATTTAGAACTTTGACCAGGACGGCGAGAGAGGATTCCTGCGTCAGGTGCCCAGTAGTCATTCCTTGAGTGCAGGACTATGTGTTATGCTGTGCAGTAAAATCTCAACATCAGGGACGACGTTTAATTACCAACGCTATTCGCAACACACACCTCAAAATTTTGTATCCTTGTGTGACATGTAGTTCAGAAGCTATGACGTCAAACACTAAGATGAGTGAAAAACTAGATTTTTAAAAATTTTGCGCAAATCATCCAGATTATATTCATCCATTGTTCGATAGCAAGAGCGCTTAGCGCCTTCCAACAAACTTTAAACATAATTTCCATGTTTTTCTACGCTTTTTCATACGTTTATGGGTGAATTATTCAATTACGTAATTAGGACCTTGCGCCTTCATCATTCGTAAAGGCTTTAGATACTTCAACTATTTAACACATTAAATTATTTTTAAATTAATCAAACGCTTGAAGCTGTTTTATACATGAGGGTTCGATTCTTTAAGAAATGTATGTGGGGGGAGGGGGGGGGGGGCAGAGAGGGCAACTGAATACTGATAAAATGCTATTACAGAGGAGTGGTCGACCTCCTTAGGTTGTACAATACGTACAAAATTAATTCTAATTTTCTCTCGACTATGCAGAGAGAAAATTATTTCCATAGAGTGAACAAAATTAGACAGAGGAACGCGGCAGTTTTCATTTCTGCTGCTTTAGGAATCAACATTGATTCGGGAAACAGCGAGCGGGTGAGACCCAACTCGCTTTATTTGTTCATGAGACCCAGAAAATATTAGATACAGGCTCCCAGGTAGATGCCATTTTCCTTGCTTCCGGAAGGCGTTCGATACAGTTCCGCACTGTCGCCTGATAAACAAAGTAAGAGCCTACGGAATATCAAACCAGCGGTGTGGCTGGATTGAAGAGTTTTTAGCAAACAGAACACAGCATGTTGTTCTCAATGGAGAGACGTCTACAGACGTTAAAGTAACCTCTGGCATGCCACAGGGGAGTGTTATAGGTCCATTGCTTTTCACAATATATATAAATGACCTAGTAGACAGTGTCGGAAGCTCCATGCGGCTTTTCGCGGATGGTGCTGTAGTATACAGAGAAGTTGCAGCATTAGAAAATTGCAGCGAAATGCAGGAAGACATGCAGCGGATAGGCACTTGGTGCAGGGAGTGGCAACTGACCCTTAACATAGACAAATGTAATGTATTGCGAATATATAGGAAGAAGGATCCTTTATTGTATGATTATATGATAGTAGAACAAACATTGGTAGCAGTTACTTCTGTAAAATATCTGGGAGTATGCGTACAGAACGATTTGAAGTGGAATTATCATATAAAATTAATTTTTGGTTAGGCGGGTGCCAGGTTGAGATTCATTGGGAGAGTCCTTAGAAAATGTAGTCCATCAACAAAGGAGATGGCTTACAAAACACTCGCTCGACCTATACTTGAGCATTGCTCATTAGTGTGGGATCCGTACCAGGTCGGGTTGACAGTGGAGATAAAGATCCAAAGAAGAGCAGCTCGTTTCGTCACAGTGTTATTTGGTAAGCGTGATAGCGTTACGGAGATATTTAGCACTCAAGTGGCAGACTCTGCAAGAGAGGCGCTCTGTATCGCGGTGCAGTTTCCTGTCCAGGTTTCGAGAGGGTGCGTTTGTGGATGAGGTATCGAATATATTGCTTCCCCCTACTTATACCTCCAGAGGAGATCACGAATGTAAAATTAGAGATTTGAGCGCGCACGGAGGCTTTCCGGCAGTCGTTCTTCCCGCGAACCATACGTGACTGGGAGGTAATGACAGTGGCACGTAAAGTGCCCTCCGCCACACACCGTTGGGTGGCTTGCGGAGTTTAAATGTAGATAGATAGATAAATGTAGATAGGTAGACATTTCATTGTCCACCACTACTTTACTCCTTTCTAGCTTTCTGGCTATTTTGAGACGATTTTCTATCGTAGAAAAAGGTGCCAGACTGCTTAAAATGAGAGTTTCTTTTAACTTACGTGTTCTATTCATTTTGGTCCACACATATGCTGTCTTTTTAGTTTGGCAGCTTGACATTTTAACAAGGAGCTTACCAATGAAATAAGTGCGGCAACGACACATTCTTTTAATAAATGTACCCACGATGAAAAAATTTACACAATGTATCTCAGACACTTAAGAATCAAAACATGCAGACTGCTGTGGCATCAACGTTGGGACGCTACTCCGAAAAACAACATTACCCGGCAAAACGAAATGATGACCTGAGCAAGTGGAAACACCGTCATTTTTACTCCCGAGATATAGGCAACGGCAGGTAGCTATAGCGTAGACTACATATCCTCATGAGTGAACTGCTGTAACACACTAGACGACAATGTCCTGCACAGCACAAAAATCAGCCTATGACCTGCAATTTTGTTTCAGAACACACCTCGCACATTATTATTTAAACTGAAGGTGGAGCGGCGTGGGTGAAAGGAAAGAAAAGAAAGGGATTATTGATGTCAGACGCAACGAGACCTTATGCGGAACCAGTGGCGACGCGTGAAAATGTTTGCCAGGTCGGAATTTGAACCCAGCATCTGCTGCTTGCTAGGCAACTGTGTTAACTACTGCGCTACCCACGCACAATGCTTATCACAATGGCTTGGACTATCTCGGTACACCCTCCTAGCGCCACCTGTCTGCAGTCCCCGGTTATGTCCTCCATGCTGGCTGCTTAGAGATTCCCGCAAAGGTCGAAGACGTAAAAGAACAGACGCCACGAATTCACATAATTGATTCTCCTCCGTGGCCAATGAATCCACCATCGTCAGTGTGGACGACCTCTTTCAGGAATCTCAAAGGAGCGAGCATGAAGGGCATGGATAGGGAGTGCGAATAGGTGGCACTATTTGGCAGTTTGGTCGGCCAACAGGCATATCGGTACCGAGATAGTCCACGCCATTACAATAAGCATTGCGTCCGTATGGCGCAAACAGCAGATCCTGGGTTCGAATCCTCGTCCGCCACATCACTGTTGATTCGATTCTGCGTAAAGTCCCGTCGCAAATGACACCGATAGTTTCTTTCTTTTCCTTTCTCTCCCCTCCACCTTCAATGTACATAATATCTATCACATCTGCGGATTTCGCGTGGTGTCTTTTCTCACATGTCTGAAAGAACAGACACCACACATTCATATAACTCCTTGCACACTTGGACAACATTTGTTTGGGGTGTAATGTGTACAAATCCACGTTTCGTCTGCGTAAAACACTGGCAGCCTTAATTCTGATGCTTCTATCGAACGTCCAACTGCGCTAATGAGCCATTGTTATCAGAATACATGTTTATTATTGATGTATATACACATATCTTCCTAAGTGGCTGCCAGTAGCCAAGGAACAAAAGATGCTGGCCAAGCCAGCATGCGCTGACGCCAGAGCATCTCGCAATCTCAGCTGCTCGCGTACTCAGTGCTCTGTGACGTCATAGCCGGCAAACCACAGTAGTCGGTGTTACCTGTGCTGCCTCTGGCGACCAGTAGGCTACAACAGTGCTCGCTCAAGCTGTATTTGCTCGCAACATGCAGCCAAACCAGGTTCGAGTTCCAGTCTGTCACAAATTTTCTGTTGCCTTCACCTGCCAAAGTAGTGCTTACTCACAAGATACCTAGCAAAATAGTGTCCAAAATATACTATTAGTAATTAACTGAATGCGTGGTGTCTGTTCTTTCGCACATGTCCGAAAGAACAGACAGCACGCTGACCCGCAGCTGTGATACATTACATGTAAATTGAAGGTTTGAAGGTGGATGGCGTTGGGGGGGGGGGGGGGGGGAGGAAAGGGATTCTTGAGCGCGTCGGGACATTGCGCGGAATCAGCGGCGACGAGAAAAAATGCGTGCTTTCCTTTATCCCTCCCTACACCAACAATTAGGTACAATGTATTACAGCTCCGGATTCCCCGTGGTATCTGTCCTTTCGGGCCGGTCGCGGTGGTCTCGTGGTTCTAGGCGCGCAGTCCGGGACCGCGCTACTGCTACGGTCGCAGGTTCGAATCCTGCCTCGGGCATGGATGTGTGTGATGTCCTTAGGTTAGTTAGGTTTAAGTAGTTCTAAGTTCTAGGGGACTGATGACCACAGCTGTTAAGTCCCATAGTGCTCAGAGCCATTTGTCCTTTCGGACAGGTCCGCATTCAGTTAACTGGTTCGCCTAGGCGGTCAATGGATCCACCTTTTTCATTGCAGATGCGCAAGTACGTCCGATCTCACAATAGTGAGCATGGAGAAAATGGACAGGGACTGCAGGTAGGTGGCGCTCGGTGGGAATTTGGGTCGGCCTTGAGGCGCAGTAGTTATCGCACCTGTGTAGTAAGCTGAAGATCGCAAGTTCGAATCCCCGTCCGGCGCACATCTTCACTAGTCGCCGCTGATTCCGCATTATGTCCCGATGCAACTGACATCAGTAATTCCTTTCCTTTTCTTCCCCTCCCCTTCCCCCTTCAATTTACATACAATATAACATACCACGACGAAAATTCTGTACCAAGATATAAACATTTAAAAACAATATGCCCTAGTCTTTTCCACAACATTACACTTAATAATAGTTATGTTTAGTCCCATCAGTCACACACAAAGAGATTGGACAAAAATACAGAAACATCGCGAATAACGCAAGCCTGAACATAAATGCAGATGGAAGCTAAGCCTGCAAGTTGTCCTGTAATATTTGACCAGAACGGCATCTCTGGAATACGTTGCATCAGACCTGGTGAGAACAGTTTCTGTGTGGTGTGAGTGCATGATGCAGGAGCTAAGTGAATTCGAACGTGGGAAAGTTGGTGTTCGTATGGTTGGTGTTTCAAGAACCAACATACTGAAGATTTATACCGCTTACAGGGAAAGCGGAAAAACATCGTCCCCTAAGTCACAACACGGATGAAGGAATGTGCTGGGTGATCGTGATCAACGGTTATTAAAGAGGACTATAAGGTGACTACGGCTAAAAAAGTCACTGCAGAGCTGAATGTCACATTCGCAAACCCTTTTAGTTCCAAAACAAAATGAAAAGAGCTCTCTATGCAGCGAATTTCAGGGCGAACTGAAATTCCGAAACCACCTACCTAACAGGAATACATGGTACTGCAGCTATAAAATCTGACTTTGGAGCAACGGAAGAATGTCATTTGGTCCTATGAGCTTCGTTTCACACTGTTCCAAGTCGACAGGACCTCTGTTCACACAGGTCCCCATCGTCCAGTACTGCATTTGGGAACATGAGGATGAATTGTTCCATCTCCTGTAGCCACCACAATCAACAAACCTCAACATCACCGAGTCCTTGCAGTCTACTCTGGAGACGAGGTGCGTGATCGCTATCTTACTCCATCACCGTTACCTTAACTTCCTTCTGTTTTGCAGGAAGAATGACATAAGATTCCATTGAAAATCATACACGACCTGTATTTATCCATTCCGAGACGACCGGAAGTTGCTTTGAACGCCAAGGCTTTCCTTCGCCGTTTTTTGGCATGGTAATGTGTATTTTTGTGTTTCCATATTTTTGCCCAACCTCTGTAGTGCTATTGGAAGCGGAATGCCCTTGCGTTCCTCCTATCTGACTTATCCAGTCATTCACATGGAGGTCCTTTAGTATAACGCCGGCTTCGAACGACAGATCAACACGGTATTTTTACATTAACACTATTTTTGGAGGTAAAAGAAGTAATATAAGGAAAAAAATCCTAGGTAGTACTGTGGATCGAGCCTGGGCCTATCGAAGTGTAGTTTGACACTTGCCCCACTAAGCCAGCGCTCCACAGATTTATTCATAATCATCACTCATAAGGCAGTAATGTGATTAGGCATTCACACTATTCTTCCCACTAAACTGTGTCCGCCAGAAGATAGGGGACACAGTCTACATAGGAGAATACCGAGCTGCCTACGATTCAGGCGCAACATAGTCAAGGCTATCCTCGAGAGAGGGGGCACAGGACAAGGATTACCTTACGCATCCGACTAACGTCTCACAAACAGTTCCGATATGGACATCCATGCGCTAAACGTGAATATAAGCAGACAGATGGCTCAACCCAGAGGGCAGAACCTCAAGATGGTCATCGGACAATGGTCAGGCAGTGTCATGTCAATATGTCGGCGAGTGTGTCGCGTTTCAGCTAATGTGGCCGCCAAGATAAGCCAAACAGCACATTTTACAAGTGACCTTAGTCATTGTTCCATGCTTTTAGGACTATACCAGTGTTTAAAGACAGAGGAGAACAAGTGAACATTGGTGTTTCCACCTACAATCCTCGTAACCAGTTAAGTATTGTAAAACATATATCAGTAAACCGTTGTAAATTGTTGCTAATCTATTTTGCCATATATTTTTGCCATAGATCTTGCATATGCTATTCTCTGCTGTGACGAATCTATATAGTTGCTGCTTGCAAACCAGCCACCTGATAATAACAGCCCCTTTAGTGGTGGGAGGATCAACGAATATGTAAAGGGTTGAACATCTGTTCAACATGACTCATCCTCATTCAATGAATCTGGCGTCTTCCAGTATATTGCTGCGATTGTAACGCATAAAACTTTATCTCAGTGTGTATGTGACAGGTATCGTTCTCCACACTGTAGCGGTAGTCATATATGATAAGGACATTTTTCCATTAATTATGATTCAACTTGGATCTTCCATACTCCTCAACACAGAAGTTTGTTTCTTCACCGACGTACGCGGAGCACACACTTACGGAACCACGAGTTCATAAATTGTTCAAATGGCTCTGAGCATTCTGGGACTTACCTTCTGAGGTCATCAGTCCCCTAGAACTTAGAACTACTTAAACCTAACTAACCTAAGGAGATCACACACATTCATGCCTGACTGTAGCGCCTAGAACCGCTCTGCCACTGTGGCCGGCGAACCACGAGTAATTGATCCGTATGGCAGAGATGGATCAGCGATACGAAGTTCATCGTTTCACTTCTGTAAGCTTGGTAGGCAATTGCCCTTGTGGACTCGCTGGATTTCGTCCTGCAGTTAAGGCCAGACATTGGCCTCGATGTTGAGCGGTTACCCTTGGTCGGTCTTGAACTGTTCTAAGAACACCACTGTCTGAATCTCCAGAGCCTTGAAACAAAACACCAACTTACTCTGAACGCTGCCCGAGACAGGCTCTGCGTGAGATCTGCATCGAGGCAAAAGAGGTTCCAAATGGATTTTCTGTAGCTTTGCAAGCTTCACCAAAGACTACGCAAAGCTTGCAACGGAAGCGCAACAGCGATTATTGGCTCAGTTACCTATTTTTTGTTATCTTTTGATCATGTGTCTGTTAGAAGCAGGAAGTCTTTCTTTTCGTAAGGATAGGACTATTCCGGTTTGTGAGGATGTTTTGATGGTCAATAAGCGTGATTTGCTATCTTTTCTCTTTCCATTTTGCCGTTTTGATATCAACCATAATGAAAAATTTCTGGCAAGCCCCGCCCATAATTTACAGGATATACAGAAGAACGGAAGAAAACACGCAGCGAACAAATGAAGTGACACTGGGAATATGTGCAAAAAAGGATTGCTGTTAAGTTTGAACGAGCTCGCCAAAGTTAAGTGCAAGTAATTAAAAGTTAAATGTGTACACTGCAATTACAAAAAATGGCTTAAACTACACGGACCGAAAAAAATCGCAACACCAAGAGGAGTTGTGCGATATAAATGAAAGTTGACAAGCGTGTTTCTTCAACTGAAATATGATATGTAGTCAAATTTCGCGGCAGTCGCGTGATAGTGGTACTAGTAGCGCCATTATGAGGATGCAAATCAGGTTTGCTTTAAATGCACGTAAGCGTTTGTTGCCTTTGAGACATGGCGTGGGGAGTTGATGTTAGTCGAGAATGGCTTTAAGGCGACAAAGACGCCATTATTAAAACTTCACCGAGTTTGAACAAGGCCGTGTCATAGAGCTACGAGAAGCTGGGTGTTTCTCCTGCGACCTTGTAGAAAGGCTTGTAAAGAATGTAGCCACTGTACATGATTACTGGCATCGGTGGACACGGGAATGATCAGTCGCAAGAAGACTAGGCTGCGGATGGCCACGTGGCACTACCGAGAGGGAAAACCATCGTGTTCGGCGTATGGCTTTGGCGCATCGTACTGCGTCTGCAGCAGCAGTGTGAGCAGCAATTGGCACCACTGTGACACAACGGACTGTTACAAATCGCTTACTTGAAGAACAGCTCCGAGCGAGGCACCCTGTAGCGTGCATTCCACTGACACCACATGACCGCCATATTAAACCAGTGGTGTCAAGTTAGAGCTCATTGGAGGGCAGAGTCGATGTCTGTCGAGTTTTCCGATGAAGGCTGGTTCAGCCACAGAGCCAGTGATGGTTGTGTGTTGGTTAGAAGAAAGCCAGGTGAGCACCTGCAGTCAGCATGGCTGCGACCTAGACACACTGGACACTTGGAGTTATGATCTGGGGTGCGGTTTTTCGTGACAGCAGAAGCGCTCTCGTGGTTATCCCACGCACCCTGCTTGTGAAATTACGTCAGTGTGGTGATTCGACCTGTTGTGCTGCCATTCATGAACAGCACTCCAGGGAGTGTTTTCCAACAGGATAACGCTCGCCCACATACTGCTGCTGTAACCCAGCATGTTCTACAGTGTGTGAACATGCTGCCTTAGCCTGCCCGATCGCTAGATCTATCTCCAACCGAGCACGTATGGGACATTATTGGACGAAAACTCTATCGTAGTCCACAAACAGCATTAACCATCGCTATATTGACTGACCAAGTGCAACATCCCACAAAATTGACATCCGACACCTGTACAACACAATGCAAGCACGTTTTCATGCTTGCTTTCAACATTATTTCGGTTACTTGGGTTATTAATGTACCAGCATTTCACGTTTTCAATGCCTTATCTCGCTCTTAGATTAACCTGTGATCTTACTCAAATATGTTATCTAGAGAAACGTATCCCGAAATTTCATTACTCTATATGAATGAGTTTTTGCCGTTGCAATTTTTCTCAGAGAGTGTATAAAAAACTGTTGAAGAAGCTCTATTTCCTGCCAACAAAATGCCAGTTCATCCACAAGGAAACAGAATCGTTCCGCAAAACTGACCATTTTTATTGGCACTGAGACGGGGTGCCAAATCAGCTATCTGTGATGAGATGTCTTGGGCATTTCATCACATTTCTAGTGGAAAAAAGTTTACAGCTAATACCTCCTCGAGTGGGAAATAAAACGAGGTCTGGATTTACGCACATCTTTCGCCCATCATACGCGGTGTACCCGTCTGTATCATGTTTCCGTAGTCATGCTTTGTAGAATGGGTTGATCGTGAGCAGAATTATACTTTACCTTTTCTGTTTTCAGATCTGTGGCGAAAAAGGCGCTACACAGAGTGAATGAGAATGACTCATATAAAACGCCAAGAACAGAGAAGCCGCTCTGTAGAAAACCTTGTAAACGGCACCAGAACACATTGGCAGAACCTATGATTCACACGACAACAGCTCGCTTAGTCATAGCGAAGATCTAATTCGCGACAGAGCAAGTTACTGTCTGCAAGAGACTACGTAATAGGAAACTCCAGTTTTCCGCTAATGTCACCACTATCTTCGCACTATAGAATGCAACTATATGAAGAATTAGCAAAGATTTTTTCAGCGATTGTAACCTGCACAAACGCTCCTGCGTGTTTTTTCTAGTAAGAGTTTCCATACCATCCAATGGACTGTTTATAAAGCTACAGCTGTATGTTATTTCATCTTTATCGAATGAAATACATTTTATAACAGGATCATGAATCAGTTTCATTTCAGAACAAATTTGTGTAAATTTACTACCTTTACATCTTTTTATTTTCAATGAAATAATTGTATCTCTTGTCGATTACAGTGAAAAAATTAAATGATCGGATGGCATTGTGCTTGTGAGACCCAACCTGGGGTCGTGCAGCCACCGAGTTACAAGTTTTTTCAGGTGACGACACACTAGACGACTTGCTTGTCAATGATGAAGAAGTGATCATGAGTCCCCGGCCGGAAATCGAACGCAGACCCACTGCGTGGCAGTCAAACGATCTGAGCGCTGAGCTATGACGGCGACTGCCACTTACAAAGGTGTTTTACTAAGTACTGTTATCAGCTATTACGTGTTCTGTCTCCCATTACACATTACCATCTGTTATCAGCTACTACCTGCTCTGTTTGTCCGCGCACGTTTTTAGTCGTATGATGTATCGTCTTTCTATTTACTAACGCACTGCCTATATGCTGTGTACATGAAACGCGAATAACATTTTTAAAATTTCACTTCCATGAATCATAGTCTTTCGTGCACCAACAGCAATTGCAAAGCTCTTGTTAAATCCCTTTTCGGTCTCCACATTTAAGTTCCTGGACTTAAGTAGCACCCTTTTATTGTAATAGCCTGATTTTGCCTGTGAAGTTCTGCTCTTTGGGTCTGCTGAACTACTGTCTGAGTGTTACATCATTGACTCTAATGTCTAATGCAATATTTTCGCGGTTGCATACCACAATTTCGGTCTTGTTCGTGTTGTTTTTCGTGTTATACTTCTCTTTCAAGATTCAGTTCATTGTTGCTAATGTCTTTCTCCCTCTCTCTTGGTTTTGCTCAACGAGAGCCTTGTCACCAACAAATCTCATCGTTTTGATTTCCACACCATTGCTTTTATCCCTTCCATATCCAATTTATATTTCTCAAATCCTCTATCAGCATACAGGGTGAACAACACTGGCGGAAAGTTATACCCCTGACGCATTCCCTTTCTGCAGGTAGGCCTCTCTCAGTATGCAAGTTGAACAACACTGGTGGAAAGTTATATCCCCGACGCATTCCCTTTCTGCACAGAAGCCTCCTGCACTTCACCATTTGTGTATAAGATGTCTCTTCAAGTTTTATACAATCTGCATACCAGAATGAAATTTTCACTCTACAGAGGAGTCTGCACTGATATGAAACTTCCTGACAGATTAAAACTGTATGCTGGACCGAGACTCGAACTCGGGACCTTTGCCTTTCGCGGGCAAGTACTCTACCGACCTTTTTATTTTATGTTTTTTATTTTTTTTTTTCCTTTGCCTTTCGCGGGCAAGTGCTCTACCAACTTTTTTTTCCTCTTCTTAAGTTGCAGGTAAGGAGAAAACAAAGAAAAACCTCTTGTGTATGAAAGCAAAAGACGACATTCTTCATAAAATAACACAATATCCTTTGAAAACGTAAAACATAAAAGGTAGCTATATTTCCGCAACGGCTAGCTTTTTATTTATTTATTTATTTATTTATTTATTTATTTATTGTTACATGTGTAAGGAAAAAAGAAACTTAGAAGAGGAGGAGAAAAGAGAAGTGAAATAAAATGGGAATACTTTCCGCGCCATGCTCCACTTTGGCGCGCCATCAAAACAAAATGCATTCTATAATTGACCATTAAAGGGGAACGTGGGATAATCCAGTCTTGGCTGGCACGGTTCGTTGAGATTCCAGCTTTGAGGCGGGTTGGTGAAAATACTCTGTAAATAGTTCGCGAAAGTGGCGCGATAGTGTCGATGTTGGCGAAGGGTGTTGTGATGTACTTGGAGGCGTGTCCAAAAGTCCGCCGGATCGACGATGTCGTCCCGGAAGAGGTAGTTGACAGCCATGCCACTGATCCATGTGATGGCGTGCCACTTAGCCGATGGAAAGAAGGTCGAGTCGGGATATATCATCATGGTAGGAGAAACGTGATGTGGTGGTACTCGGAGGTAGAAGGCCACAATCTTCTGTGCGAGGGCCCAGACAGCTGCTGCTGGCCCACACTCAAAACGATGTAAATCTGTATCTTCGACATTGCACTTGAGGCACAGGGGTGAGTCCACCAGTGCGATGCGATGCAGTTTCTGTCTTGTAGTATACTTGCCGTTGACGAGAAGGTACCACATAGAGGTGGTGTCAGTGGTGTGATATGGTTGGTGGATCGCTTTCCAAACTGTAGGCCATGAAACCTGGGGGTGACGTGTTTCGACGGGGTTGCGGGGTGGAGACTTTCGGAGAAGGCAATAGATGTCGCGGGTGGTCGTCTTCCTGGTCCTGGGGAGCTCTGTGCATATGTAGGTATACTCCAAAAAGAAACGGCCGATATGTGACATCGGAGGTGGGATGTGTGCCAGAGACGTCGGTGGGCGTCTCGAAACAGGTGCGAGCTCAGTGGTCAACATTCCAGTAAAACTAGCATTTTGGCTTTTCCATAACCGGAGCATAGTATTGGTGAAAAGCGCCGTAGTCCTGGCTCTCACATTAACCAGATCGAGGACACCGTCCCGCTTCGGTAAGGTGAGAGCTTCATACTGGACTTTGAAGATGTGTCCAGAACAAATAAATGAGGCCGAAAGCCGCCTGTAATCTGGCCGCCATTGTCGCAGTGATGGGCAGAATCTGCGCTATATGGGGTATCCGGGCTGCCAGATGGGTATTGACGAAGGTGACTCTCTGGCACATATTCAGCGGGCGTAGTATGTGATTTTGTATGTTGGCCCGGATGCGTTGCAGTAGCGCCCGAAAATTGATCGCAGAGGTGCGGCGAATGTCTCGCGTGTACACCAATCCGAGACAACGAAGGGTGTCCACCAGTTGAAATGGGACTACGCTGTCTGCGGGAAGGCCGCGGCCGATCTTCATGGCGCATGATTTTGACACGTTCATAGCGCTCCCTGCCCCTGCACTATAACGGGTAATCCACTGCATCGCAGCTTGCACGTCGCCCGCTGAACGTACGACGAGGGCCAAGTCGTCCGCGTAAGCTCGGCAGCTGAACACACGATCCCGGTGTGGAATACCTGTCTAACGTCGCCGTAATCCGCAAATGAGTGGTTCCATCGCAATGGCATAAAGCACCGTCGACAAAGGGCAACCCTGCCGTACTGAGCGTTCAATCCGTATAGGTTCTGTAAGTCGGCCGTTGACGAGAAGTCTGGACGTTGCTCCACGAAGGAGCCCCATAATCACTTGCGTGAACGTCGGGGAAATTGCCATTCGGTCCATCACTGCGTTGAGGAATGCATGATTGACGCGGTCAAACGCTTGTTTGAAGTCGATGGAGATTAAAGCGCCTGGTAGTCACGAGTGTGTTGCCACAGCGATCACATCTCGATATTCACTGAGGGCCGTCTGTATATTACGATCGCTGCCTAAGGATGTTTGTTCGTGGGAAACAATGTCTCGTAAGACATGTTTCAGTCGCACTGCTAGAAGGCGTGTGAAAATCTTGAAGTCGGAATTGAGTAACGTGATTGGCCGATAACTGTCGAGTCGTGTTCCTCCTGCGGGTTTCGGGACTGGTACAAGTAAGCCTTCCATGAACATTGGTGGCGGGTTCGCCTCGCCGGGCAAAAGTTTCCAGTACATGACCCTCCATCGTGGCAACATCAAATCTTGGAAGGTTCTGTAAAATTCGAGAGGTAGACCATCCGGGCCGGGAGATCAATTCAGAGACCCTTTGGCCACAGCGCCTTGGACGTCGTCGGTGGTCACTTCAGAAGTCAGGAGGGCTGCAGCTGCTGCGTTTAGAGTACCAAGTGTCTCCTGGGCAACCTCAGCAATGGCCTCTGCACCGGCAGGTACTTCTTGATAGAAAAGTCTATAGTGCGTTGTGAATGCATCCGCAATGGTAGCTTGCGATGTCAGCTGTCGCCCATCAGGTAGGTCTAAAATTGACATTAAAGCCTGTCTGCGTCGACGAACATTTTGAACAATATGATGCATAGAAGGTTCTTCACCGTTAATCCTATCTTGGCTGCGTGCTCGTACAATGGCTCCTTCTAGACGGCATCTGGTCTAGGTTAAAATCTTTGCCTTGATGCGTTGAGCTTCTTTTAGACGATCCGGGGATGGAGGATGATCCATGAGTTCACGAAGAGCGCTATAGTAGAAATCAGTTGTGTGGTGATTCCACCTGGCTTTGGCTCTGCCATAGTGTATCAATGTGCGTCGGATGGCCGGTTTGGCGCACAGCAACCACCACTGCAGTGTGGTCTCGTAACGCATAATGCGTTGAACACAGGTGTGCCACGTGTCGGTGACCTGTTGTCGACATACAGGGTCCCGCATTAGCGTGACATTGAGTTTCCAGGGTCCTGCACTGCGCCATATAGATTGTCGACGTAGGTTCATGGTACAGATGTAGATGTCATGATCCGAAAAGGCAGACGGCCAACGTTCCGCGTCGAGGAGAACTGATTTCAGAGCGTCAGAGATGTATATTCTATCAAGTCGGCTGGCGGAGTGGCTCGTGATGTGTGTATACCCCGGGCGGTCGCCGTGTACCACTCGCCAAGTATCGAGGAGACGAAGACAGCGGACGAGGAAGCGAAGTTCCGGACATGTGGTGAAATGGGGGTATTGGTCTGTGCGCTCGAGAACACAGTTGAAATCTCCACCGACGAAGAGATAATCGTATCGGCCGAGGAATAAAGGCGTGATATCTTCTGCGTAGAACTGGGAGCGATCCCTCCGTTTATCAGTGCCCGATGGGGCGTAGAGATTTATAATTTTGAGTCCTTCAACTGTTATGGCCACCCCTCGCGCCGTTGGGAGCTATGCGACATCGGAAACTGCAATCCCTTCTCGTAGGAGGATGGCTGCGTCTGTGTGTTCCATAGCTGCAGGGGCGGCGTACGTCTCATATCCATAACACCCAGTCCAAGTTGCTGTCCTCAGTTCTTGTAACAGGGCGATGTCGATGTCCGCTGCTCTTAGCGTGTCACGGAGCAGTTGAAGTTTAACGTGGGAGCCGATATTATTAGTATTGATAGTAGCTATTCGGTAGGCCTGATGGGAGATCCGTGCTGCCGATAGGTTCGTAGCTGGTGAAGATTGTCGTGGTGGATGCGTGAAGTCCATAGAAGTCGCAGGAGTCGCCGTAGAAACTTCCCCCATTTTAGTGTTGGTCTAACGGAGGAACAGATCTCATTTCTGCATCAGATGGAGGTGGTAAATCCGTGTCATCCGCCCATGAAAAATGTCCGACAGGTTTGACATCGGCGAGAGGTGGCAGCGCTGGCCGAGTCGGCTCAATTGCGTCGGTGACAACAGGCGTGCTGTGGTCCATGGCTTCTGGGCGCGGGACTTGCGCACGATCTCTGTTGGACGGTTCACCGTCTTGTAGATGACGCGTCTCCGTGGCAGAGGAGAAAGTGTTATCGTCTTCTCCGTCAGAGTGATGTGCCATCATCTCTTCGTCCTGCGGAGGGGGCTCAATGGTCGATTCTGATGTCTTGCGGCGTTTTTTTCGTCGTTTGGGCGACTTCTGATTTCGGCAATGAGTTTCGGTGTCTGAGGAAGGAAGAGATTCACGTAGTTCCGGTACAAAAGCCGCGCGTGTTATGATGCGGTCGTCGTTCTCCAGAACAGTCTCGTTGGTATTCTTGTGATCTTCTAGCGTGGGCGTGTCCGATGGTTGGACATGTTCACGGGCGGCATCGCCGGTGTCAAGGTGCTGGGACGCCTCGGGGTGTATCGGACCAGAGAGACGCTCATGAACGGCGTCTTGTGAGGGCTGGACGTGCAGTGTCGCCGCATAGGTGACTGGAAGGGTGGTTGTGGCTCTGTCGGTGTTCGTGTCGTCGTGCCTTAGTTGTGTGATGCGGCGTTGCAGGCATTCATTACGGACGTGGCCTTCTTTGCCACAACCGGAACATGATCGAGGTTGTCCGTCGTAAATACCACCGCACGGCAGCCGCCGATAGAAATGTACAATGGAAAGTGCCGTTTGAGATCGATTCGGACTTGTCTCACACCATTAAGCACCGGATACGTCGTAAACTGTGCCCATGTCTCGGCTACGTGGCTCTGGACTTTTCCGAACGGGTTTAGCGCTGCGATGACTTCATCTTCAGTCACCTCGAAAGGCAGTTCAAATACACGGATCGTCCGAAGGCCAAGTCCTGCATGGTCGACATCCACAGGCCCGACGTTTCCGTCGGAGTGCCGAAATTTTAGTCCATGTCGTGTCCTTTGAATAATCTCATTGCAGGCAGCGTCGGAAGTCATCTTAACATAAACGACGCTGCTAATGATCGATAGGTGTATGCCGATGAGTCCGTCACGGGGGATCTTCACGTGATCGCGTAGGAAGCGTTCGACGGCCAGTGCTTTGGGTCGTGCGTATTCATTTGAGAAGGTGAACTTAAGAGTGTTCTTCCTATAAGAGTTGGTCATTAGAGCTTGTTCGATTGAGAAGCGCGGTGACGAGGAAGTAAACAAAACACTCCGCGCGCGCAGCGGCGTGGACGGCCGAGCGCGGTGCGCACTGCTGCCCTGCCGAACGCAGACTACGGACTGGGCTACCCAAGCACGACTCACGCCCCCTCCTCATAGCTTTAATTCCGCCAGTACCTCGTCTCCTACCTTCCAAACTTCGCAGGAGAGCTTCTGTGAAGTTTGGAAGGTAGGAGACGAGGTACTGGCGGAAGTAAAGCTGTGAGGACGGGGCGTGAGTCGTGCTTGGGTAGCTCAGTCGGTAGAGCACTTGCCCGCGAAAGGCAAAGGTCCCGAGTTCGAGTCTCGGTCCAGCACACAGCTTTAATCTGCCAGGAAGTTTCAGTCTGCATACCATTCGCTTCCACTGAAATCTAGATCTGTTTTTGACGTAATCTTCATTCCTTTTCACGTTGTCGAAGACTTTGTGTCTACTTCTTCTTTTTCTTAACCATTAACCCGTATTTTCCTGCGGACAGCTATTGATGTATCGTTTTGGCAGAGTTATTAGTAGGGAGTGGCCAGATTTTCTTCTTGTCCTCCACCCCCCTCCCCCCGCCCCAGCCATCTTTCCGTAGGTCGTCTACTGCCATAGCCCAGTAAAGCCAAATTTTTGCCATACTGTGCTGACGGATGCGTTCTTCGTACATCCGACATTGCTTTTTGCGGTTATTTCATGTAGTGTTGCTTGTCTGTTAGCACTGACAATCTAAGTAAATGCCGCTGCTCTCGGTCGTTAAGTGAAGGCTGTCGGCCACTGCGTTGTCCGTTGTAAAAGGTAATGCCTGAAATTTGGTATTCTCGGCAGACTCTTGACGCTGTAGATCTCTGAATATTGAACTCCCTACTGATTTTCGAACTGGGATATAGCATGCATCTAGCTCCGACTACTATCCTGTTTTCAAAGTCTGTTAATTCCCGTCGTGCGGCCATAATCATGTAAGAAACGTTTTTAACAGGGATCACCAGAGTACAAATGACAGCTCCGCCAATGCACTGCCCTTTTATACCTTGTTTACGCGATACTACTGCCTTCTGTATATGTGCATATCGCTATCCCATGACTTCTGTCACCTCATTGTAGATTATTCTCGTAAATATTTTCGACGTGTATGATAACAGATTCACGGTGCGATGTTTTTCGGATCTTAGAGCTCCAGGTTCCTCAGGTATTGGGATTACACTTTTTGTGATATTCTTGAATTTCTCCAGTTTTATATATTTCCGTGATCAGTTTAAAAATATACTCGTCTGTTTCATCACCAAATCTCTGTTTCATCCCTCCAATCACTACATCACAATCTCGAGAGTTATTAGTATTTAAGGCTCCAAGAGACTTATGATACTCTTCCTTTGTTAAAGTAACTCCCAGCTGATCAGTTGCTACGCTAACTTCATTTTCAAGATCCTCTATCCCTGCTGGATTTTCATTTAATTTTTCTGTGTATCACATTAATTTTTCTCCTGCTCCTTTGCTTTCCAATATAATTTTCCCATTTTCTTTTAATGTGCTGTTACTATGTCTATTGATTGGTTTTAATTGTTTTTTAAGTAGCTCTAGAGCTTTTTCTATGTTCCCTTTCCCCATTATTTCCCCTCTTTCCTTGCACTGTCTCCAACTTCTTCATCACGGTTTTCATACATCATTTCTGAATACTTTTCTTTTTGACAGAATAGTTAAAGTTTCAGTTTGAGTTGTGATTTCTCCGCTCCCCTGAATAATTATAAAGCGTCATTGGAGTGTGGTGTGACCATCACACGTCATTCAGCCTAGTTTTGTTGTCGTAGATGATTATGAGCCACGTCTGCTGAGTTATGTCTTTGTTTTCCGTTTTGCTTTTTTTTATTCCGTGGTATGGTGACATGCGAAGGTCAAGAGAGACATACTTAAATAGGTCAATTATTTCTGCTTACATTTCCGTTGGAATACACGTTTTCATCAACAACATAAACTATTTTGTAAAATTCTGAAACCTGCTGTACAAGATATACTTTTTTAGCATATCAGAGTCCTTGGCAAAAGTGAATCGAGTGGTTACCAAATACCGTACTACCTGCTGCTGAAATCGCAGTGAACTAAATACACTTACGCTCCGGTTTTGTATGGCTTCTCCCTCTTTAACTCTGCAATAAGATATTCAAAGATTTAGTAATTTATTTAACATGAGGTTTCTTACATCCTAGACGCTCGTTTAAGCCATTTTGTTTCGTACGTTTCGCCGCTAGCCGAACTCGCAGATTTTATTTTTTGTTTCTGACCTATACTCAGAACTTTATCTCGCCAGTTTTACTTTGCGTTCTTGGAAGTCTGCAGTTAATTATCATGAAAACGTAATCCACTAAGAGGTATCGTGCCTCGGCTGAGGACCCACTACCACTATCAACTAAATTACTGACCATCTTTCTGTTCTTTATTGCATTGCCACTGCGATCATAATATGTTGACGACCGTTAACTCAACACCTGTTCTCCTTCTTATTGTCTTTATATTATTCGTGATGGTCTGTTGCCCTCGAGTTCACACTCCCGGTCACCATTAGGGATTCCAGTCAAATGTTCCACCTATTCCTTATGGCTGAAACAAAACAACAGTTGTACAAAGAAGATCACTACATTTCCTTTTGGCAAATAAGATCACATTTCTTCGAGTTTACTCTCCCTACATAAGTACAACTTAATGGACTGACACGCTGACCTGAAACTAGTTCCATTATTAATTAACATGCCTTAAGGATCAAGAAAGGCTGTCCTGCAGCCCTGCAACAGGCAAAAGACGTGCTTTTCTGATGCTGCACATTGTAGCAATTTTGATCGAGATACACTAACGATGCAGTGTTCTTCGGCACGCCAGTGTAGAAGTGTGTATAGAATCAGCTAAGTGAAAAATAGTGCAATACGTATGTTTATTTATATATAAGAGCAGACTTAGGAATGTTCCATTGTTTGAGGCCGCATGTACAAGATCGTGTGCCGATTTGAAGTTCTAGATTGCCATATTTAACTGTTCGCTTCGCTACTTCGTAATCTTTCATTCATTGTATCAGTACCCGTTCGTATTGTGATACACTGTGAAATTTCGAACACTCGCGAATGCCGCGATATAGTAGTACTGTTATTGTCAATTTTAGGTTTAAACTAAATTCTGCTCTTCTGAAAGTTTTGAGGGCAGTAGGTCTAGCCTCGTTCAAAACAATCTTTCTCCAGTTTCATTGTACAATTACATGAGAAACAGGTTAGTTTCAGAATTTTCGAACGCTTGCAAAATTAGTTACTGGTACGAGTGTTCTGCATACGTAATTTATTTTGTATCAAGTAGGCATTTGTGGTTCATAGTTCGACCAAACAATACATCACCGCTGAAATTCATTGTACATAGACGCAAGTAAACATGTGTTCTTGACAATTTTCGGAAGCTATCATTGTTCTTTGCATAACCTACGAGTTATTTGTAGCAAATTGGCATTTGTGATTTAGTTACTATAGCAGATTTTCTAACTAATACATTGCGTTACATGTGGTTTTCCCTTAAATAAGAGTAGCCTTATATGTTTTCTGCACTTATCGTAAATTAACTCTGTTTTAGAGTTTGCTAGCCGCTATAATTAACACCAAAACGTTTTAGCCAACTAATAATTTTTACCAGAGGTTTTTGTGTTTCCTTAACAGAAACCTAGTTTTGTGCACCTGCTTCAATTCTTATAGGGAATTAGCAACTTTTTAGTTCAACAGATAAAAAGATAATCATCAGGCTTAATTTAAAGTTATTTGTGCACTGCCTTTTAATATACTGCACCAGCCAAAATGCTGCCCCACTGTCAATGCTGTTCTCCAACACGGGATGAATTGGTTGGCTTTCGTAAGCTGCTGGATATCGCTTTGATTACTGTCAAACGAATGGGAGCTGTTACGAATCTGTATGTTAGACGAGCTCCCAAGAGGCGTGTATCTGTGATACCTGTGTCGGAGGTGCCTCAAGTACTCTCTTCTCCCGTGGGTCCTGTCTCCTCGGCAGGAAGTACAGGATCTGCCACTACCAGTCCACTTGACTGTGAGTGGCGTGTCAGTGGTATATCTAGGCATCTTGTACGGCGTGGACAGGGACCAGGGAGGACTCGGGGTGTTATACCAATCCCCTAACCAACGAGTCTGGGGTGCTGTCTTTCACTAAAACTTAAACTGAGCCAGTGCGACTCACTTCACCTGTTTTGGGGAAACCTGTTTTGTCCGGTGTCAGAAGGAGACAAACGCAAAAGGGTGGGAGTCTATTAATTACCAGCAGTTAAAAATTACGGCGAATGATGGTACCCATTAGGCAAATGGCAGCAAGGGACAGGAAAGGACGACAGGTGCTCTCCGTGTGTTTGAATGGGAGCTTCCTTCACTATGCTGAAGAGACTATACCGGCAGCCATTGGAGGAAAGGTGCAGCCAACTCCAGATTGTGGCGCACATTAGAACAATCATTCCTGTCGTCTGGGCTAAGACGTCATTCTTGGTTGATTCCAGCGACTGGCAAAAAAGACCAGCATTGTGCATCGAGTTTCAACGAAGCTCAAGCATTGTCCCCAGAACTCAACGTGGCCCTTCGAGTGGAAAGACTGAACGAGAGACTTCGAAGGTTCTGTGCCGTAAGTCTGAAAACTGTAGGGCGCCCCTAAATAGCTCAGGTGTGCACTACACATCAGGGGCTGCTAATCAGGTAGCGGACTGTGTATAGATTCTGTGAAAGCTCACTTGACAGTATTCTGCTACTGTAGTCAGTGAAGGCATCAGGCATTGCTTTCTTGACAGCCAAATGTGTTTCGTTCAGCGTCTATTTACCTGTGGCCCTATGCTTTGCCTTACACCTATTATGCAGTAATCTCTGTTTATGTAGAAGTTTCTTTATTGTGACTGTATACCATGGAGGTTCCCTCCCAGCATTTGCTGCTGAGTTAGCTCCTCTTCTAACTATAATCTATTGTAGATCCCTCGAATAAAAAATCGTGTCCCGTTCTTGGAAAAAGGCGCAGGACACACCCATCTACAAGAAGGGTAGTAGAAGTGATCCACAAAGGTACCGTCCAACATCCTTGACATTAATTTCTTGTAGAATCTTAGAACACATTCTGAGCTCAAACATGATGAGATATCTTGAACAGAATGGCCTCCTCAATGCCAAGCAGCATGGATTTCGAAAACGTCGATCATGTGAAACCCAAATCGCACTTTTCTCACGTCGCGTTGTAAACTTCGGATAAAGGCAGTCACAGAGATGTATTCCTTGATTTCCGAAAGGAATTTGACTCAGTACCACACCTACTCTTATCGTCAAAAGTACGATCAAATGGGTATCAAGTGAAATTCGTGACTGGACGGAGACCTTTTTGGAAGGCAGGACACAGCATGCTATCTTGGATGGAGGGTCATTGTCAGATATACAAGTAACTTCGGATGTGCCCCAGGGAAATGCGTTAGGACCCTTGCTGTCCATGTTGTATATTAACGACCTTTCAAACAATATTAATAATAAAATCAGGCTTTTTGCAGTTATTTATAATGAAGTACTGTCTAAAAGAAGCTACATAAATATTCAGTCAGATCTTGATAAGAATTGAATGCGGTGCAAAGATTGGCAACTTGCTTTAAATGTTCGGTAATGTAAAATTGTGCACTTCAAATAACGAAAAAACTGTAGTATCCTATGACTGTAATATCAGTGAGTCACTGATGAAATTGGGCAACTCATACAAATACATGGATGTAACACTTTGTAGGGATATGAAATGGAATGATCACATACGTTCAGTCGTGTATAAACCAAGCAGTAGTCTTCGGTTTATTGGTAGAATACTGGGGAAATGCAATAAGACAACAAAGGAAATTGCGTGCAAATCATTTGTGCGACCGGTTCTAGAATATTGTTCAAGTGTGTGGTTCCCGTACCAAATAGCACTAACGGAGTATATTGACCGACCGTGTAAAGAGAAGGCAGCATTAATGGTCACTGGTTTGTATGATTCGTGTGAGAGTGGCACAGGTATAATGAAGGAACTGACCTGGAAGACTCTTGAAGATAGACGTAAACCATCCTGAGAAAGTCTTTTAAAAGAATTTCAAGAACAGACTTTCAATGATTGCTCTTGGAATATACTAGAACCACTACATATCGGTCGCATAGGGATAGTGAGAATTACAATAATTGCTGCAAGCACAAAGCTATTCAAACAATCAGTTTTCTCGCGCTCCAGACGTGAATGGAACAGGAAGAAACCCTAAAACTGGTACAATGGGACGTACCCTCTGCCACGCACCTCGCACTGGTTTGCAGTGTGTAGATGTAGATTTAGATGTTGTCATCAGTGTATGATGCGTGACAGAAGGTGCTATGTGTACCACTGTGCTTTCGCCCTTTCCTTTTACAGTCACGATTGTGCTCGGGAAGACTGATTTTTGACAAGCCTCCGCGAAAGTTCGAGCCCCTTTGACTTTACCTTAAGGATCTTTTCGCGAGATGCACGTACGGGAAGATCCGTTTCGCTTCCAGAGATATGGAGAAACACACGAGGCAATACCGATCCTACGACTTACCTTAGACTGAAGAAAGGCAAAACCACATTTACAGCGTTTCAGGCTCAGAGAAATCTTTTGGAAATGTTGACTGTAATATACTCTTTAAAATGTTTGGTTAGAGCTATGATAATATTTAGGAGGCGAAATATGATATACATCTTGTACAGAATTAAATACAGGAAATGAAATATTATCCAGCACTTGTCAGAAACGAGCCTGCAGCTAAGAGAGTCGAAGGACATTAAAAGGAAGCAGTGTTTGAGAAGGGAATGAGACAGTTTTGTAAACTGCTCCTTCAATTGGAAAGGCACTTAAAAGTTGGGAAGTGTTTACCGATCAATGTGTATTTCTGTCAGAGACGTTT
The DNA here is from genome assembly GCF_023864345.2 of Schistocerca serialis cubense. NCBI lineage: Eukaryota > Metazoa > Arthropoda > Insecta > Orthoptera > Acrididae > Schistocerca > Schistocerca serialis. The sequence continues at coordinate 427,213,576 of NC_064646.1, forward strand.
AACGACTTGAAAGATTAGTTGACGAGAATGGATAACATCTTGAAAAGAGATTATGAGATGACCATCAACAAACAGAAAATAAGGGTAACGGATTGTAGTCGAATTAAACCACGTGGTAGTTGTGGTGTCACCGCCAGACACCACACTTGCTAGGTGGTAGCCTTTAAATCGGCCGCGGTCCGTTAGTATATTTCGGGCCCGCGTGTCGCCACTATCAGTGATTGCAGACCGAGCGACTTTGATAAAGGAAAGATTGAAACTTCCTGGCAGATTAAAACTGTGTGCCCGACCGAGACTCGAACTCGGGACCTTTGCCTTTCGCGGGCAAGTGCTCGGAAGGTGGGAGACGAGATACTGGCAGAAGTAAGGCTGTGAGACCGGGCGTGAGTCGTGCTTCGGTAGCTCAGATGGTAGAGCACTTGCCCGCGAAAGGCAAAGGTACCGAGTTCGAGTCTCGGTCGGGCACACAGTTTTAATCTGCCAGGAAGTTTCATATCAGCGCACACTCCGCTGCAGAGTGAAAATCTCATTAAGGAAAGATTGTTATTGTGAACGAGTCTCTCGAAAACGGCGAAGCTGGTCGAATGTTCGCGTGCTACTGTCGCGAGCATCTACGGAAACAGGTAGAAGACAGCGAAACTAGACGCTAAATGGGTGGTTGTATGCTTTTATATCTACATGGGTATTCTGCAAATCACACTTAAGCGTGTGGCAGAGGGTTGATCGAACCGCCTTCATAATAATTCTGTCCGCAGCTCGTGGTCGTGCGGTAGCGTTCTCGCTTCCCGCGCCCGGGTTCCCGGGTTCGATTCCCGGCGGGGTCAGGGATTTTCTCTGCCTCGTGATGACTGGGTGTTGTGTGGCGTCCTTAGGTTAGTTAGGTTTAAGTAGTTCTAAGTTCTAGGGGACTGATAACCATAGATGTTAAGTCCCATAGTGCTCAGAGCCATTTGAGCCATAATAATTCTCTATTACTCCAATTTCGAACAGCGCATGGAAAAAACAAACACCTATACCTTTCCACGTGAGCTCTGATTTCTCTTACTTTATTATGATGATCGATTCTCCCTATGTAGGTCGGCGTCAACAAAATACTTTCGCATTCGAGGAGAAAGTTGGTGGCTGAAATTTCGTGAGAAGCTTCCGCAGCAACGAGAAACGCCTTTGTTTTAATTATGTCCACCCCAAATCCTATATCATGTCCGTGACGCTCTCTCCCATATTACGCGATAATACAAAGAGTGTTGCTCTTCTTTGAACTTTCTCGTTGATCCTGTCTGGTAAGGACCCCAGACCGCGCAGCAGTACTCCAAAAGAGGACGGACAAGCGTAGTGTAGACAGTCTCTTTAACAGATCTGTTCCATTTTCTAAGTCTTCTGCCAATAAAACGCGTTCTTTGGTTTGTTTTGCCCACAACATTTTCTATATGTTCTTTCCAACTTAAATTGTTCGTAATTGCAATTCCTAGGTATTTAGTTGATCTGAGTCATTTAGATTTGACTGATTTATTGTGTAACCGAAGTTTAACGGATTCCTTTTAGCACTCATGTTGATGATCTCACACTTTTCATTATTTAGGGTCAAATTCCAACTTTCGCACCATACATGTACCATTTCTAAATCGTTTTACAATTCGTTTTGATTTTCTACTGACTTTACTAGACGATGAACGACAGCATCATCTGCAAACAACCTAAGATGGCTGCTCAGATTGTCTCCTAAGTCATTTATATCGATAAGGAACAGCAGAGGGCTTATAACACTACCTCGGGGAACGGCAGAAGTCACTTCTGTTTTATTCGATGAGTTTGCGTCAATTCCTACGAACTGTGACGTCACTGATAGGAAATCGCGAATCCATTCAAGTACCTGAGACGATATTCCATAAGCACGCACTTTCACTACAAGCCACTTGTGTGGTGCAGTGTAATTCTTCAAAGAACGTGGGTTTTGGAGGCTTGGCTGCTCTATAATGTAGGATAGATGGTGATCTGTGGCATCTCTGCCGAAAGAGCACGATGCTGCTGCACGCACAAGTGTTTCGGAGCCGTTAATCGTAAATTGTTGAAGGTGAAGCTTTGCAGCAGACCATCCCTACATGTTCACTTACTACTCCAACGACAACGTCAATTACGATTGCAGTGGACACGGGACCATCGGGATTGAACCGCCGATCAATGGAAACGTGTCGGATCTTCGGGTGAATCACATTTTTGCTACACTAGGTCGATGGTCATCTCCACAAACGCCGTCATCGAGATGAACGGTGGCTCGCAGGCTGGTGGTAGCAGTACTGTGCTATGGGAGACATTCTCCTGAGCTTGCACGGGACCTGTGGTAGTAATCGAAGACATGCTGACAGCTGCGAACAACCTGCATCCGTTCATGCTTGATGTCTGCCCCGATGGCGATGTCATCTTTCAGCAGTATAATTGTCCGCTTCTCGGAGCCACAAGCCCGCTACAGTGGTTTTGCATTCCGTCTTCAGGCCACAAGTGGCCTACCGGGACCATCCGACCGCCGTGTCATCCTCAGGGGAGGATGCAGATAGGAGGGGTGTGGGGTCAGCACACAGCTCTCCCGGTCGTTATGATCGTATTCTTGACCGAAGCCGCTACTATTCGGTCGAGTAGCTCCTCAATTGGCATCACGAGGCTGAGTGCACCCCGAAAAATGGCAACAGTGCATGGCGGCCTGGATGGTCACCCATCCAAGTGCCGACCACACCCGACAGCGCTTCACTTCGGTGATCTCACGTGAACCGGTGTATCCACTGCGGCAAGGCCGTTGCCTACAGTGGTTTTGAGGAGCATTATAATGAACTCACGTTCATGTCTCAGCGAGAAAACTCGCATCATGTGAATTCTATGGAACCCATCAGGGTCGCTATCGGGAGACATCACCGCGTACGCACATCAGCATCCCGTTATTTACGCGGATTACATGATCTGTGTGTAGAAGTTTAATGCCATATACCTTCACAAACCTACCAACAGATTGTCGGATCCCTGCTTGATACGCAGAATCAGTGATGTATTTCGTTCCAAAGACCGACAAACAAACTTCTAAGCCGATTATCATTATGTTCTGAGTCAGCAGTTGTGAAATGTGAGCGATAAACTGTTCATACAGAAAGGGAATAGAAGGTTTTGATATGTGTTGCTGCAGAGAATGACGATTAAATGAGCAGACTGAATAACTCATGACGAAGCACTGAGTCGAACTGAGAAAAATGTTGTTTATAAATTATATGAAGCGCAATAGTAACGTAATGTAAATGACAGTGTGCTATAGCGGTCCCCGACAAAACTGAGTATACAATGAAACTATGATGTACACATTTAACATTCAAAATAAGAGCAATAAAGGTGCATTTTGGCAACAGTTCTTGAACCTCTTCATATTCCATATTACGCGCCTGGGAATCATTTTCTTCCTTTTTTCCCTTGGTGGCAAGAATGTTTAGTCACAATACACTTGTCAATTGCTTCTGCGACTACAAGGTCTTGCTGAACCCTCAGCCTAGTACGTCAGCCATCTGCTAATCACGTGTTCCAACTGTTACCGTATTGCATATCTGAATGGAGATAAGGAAACAGCTTGCATTCCCTAAATCGATGCGGAAGTTACATCCCTTCTGGCCAGTTTATGAGCCTAACTGTCCATTCTATACTAACAAGCCGCAAATTTGTATCTGAATATATACCTACATCTACGTTCACACTCTGCTAACCGTTAAGAAGTGAGTAGCAGACGGTACTTCTCGTTTTTCCACTTTTAGGATATCTTCTCGTACCATTCGAATCCCGAGCGGGAAAAAATGATTGTCTACATGTCTCTATGAAAACTGTAAATTTATCTAATCTCATCTTCATGGTCACTACGGGAATTATACGTAGAGGATTGTAGTACATTCCTAGAATCATCATCCAAACCTGATTCTTGAAACATAGTAAGTACACTTTCTCGGGAGTCTACCAGTCTACCAGTCCAATTCTTTCAACGTCTCTGTGACACTTTCCCGAGGGTCAAACAGACCTGTCACCATTCGTGTTCCCCTTCTCTGTATTCGTTCAACATCTGCTGTTAGCCCTATTCGGTATGGTTCCCGCACACTTTAGCAATGTTCTAGGATGTGTCTCACGAGCGCTTTGAAAGCAGTGTCCTTTGTAGACTGATTGTACTGTCCCAGTATACCAGCAAGCAAACGAAGTCTCACATCTGCCTAACCAACGACTATACTATGCGCTCATTTCATATCCGCGCAAATTGTAATGCTCAGATATTTGTATGAGTCGACTAACTACAACGGTTGCTCATTGTTTTTTTAGTCATAGTATACTACAGTGTTCCGTTTTACGAAGCGCACTGTTTAACAATACTGAACATTTAATGGAAGATGGCACTCTTCGTACCACTGTAAATCTTATCAAGGCCTCACTAGATATTGGTGCAGCTTTTCTGAGGTAGCACTTCGTTATTGATAACTGTACCATCTGCAAGAAGTCAGAACTAATATTATCTTCCAGGTCATTAATATGCTGCACCAACAGTGCATGTCTTAAAATTCTTGCTCTGAGTGCACCTGACGTTACTTCCGCGTCTTTCGAGGACTCTTCGTGCATGATAACATTTTGCACTCTCCCTACCAAAGAGTCTTCAATTCAGTCATAAATTTCACCTTATATGCTATGTGAACGTACGTTTGGTAATAAGCGCTGGTGTGGAACTGAGTCAGAAATTTTCGGAAGTCAAGAAAAATGTCACCTGAGTCGAGTGCGATTTGGGTTCCGTGTGGTCGATTGTATCCCAATCGATGCTGGTTGGCAAGGAGGAGGTAATTGTGTTCCAGATACCTCATTACATCAGAGTCGGACTGTGTATAGTTCCGCTAAATTTGCTCATGCATTCCGAAGGGTGGACTAACCCATCCGTGCCGGACGTTGTGGTCGCACACCTCGCCTGCCCCCCCTCCCCCCCCCCCACCCTTTCCCTAAGAAATGCAAACCGAAGAAGGTGATGCCGTCCGGATGGCTTGGATGCTTCTGACTCGAATCTACTCATAGGCGCGATCGCGCAATCATTTTGAACATGCTTCACTCAAAATTTACCATGAGAATCTAGTCGGAAAGGAAGGACCGTATCAAATATATCCTGCATTTAAGCATTGCATATGAAGCATGAAAGAAAGCACTAGTTTGAGTATCAGGTTTAACGTGTGATCAGACATGAATGAAAATAGTAGATACAAAATAAATAATCAAGGAAGGCAAAAGGTTGAGGGGAGCTAGAGGAAAAATACCAGAAATATGGAGCAGCGGTGGATCGGAATGGAGTGTTACCCAGTCTATAAGCCCTGTTATGCAGACGAAAGCCGGTGGTGGTCTTCGGATAGCGTGAATCACGCAGATCATTTACGTCTCGCGACCACTAAACGATGTACTCGATTTTCAAGAGCTCTCACTACTCCAGTAAGTGTGCGAGGCTTTCGAGCAAACTTTCGCTAACATAGTGTCTATCACGAGATGCTTTTTGACGGACAGTAACTCTTCGGACGCTAAGTATTGACTGCTCCTGGAGATCGACAAAAGTGAGCATGAGAGACTCTGATGCGTCCCATTTAAAAACTGGGGCACTGCAGTAAAACAGCATACTGTAAGATTAGGCGCTGTTTTCTATAGCCACCCTAAACTGCCGTTCATACAGAAAGCTATGTCCGTTCTGATGGAACTCTTCAGGTCTATTACGTTCCCATGATAAATAAGACATACTTTCAGTTGGCTCAACTAGGTTGAATGGCTCTGAGCACTATGGGACTTAACATCTGTGGTCATCAGTCCCCTAGAACTTAGAACTACTTAAACCTAATTAACCTAAGGACATCACACACATCTATGCCCGAGGCAGGATTCGAACCTGCGACCGTATCGGTCACACGTTCCCAGACTGAAGCTCCTAGAGCCACACGGCCACACAACTAAGTTAAAGGTAGTTATTTTAGTCTCAGAGCTACAGCCAAATAAAATTTGGTACACGCTGTCAAAACGGGTCAAATATACCCAAAACGTGGACAAAATAATGAAGTCCTACAAGTGTCGATTTCTGAGCTGTACTGCTTGTTTGTTGTTGTTGATGTTATTGTTGCTGTTGTTGTTTATTCTGAAGGTATCTAAGTTTCACTGTTGACTTCGTTCAACGCAATATCATTGTTGATTTTTCTTTTGTGTTGTCGAAGCGCGTGATTCCCGCTAACACAGAGCAGACTTGAGATTAGCTTCTTTGCGCTGCGATGTGGTGGAATCGAATTTTGCTTTATATCCTGTTGCGACCTGTGTTTTAATTGATACCGGAATACGCAGAATCAAGCAGCACTGGTTATTCTAGAAAAAGACAAGAGTTACGGTAGACAGCCTAAAGCTCCTGCTGGACGAATTGTAGAAGAACCAAAACTTGCAGAACCAGAGCTTTCGTTCCCATCATCCTGTTACCAAAGTAAGTTATTAAAGAATGTAATCTCGGATAATTAAATTAAACTAGATTCTATCTATGCCTGGAATAGCAGCTCATGTTTTATAATAATAAACTTTCTGAGATACCATGCCAATAAGAGATCACATGTCCAGTGCTTCAGGACTGCTACCGATTGCCAAAGTTTTCGTGTTCTGCAGGAACTGACGGTATTCTGTGACGCCAAGACCTAAGAGTACTTCACAAATACCCCTTTCTGGGAATGAATTAATTTTTTTATCAAGCTCATTTTTTGTTACGCGTTTTGTATAAGCAAAAAGTAAGACATGAACAATGCAGTATATAAAAACCACTATTTGCGCTTAGTAACTGAACTTATGGTCTATTAATTCTATTTTTATTTTCTGTGTTATAAATACTGACTGCATAATTATTGGAAGTTATATACAAGTTGATTTAATCAGGATACGAAAGTTTAAAGAGTAAAACTGACGTATTAAACATATAATTTACTCAAGTTCATTCAAAATAAAAACAGAAAATTAATAAACAACATTATTCGTAAAGCCCATTAGTCATGAACATCCTGTATGATAGATGACTATACTCACAGATAAATAGAATTTTGTCGTGGGTGTTGTATGGAGGTTATATGGTGAAATATGATCTACATCTACATCTACATCTACATTGATACTCCGCAAGCCACCCAACGGTGTGTGGCGGAGGGCACTTTACGTGCCACTGTCATTACCTCCCTTTCCTGTTCCAGTCGCGTATGGTTCGCGGGAAGAACGACTGTCTGAAAGCCTCCGTGCGCGCTCTAATCTCTCTAATTTTACATTCGTGATCTCCTCGGGAAGTATAAGTAGGGGGAAGCAATATATTCGATACCTCATCCAGAAACGCACCCTCTCGAAACCTGGCGAGCAAGCTACACCGCGATGCAGAGCGCCTCTCTTGCAGAGTCTGCCACTTGAGTTTATTAAACATCTCCGTAACGCTATCACGGTTACCAAATAACCCAGTGACGAAACGCGCCGCTCTTCTTTGGATCTTCTCTATCTCCTCCGTCAACCCGACCTGGTACGGATCCCACACTGATGAGCAATACTCAAGTATAGGTCGAACGAGTGTTTTGTAAGCCACCTCCTTTGTTGATGGACTACATTTTCTAAGCACTCTCCCAATGAATCTCAACCTGGTACCCGCCTTACCAACAATTAGTTTTATATGATCATTCCACTTCAAATCGTTCCGTACGCATAGTCCCAGATATTTTACAGAAGTAACTGCTACCAGTGTTTGTTCCGCTATCATATAATCATACAATAAAGGATCCTTCTTTCTATGTATTCGCAATACATTACATTTGTCTATGTTAATCACATTAGATTCCAACTCTCACAATCTGATTTGAGGGGTATATTAAGATAATGAAACACACACATTCAGACCAATAGACACATATGGTCCAATTTTCTCCGCCCGTGGACTGGGTTTTGTGCTGTCCTCATCATTTCATCATCATCATTCTTGAACGTGGCGAGACTGGACTGAGTAAAGATTGAGACTTTGCACACGCGCTGATAAGGGCGCAGTTTAGCGCCCCACAAACCAACTATCATCATCATCATGTTCCAATGTTTAATTATATTTTAATAGCTTTACTGATTCAGTGTACTGTATAAGTTAAAAAAGCATATTTCAATAAACACCGAAACCGTAACGTTTCTGACGTTAAAACTGCTCTCCTTAAAAATCTGTAAAATGGATTAACCCTTTTTTCCCCGTATACCCTTCAACTTATCAACTTATTTAATTCCTGTCCCACTCTTATCTCGGGAACACACAAAAAATCGGGAGGTAAGTTTCTTTTTCCAAACATATTTTCAATTTATAACTTAATTTCCAAACAATATTAATAAAGTATTACACTGAGATGCAAGGATATTGTGTAACCTCCTAAGTGCTCAGACGCCGCGCGGTCTTGGGCGTCTTGTCAGGGTTCGCGGGGCTCCTCCCGTCGTAGGTTCGAGTCCTCCCTCGGGTGTGGGTGTATGTGTTGTCCTTAGCGTAACTTAGTTTAATTTAAGTTAAGTAGTGTGTTGGCTTAGGGGCCGATTGCCGGCCGATGTGGCCGAGCGGTTCTAGGCGCTTCAGTCCGGAACCGCGCTGCTGCTACGGTGGCAGGTTCGAATCCTGCGTCGGGCATGGATGTGTGTGATGTCCTTAGGTTAGTTAGGTTTAGGTAGTTCTAAGTGTAGGGGACTGACGACCTCAGATGTTAAGTCCCATAGTGCTTACAGCCATTTGAACCATTTTTAGGGATCGATAACCTCAGCAGTTTGGTCCCTTAAGACTTCACACACACACACACACACACACACACACACACACATTTTTTGTGCTGACAGGGATAGAACAGAAGAGTAGCATTATTTATTTTGCTTTGCGTTATTATTCGGAAACACTCATCTGCAGCATACCCCGACGTCTAAATTAGGTTGAACAGTAACAATGTAGATCTGACTTGGCGAAGCCAACGAATATGATGTCGTCAGAAGAACTGCAGTTCTTCTACGGGGCAATTCGCAATTGCTGATAACAGATTTCGGTAAGTGGCTTATGTTAGCGATTATGAGACGTGATGTGTCGAGCAGACTGGTATCGTGTGTTGTTGCAGCTGTAGAAGCGCTGCGGCCAGAGACACGAGCAGCTGCACAGGTCCTGCTGCGTGCGTCCGACCTTCGCTGCCGACAGGTTCCTAACTTTTTTCCCGCTCTACAGCGCCACTTATTTCTGCTGACGTCGATAAACACTCATGTCGAAACCTACCTCAGGGCAGGGCTCTTCACCGTTTAAAATCCGGGGCTAACTAGTTACGGCAATAAACACTGAGGTAACAAAAATCATGGAATATTTCTGAATGTCGTGTCGGGCCTCCTTTTGCCCAGAGCAGCAGCTCGAGGTGGAATCAACTCAATAAGTCGTTGGAAGTCCCCTGGATAAATATTGAGCCATCCCGCCTCTATACCCGTCTACAATTGAGGAAGTGTTGTCGGTGCAGTATTTTGTGCACTAACTGACGTCTAGAATATGTCCCGTACATGTTCGAAGAGATTCGTGTCGGGCGATCTGGATGACCACATCCTTTGCTCGAATTGTCCAGAATGGTCTTCAATCCCATCGCGAACAATTGTAGCCCAGTGACGTGGCGCATTGACATCCATATAAATCTCCTCGTTTTTTGGCAACATGAGGTCCATGAATGGCTGCAAATGCTCTCCAAGTAGCCGAATTCCATCATTTCCAGTCAATAATCGTTTCAGTTGGACCGGACGACCCAGTTCGTTCCATGTAAACACAATTCACACTATTGTAGAGCCGCCACTAGCACAGTACCTTCTTGACAACTTTGGTCCATGGCTTCTTGGGGTCTGCGCCACACTCTGAACCTACCTTCAGCTCTTACTAACTGAAACCACGGTTTTCCAGCCGTCTAGGCTCCAACCTGTATGGTCCCGAGCCGTGGAGAGGCGCTGCAGGCAATGTCGTTTGGTCAGCAAAGGCACTAGCGACGCTCGTCTACTGCCATTGCCCATTAACGCCAAATTACGCCGCACTGTCCTAAAGGATACGTACGTCGTACGTCCCACATACATTTCTGCTGTTACTTCATTCAGTGTTGTTTGTCTGTTGGCACTGGCAACTCTACGCCAATGCTGCTGTTCTCGGTCGTAAAGTGAAGGCCGTCGGCCGCCGCGTTGACCGTGGTGAGAGGTAATGCCTGAAGTTTGGTAGTCTCGGCACGCTCTTGACACTATGGATTTCGGAATACTGAATTCCCTATGTCCCATGCTTCTAACTCCAACTACCATTCCACGATCAGAGTCTGTTAATTCCCGTCGTCCGGCCGTAGTCACGTCGGAAACCTTTCCACATAAATCACCAGCTCCGCCAATTCACTGCCCTTCTGTACCTCGTGCACACAATGCTACCTCCACTCTTATAAGTGCACATCGCTATCCCAGGGCTTTTGTTATCTCAATGATACTTCTGCTCAAGTCTCTAAATCTCATGATATTCCGTACACGCGTCAAACCCCGCTCCGTATGTCGCAGCTGCTAACTCACATTACCGGAATGGCGCTCGGTTTTTAAGGTAGCTTATCAGAAAATTGCTATTGCGCTATACAGGGCTATTACAAATGATTGAAGCGATTTCATAAATTCACTGTAGCTCCATTCATTGACATATGGTCACGACACACTACAGATACGTAGAAAAACTCATAAAGTTTTGTTCGGCTGAAGCCGCACTTCAGGTTTCTGCCGCCAGAGCGCTCGAGAGCGCAGTGAGACAAAATGGCGACAGGAGCCGCGAAAGCGTATGTTGTGCTTGAAATGCACTCACATCAGTCAGTCATAACAGTGCAACGACACTTCAGGACGAAGTTCAACAAAGATCCACCAACTGCTAACTCCATTCGGCGATGGTATGCGCAGTTTAAAGCTTCTGGATGCCTCTGTAAGGGGAAATCAACGGGGCGGCCTGCAGTGAGCGAAGAAACGTTTGAACGCGTGCGGGCAAGTTTCACGCGTAGCTCGCGGAAGTCGACGAATAAAGCAAGCAGGGAGCTAAACGTACCACAGCCGACGGTTTGGAAAATCTTACGGGAAAGGCTAAAGCAGAAGCCTTACCGTTTACAATTGCTACAAGCCCTGACACCCGATGACAAAGTCAAACGCTTTGAATTTTCGGCGCGGTTGCAACAGCTCATGGAAGAGGATGCGTTCAGTGCGAAACTTGTTTTCAGTAATGAAACAACATTTTTTCTTAATGGTGAAGTGAACAGGCACAATGTGCGAATCTGGGCGGTAGAGAATCCTCACGCATTCGTGCAGCAAATTCGCAATTCACCAAAAGTTAACGTTTTTGTGCAATCTCACGGTTTAAAGTTTACGGCCCCTTTTTCTTCTGTGAAAAAAACGTTACAGAACACGTGTGTCTGGACATTCTGGAAAATTGGCTCATGCCACAACTGGAGACCGACAGCGCCGACTTCATCTTTCAACAGGATGGTGCTCCACCACACTTCCATCATGATGTTCGGCATTTCTTAAACAGGAGATTGGAAAACCGATGGATCGGTCGTGGTGGAGATCATGATCAGCAATTCATGTCATGGCCTCCACGCTCTCCCGACTTAACCCCATGCGATTTTTTTCTGTGGGGTTATGTGAAAGATTCAGTGTTTAAACCTCCTCTACCAAGAAACGTGCCAGAACTGCGAGCTCGCATCAACGATGCTTTCGAACTCATTGATGGGGACATGCTGCGCCGAGTGTGGGAGGAACTTGATTATCGGCTACCGAATCACTAAAGGGGCACATATCGAACATTTGTGAATGCCTAAAAAAACTTTGAGTTTTTGTATGTGTGTGCAAAGCATTGTGAAAATATCTCAAATAATAAAGTTATTGTAGAGCTGTGAAATCGCTTCAATCATTTGTAATAACCCTGTATTTTCATAGGCAAAATTTAGCTCATGAGTTGGAGAGGCTGTGTTGCGGAGTGTGGCCAAAATAAAACTGTCACGGCAAATATTTCATGCACCTGAATGCAGGCACCCCACCTTACACCATCCTTACGTGTGGCATATGATGTACGTTGGGTTGCCTATCTTACAGTGCATGAAATATTTTCCGTGTTAGTTTCATTTTCCTCGCCCTGTATAATTCTTAATCTTTATATTATGCAATAATTTCCTAGGTTAATTTCCAAACATTTCTACAATGTTTAATGTTTGATTATTGTGCGTTCATCGGGTAAAGACATTAAGCTGGCGCTGCTCACCAACTCCGCTTCCCACACACGCTATGCAAACATTCAGAAAACATTTCCTCACTTTAGATGCAGACACATAGGTTGCACTGTTTCCATTTTGGGCGTAAATAACAGACTAACGACGTAAGATGTTTAGTTGAACTCCTTAATCAGCAGCAGTGATACGAGGGAACATTGGGGTTCCGCTCAGTGGCTGTGCCCGTTCACTTTGACTATAACTTACTTACTACTTATCTAACTGGCCATCAGGGACCTTTCAGATCACTCGTCGACCTTACATACTGCCCCCACAGATCTTATTCAGTGCACATTCCATCCAGTTTCCTGTGAACCCTAGTTGTTGAAGATCTTCACATTGATGATTTTTGATTTAACTCGCCAAGAACAGTATTTCCATACTCATCCTAGCTTAAATTTGGCGATTTCCCTTTCTTCCATGACTATAAATTGTACTGAGTTGAAGACGTTTCAGGGATTCTCAGATAGTGACGGAAACAGCGAAGCGTCAATTAAGTGCCCATTGTGGTTGGTTCATAACCGTTGGCGAAATTGATTGATTGAAGAACGGAAGTATACTGACGGAAGTGTAACTACAAATTACGTAAATAAATACATTCCCTGAGTGATTTCATAATTTTGTAGCTCTACTTTGTATTTAAATAAAACGTACTATTACTCCTAAATTAAGGAAATACTTTCGTCTGCCAAGTTATTTACTGCGGCTTCCAAGACAACGACGTCACACCGGTCTGCAGTATTTTTATTTGCCGGCCGGTGTGGCCGAGCGGTTCTAGGCGCTTGAGTCTGGAACCGCGCGACCGCTACGGTCGCAGGTTCGAATCCTGCCTCGGGCATGGATGTGTGTGATGTCCTTAAGTTAGTTAGGTTTAAGTAGTTCTAAGTTCTAGGGGACTGATGACTTCAGATGTTAAGTCCCATAGTGCTCAGAGCCGTTTGAACCATTTTAGTATTTCTATTTACATTTGCAACTGCATTGCTCTTTATTTACTATTGCTTGTTTGAATGTCCACTGACAGAAACTGTTCCCTCCTTCTGTCATACCTCGATCGTCATTTAGATTTATCCTTATACGACAAACGATAGTAATGAAATGTGTGTTTCGTTTTTGGCCGCGCGTTAAAGTCTCTGTCAAGCGGAGACAGATACATAAAATGTCTTTCGAAATTTCATATATACATATCAATACCGAAAGGCAGATACCAATATAGAAATTAACCGTTTGTCCTGGCAGTTTAGTTTAAGTGTCAATGGTGCGATAATATGCGACCTTTCGAAAGTGTGATATACTGAATCAGAATTTGTAAACACAACAGCAAAATAACTGATGATGGTCGAAGTAGATATAAAATGTAGACTGGCAATGGGAAAGAAAGCGTTTCTGAAGAAGAGAAATTTGTTAACATCGAGTATAGATTTAAGTGTCAGGAAGCCGTTTCTGAAAGTATTTGTATGGAGTGTAGCCATGTATGGAAGTGAAACATGGACGATAAATAGTCTGAACAAGAAGAGAATAGAAGCTTTCGAAATGTGGTGCTACAGAAGAATGCTGAAGATTAGATGGGTAGATCACATAACTAATGAGGAGGTACTGAATAGAATTTGGGAGAAGAGGAGTTTGTGGCACAACTTCGCGAGAAGAAGAGACCGGTTGGTAGGACATGTTCTGAGGCATCAGGGGATCACTAATTTAGCATTGGAGGGCAGCGTGGAGGGTAAAAAACGTAGAAGGAGACCAAGAGATGAATACACTAAGCAGATTCAGAAGGATGTAGGTTACAGTAGGTACTGGGAGATGAAGAAGCTTGCACAGGATAGAGTAGCATGGAGCGCTGCATCAAACCAGTCTCAGGACTGAAGACAACAACAACAACAACAACAACAACTCGTGCAGACATCATTGCTATGTCAGTCAAGGATTTTTGTTCGTTTGGTTTAAGAAATCGATTATAACTAACGTGCTAACAATAAAGCAGTGTATGAAAATTCTTTGAGCAATCGGGATTGGTACTAAGAGAGTGTTGCGTAAGAGCCGTACATTTAAATTCCTAGATTTCTCGTAGAAATCCGTTCATGAAATGTGAGAAGTTCTTCAAACTTAGGGTTTTTTTGGTTACGAGAAGAACACAACGGCTATCAGCACGGTGGGAAATGTGTGCAATAACGGCAAGATCCCACAGAAGTGTTTTTACGCAAACGATCAGCCAAATTATGAAGTATAAAAAGTTTCTGCTCATAACAGAAATACAAATAATTTCTTTACACAATTGTAAATAACAATACCAATACTACTATCAATGCAATTTTTAAAAATATCCCTGTAAGTTCTTTCGTAGACGCGTTATTACTCACACAGTTTAAAAAATTCCTATTACCCATCAACACAGGCACAGCAGGAAATAATAGTATTACGATACGCAATATCATACTGAGTTAGCACTAAGCATGGCCGTGGCGAAACAGATAAACAAAAAGTACCTTCTTGAAACATCTTTACGCCAAAGCTGGGTTGAGATACATAGTGTTGGGACGTACTAACGTTCGCACTGCGAAAGTAAACAGCACGTAGTGCAGTGGGGCCTCGCTGACGGTCGCAGTACGTAATACGCAGTGCTATACGCAGAGAGAACTGTGAGAGATCCACGCCATTTGACTTCTTTTCTATGGCTACGTGAACACCAATGTGTTCTGCCCCTGTTGGCTAAGAGGAGGAAATAGTCGCAAGAACTCTTGTAGCGCATTTTCCAAGGGACACGGGATGCCCTGCTACGTCGAAACTGGGATATCCGCTGAAGTTAAGGGAGTCATTTCGAACAAGTATTATAACATTGATCACAAAAATAAAAGACTTAAACAAATTGAACATTGTTTTGTTCTCAATCACATGCAATGACATCCTGGATACTCTGTACTCATTCAAAAAGTATTGTCGACTCTTACTAGCGTAGGGGAAATATTTATTGTTAATCGGTCATCGTAACCGAGACAGCCGCGCGAGGTAGCCATGCGGTCTTAGGCGTCTTGTTACGGTTCGCGCGACTCCCCCCGTCGGAGGTTCCAGCCCTGGATGTGTGTGTGTGTTGTCCTTAGCGTAAGTTAGTTTAAGTTAGATTAAATAGTGGGTAAGCCTAAGGACCTATGACCTCAGCAGTTTTGTCCCACGGTCCTTACCACAAATTTCCTGTTTCCAGCTGAGACAGGTAAAACAGTGGTTAGCACACTGAACTCGCACTTGATAGGACGACGGTTCAAAACCTCATTCCTGGCCATCCTGATATAATTCCACAATTTTCTAAATCACTAAAGGCCAGTGCCTTGTTCGTTTCTTTGAAAACGGCACGACCGATTTCTTTTCCAATTTTTCGTTAATCTGAGTTTGTGCTACGGCTCCAGTGACCTCTTTCTCGACAGGTCGTTAAAGACTAATCTTCCTTCCTTGGGTCATCATTACTGTCAGTTTGAGAACTGAGTTGTTGAATATCAGACATACCTTATCTGACCAGAAGTATCCCAATATCCCCACGTAATACAGCGTTGACCACCAGCTGTCACGAGACCCGCCCGTATAAAAGGCGGCAGGAAGTATTATATAGTCAGTAGAGAAGCAATAACAGAAGAGTGCCTCGAGCAGGAGAGCTCAACGACTTTGAACGTGGGTTAGTCACTGGATGTCACCAAAGTAACAAATCCGTCAGGAACATTTAATCCCTACAAATGGTGCCCAGATCGACTGTTAGTGCTGTGATTGTGAACTGAAAAAAAGGCATCTAAACGAAGACCAGGTACACCTCATGCACTGAGGGACAGGAACGTCGAGCATTGTGGATAATAGTCGTAAAATGATGGTATGAAATCAGTAGAAGGAATCACTTGTGAGTTTCAAATTGTCACCGGCAACCCATCTAGCACAATGACTTTGCGTTGTTGTTGTTGTGGTCTTCAGTCCTGAGACTGGTTTGATGCAGCTCTCCATGCTACTCTATCCTGTGCAAGCTTCTTCATCTCCCAGTACCTACTGCAACTTACATCCTTCTGAATCTGCTTAGTATATTCATCTCTTGGTCTCCCCCTATGATTTTTATCCTCCACGCTGCCCACCAATACTAAATTGGTGATCCCTTGATGCCTCAGAACATGTCCTACCAACCGATCCCTTCTTCTGGTCAAGTTGTGCCACAAACTTCTCTTCTCCCCAATCCTATTCAATACTTTTGTACGGAATACAAATACTTTGCGTATGGAATTAAAAAGAATCGAGCCCAATATCCGAGCAGCTCCTACAATACATTTCTGGAGTCAAAGGTAAGCGAGTCTTGAGATAATGTAAACAGCGACGCCACTGCACAACAAATGACTGGAAAACAGTGACTTCCAGAGATGAAACATGATGTAACCTGTGGCAATCCGGTGGAAGCGTTTAGGTTTGGCGAGTGCCATCATGTCTATTGCCGATAGTGAAGTATGAAGGAGGTCGTGTTAGGGTAGAGAGGTTTTTTTTTCGTTATTAAGGCGTGGGCCCCAACTGCGATTAACAAAACTCTAAGAGGGATTTCAGGTGTGCCGCAGGGGAGTGTCGTAGGACCGTTGCTATTCACAATATACATAAATGACCTTGTGGATGACATCGGAAGTTCACTGAGGCTTTTTTGCGGATAATGCTGTGGTATATCGAGAGGTTGTAACAATGGAAAATTGTACTGAAATGCAGGAGGATCTGCAGTGAATTGACGCATGGTGCAGCGAATGGCAATTGAATCTCAGTGTAGACAAGTGTAATGTGCTGCGAATACATAGAAAGATAGATTCCTTATCATTTAGCTACAAAATAGCAGGTCAGCAACTGGAAGCAGTTAATTCCATAAATTATCTGGGAGTACGCATTGGGAGTGATTTAAAATGGAAGGATCATATAAATTTGATCATCGGTAAAGCAGATGCCAGACTGAGATTCATTGGAAGAATCCTAAGGAAATGCAATCCGAAAACAAAGGAAGTAGGTTACAATACGCTTGTCGCCCACTGCTTGAATACTACTCACCGGTGTGGGATCCGTACCAGATAGGGTTGATAGAAGGGATAGAGAAGATCCAACGGAGAGCAGCGCGCTTCGTTACAGGATCATTTAGTAATCGCGAAAGCGTTACAGAGATGATAGATAAACTCCAGTGGAAGACTCTGCAGGAGAGACGCTCAGTAGCTTGGTACGGGCTTTTTTTGAAGTTTCGAGAACATACCTTCACCGAGGAGTCAATCAGTATATTGCTCCCTTCTACGTATATCTCACGAAGAGACCATGAGGATAAAATCAGAGAGATTAGAGCCCACACAGAGGCATACCGACAATCCTTCTTTCCACGAACAATACGAGACTGGAATAGAAGGGAGAACTGATAGAGGTACTCAAGGTACCCTCCGCCACACACCGTCAGGTGGCTTGCGGAGTATGGATGTAGATGTAGATGTAGACTTTTGACGAAGAATGGGATGCCATTCCCCCACAGACATTAGGCACCTCACTCAAGCCGCGCGGTCTGAGGCGCTGCAGTCATGTACTGTGCGGCTGGTCCCTGCGGAGGTTCGAGTCCTCCCTCGGGCGTGGGTGTATGTGTTTGTCCTTAGGATAATTTAGGTTAAGTAGTGTGTAAGCTTATGGACTGATGACCTTAGCAGTTAAGTCCCATAAGATTTCACACACATTTGAACATTTTTGAACCTCACTCAAAGTGTCTCGAGCAGAGTTCAAGTCGTCATTTAAAGGGAAGAAACGGGCAGACCGTATGTTAATGTCCACTAATAGGTGTCCGGGTACTCTTCATTACAGCGTGTTTCGATTTGAATGTAGATAGTTCCAGTGTGTGAGCACTGGGGCACGACAGTCCATTCCGTGCTCGCGTCCACCGCCGACAGCCCCGCTGGACGAACACTCAGCGGCGCTCCAACGCAAGGGGTGCCAGCCAGCGCTGGCGCGCATGCGCAGTAGCTGCGGCCCTGGGCAGTGTGTCAGCAGGATATGCGACGCGTGTGACCGGCGTGCCAGCAGACGGCAATGCGACGTAACCCGGACAGCGGCCCGCACGCCTCGGCGATTGTCACGCCCGACAATTACAACACATATTTAGCGAACGCCTTCAACGATTGTTATTTGAGTCAAGGGTATGAGCGGATTGGAAGTGTTACACTGACAGAAAAGACAAACCATATTACTTGTTTGTTTACTCGTTTCAGATGCGACCACCACATTAAATTTTTAGCTCGATCTGTGTCCTTCAGTTCACCCACAAGTAAATGGTCCACTGACTGCATTTCATCGCACTCACATTCAGAACTATACGACAGGCCTAATTTATTCATCAACAAAGTGTTCTTGTCCACAATTTCCTCTGGAGTTTGAATCCTTCTATCTTATTGAGTACAAACACCAAACTTCGATTCTTATGTTGACTTACAGCCTTAGTTCTTTCCAAGGTGTCTTCGAGTCGAAACCTTAAAGTTCTCCGACGATTTTCCATAACGGTGACCTGTATTTAAGATTGTTTGTACGTCTCAGGTCTTGGTGTGTAGTGAGTTCTGGGGTGCTTAGGATTTTTCGGTATACTCTTGTGGCTAACTATGACCGCCTGGTTCCGGGAAACTGTACGTTTGCTAGAACGGGGAGCCAGACACATGTGGAGGACCTAGGTGCTCCATACATTATCCGCGTTGCCTCCTTCAGCGGAAGCCCAGGATGGATTGCCATGAAAGGCAACAAAACTGGGCGGAGAATATCGTCGCTGCGCTGTAACGGTGCCGCGGATGACAACCAAAGAGGTTCTGCGGGCCGTATGTCGGGCTCCGTCTGGTGTGTGTCCAGACACGCCACCGGCCTGAAACCTCACTGACTGGATTAGAATTGTCTTCAGTGATGAGCTCCTCTTCCAACTGAGCCCCTATGACCAGCAAAGAGGTGTCTGCAGACGCTATGGACAGTGGTGGGATATCAACCTGACTTTCTGCCTGGGCCATTATTTTTCTGATATGCTGCCTAAACATATTAACTTCTCTCTGTGTTTGTCGAACTGACTGGAAAAGCTCACCAATAATTGTTGTTTAGCAGTCCTTTAGTAATTCAGAACAGGAAAAGTGTTCTTGAAATTACACCTAATTTGAGTTCCTAACTCTCTGTTTCATTTAAATTTCGTTCATATGTATATGAACGCTCGAACGACGTTCCCAGGGCAGTGTATACGTGTATAATATGATTGGTGTAGAGACTGTGCATCGTTTGTTACATTCCCTACTGCACTTGTTTCTTACATATTACTTGGATACTCCACACATTTTAATTCCCGGTAAAGCAGATTTGAAATGCTGTTGTTTTCCAAGGCGCGATTCGATACTATACTTCCAATACTGATAATCTGATATTTCTTATGATACCATGAAATAATCGAACACTTGATACCGATATTTATACCGCTGACGTCGAAACGAAAGTATCGATACTTACTCAAATCAGTAACAGCGGAACGCTTCTATACGTGCCGTCGCGGGTAAGGCAAGGTATGAAAGAGGTATGATGATGATGATGATGATGATGATGATTGGATTGTGGGGCGCTCAACTGCGCGGTTATCAGCGCCCGTACAAATTCCTAACCTTTTCTCAGTCCAATCTCGTCACTTACATTAATGATGATGAAATGATGAGGGCAACACAAACACCCAGTCATCTCGAGGCAGGTGAAAATCCCTGACCACGCCGGGAATCGAACCCAGGACCCCGTGCTCGGGAAGCGAGAACACGACCGCGAGACCACGAGCTGCGACGGGAAATAAGGAAGGCAGTTGAGAGTTCCTGTTCACGACTAGATCATCAGAGCCACAGAATAAGCTTTGATCTTAGTGGTACGTCGGTCGTGTCCATTTCATAGGAACCGTCAGAGCAGATGTCTTCTGTTATTTAGGAAATTCTCAGGAAACATAAATATTATGGCCGGACAAAGATGAAAAATGTGGTTCTCCGGCATGCGATTCTGGTGAAGCAGTCACGCAAGACAAGGAAGTTTTGCAACTGTGTAAAGGTTTCATCTACCGCTGAAAGTCACCTTGAGAGTTAGCGAGCAACTTTGGTCCACATGGGACACTCACTGCCCGACCTTGGGAGGCAGGTTACTCCAGAAGAGAAAAAAGATGCCAACCAAATAAAAGAACTGATTTTATTTTCAAGATATGTAAACTAGAGCCCTGACTTCGCCCATACTAAAGAGGAATTCCGTGCGGCGTACAATCTGGCTTTTTCAGAGTAGGACAATACTCCATGTAAATGCAAGCGGGCGTGTTATCTGAAATTTCTGACATAGCTTTTTCCAAGTACAGGTATTCCACATGCGATGCGCGTACTCTCCTTTAATTCATAACGTTTTAACTGTTCAAATGGCTCTGGGCACTATGCGACTTAACTTATGAGGTCATCAGTCGGCTAGAACTTAGAACTAATTAAACCTAACTAACCTAAGGAACACACGTCCATTCCCGAGGCAGGATTCGAACCTGCGACCGTAGCGGTCGCTCGGCTCCAGATTGCAGCGCCTAGAACCGCACGGCCACTCCGGCCGGCCTCAAATTAAATGTTTGGTGTACAGTTAAGATACGATTCCTTGATGATGTTCCAACCTTTCAGAAGTGATGGAGAAGGTAAAACGCATCAATTTGAGGTAAGGGACCCTCAATCTGCAACGAACGAGTCGAAAGTCATAAGAATAAATCGTTCTGATACCTCTGGTAGTGTCTTGAAAGGAAGATATAAGATGAACATAAAAAAAAATCAAAACGAGGCTAATGCAATGTAGCCGAATTAATTCATATGATGCTGAGGGAATTAGATTAGGAAAGTAGTAGATGAGTTTTGCTATTTGGGGAGCAAAATAACTGATGATGGTCGTAGTAGAGAGGATATAAAAATTGGCAATGGCAAGGAAAGCGTTTATGAAGAAGAGAAATTTGTTATCATCCATTGTAGATTTTTTTAAGTGTCAGGAAGACTTC
Organism: Schistocerca serialis cubense; assembly: GCF_023864345.2. Taxonomy (NCBI): domain Eukaryota; kingdom Metazoa; phylum Arthropoda; class Insecta; order Orthoptera; family Acrididae; genus Schistocerca; species Schistocerca serialis. The sequence continues at coordinate 427,234,936 of NC_064646.1, forward strand.
TCTAAAAATGGAGTGTAGCCAGGTATCGAAATCAAACGTGGACGATAAACAGTTCAGACAAGCAGTAGAAGCTTCTGAAATGTGGTGCTACAGAAGAATGTTGAAGACTAGATGGGTAGATCACGTAACTAATGAGGAGGTACTAAACAGAATTGGGGAAAAGAGGAATTTGTGGCATAACTTGACTAGAAGAAGGGATCGTTTGGTAGAACACGTTCTGAGGCATCAAGGGATCACCACTTTAGTATTGGAGGGAAGCGGGAAGGGTAAAAATCGAAGAGGGAGACCAAGAGATGAATACACTAAGCAGATTCAGAAGGATGTAGGTTGCAGTAGGTACTAGGTGATGAAGCAGCTTGCACAGGATAGAGTAACATGGAGAACTGCATCAAACCAGTCTCTGGACCGAAGACCACAACAACAACAACAACAACAACCTCTGAGAGTCGACGTCTTCTGAAAGCTCTTTGCTTTCCGTATGTTGGTAGAAGGTAGTATGGACCAAAACAAAGAAAAAAGTCTAGTAAACATGGATTCTAAAATGATTATCTTAAGAGCCATGAGCACTTGTTCAGTAGAAGATATGTTTTCCACACTAGCGAAGATGAACAGGTGTTCATAGCTTTTGAGGTATGCATTTTAGACGTCATGTTTACTAGACTGTTCATCTTATTTTGTTCCATACTACTATCTCTGAAAGTACCGTACATGCCGCCCACTGTCAGAGGTATCAGAACGATTTTCCCTTTGGACTTCCGACTCGGTCGCTTGCGGACTAGAGTCCCTAACCTCAGGATGGTATATTTAGCCTTCGTCGTCATCCCTGTAATTTTGTAACATCATCAAGGAATGGCTCTATATGTAACGTCTTTTGACTCCGATGTGGTGTCACACGAGGAGTGCAATTTTTTAACATCGATCTAGGGCTCCCGTAGATGGGAGGTGATCGGCGCTCAACCTGCTGTGGTGTGTAGCGCTACTCTGTTTCCGAGTACTATTGTCATGTAACTATTTTGTTTCCAGAATGAGATTTTCACTCTGCGGCGGAGTGTGCGCTGATATGAAACTTCCTGGGAGAGTGAAAATCTCATTCTGGAAACATCTCCTGGGCACTGGCTAAGCCATGTCTCCGCAATATCCTTTCTTTCAGGAGTGCTAGTTCTGCAAGTTTCGCAGGAGAGCTTGTTTGATATGAACCAACTTGAGTACAAAATGACATATGCACTACAGGATAAAAATTCCAAACACAAACAAAATATAGAAATTGACATAAATTGGAAGGTAGGAGACGAGGTACTGGCAGAAGTAAAGCTGTGAGGACGGGGCGTGAGTCGTGCTTGGGTAGCTCAGATGGTAGGGCGCTTGCCCGCGAAAGGCAGAGGTCCCGAGTTCAACTCTCGGTCCAGCACACAGTTTTAATTTGCCAGGAAGTTTCAACTACTTTGTTTATACGTAACAATATTGTTTGCTAAAATTCTAGCTACTTTTGTAATCAGATTCCTTTTGCCATTTTCATCTTTTTAAATGAAGAGGTCTGTTTATTTTGATTCTTTATGTGAACGCTGTTCTTCATGTCGTATTTTTAACTGACGGAGGACTAGAATAATTAGATGGCGTTGTTAATTTCGCACTTCCTGTCTTACGAATATATGAACACATACGAGAATGTACAATACACAGTTTACTGTAAGGTTGTTTCCTGCGTTTGTATATTTACTTTCATCCTGTAACACGTCATACATATTTCCCTTTATTTTACAATGGAAAAATCTTTGCAATTTATCAGTGTACTGATCACTGACGTGTTCACATGTCACGTGATTGACTATGTAACCTTCTCTATTGCATCCTCTGTAATTTTTTTACGTAGTTTTGTAGCCAGTTATTACCACTATTGACAAACTGCACCTTGCAGCATTTGCGTGAATAGCTTCATAATGTTTTAATATTAGTTGTAGTGCTATTGTTGGTATTATTTGAAGTGCTACACTTACGTATTTTCTATATAGTCGCATCTTAAACTCAAAAAAAAAAAAAAAAAAAAAAACAAAACACGACGCTCCACTCTAAGGAATTGTCCGAATGGGATGGAAATCGGTAGCTGTGATTTACATGTACAGACAAAGAAATTATTAAAATTTCAGAAAAAATAGATGATTTATTCAAGAGAGCGAGCTTCACAAGTTGAGCAAGTCAGTAACACGTTGGTCCGCCTCTGGCCCTTAAGGAAACAGTTATTCGGCTTGGCGTTGATTGGATGTCCACCTGAGAGATATCGCGTCAAATCCCGAGCTGGTTGGAGGGCCCTGCCCGTAATGCTCCAAACATTGTACACTGGCGAGAGATGCGGCTACCCTGCTGGCCGAGGCAGGCTTCGCCAAGCACGAACACAAACAGTAGAAACCCTCGTCGTGTGCCAGCGGGCGTTATCTTGCTGAACTGTAAGCCCAGGATGGCTTGCCATGAAAGGCAACAAAACAGGGCGGAGAACGTCATTAACGTATCGCTGTGCTGTAAGGGCGTCGCGGATGACAACCAAAGGGGTCCTTACATCAAATGAAATGGCACACCGGATCATTACTCCTGGCTGTTAGGTCGTGTATTGGGGGACGGTCAGGTTGATATCCTGGTCTCTACAAAAATATTTTCGCTTCAAATAATGTCACATGAGCGAACCATAAAATTTACGTCAATTTCTATATTTTGTTTGGGTTTCGAATTTTTATCTGCTAGTGCGTATGTTAATATGTCATTTTTTACTCAAGAAGGCTCATAAACATTGGATATGGCTGCGTTCTATCCTAAACGTGTGCTTACTGTAAATAATAATTTTGTATTTAAGAAAAGCTTAATAATACACACAAAAAGTAATCATTATCTTGCGATACTACCAGTATTGATACCTTCGTTCTCACTTTATCGAGGTATTGATGTAATTTTAAATATTCGCATCGGTACCAAATATCGATCTGATTTTCTTTGCTTTCCGGTTTTACAATGCCGTCATTTGTAGCTCAGAAAGATTTGTAAAAACTTCTGATTTGAGTGGACGTTAACTTAACTGAGTTTTTAAGCAGATTCGACGTCGCCACTTTAGCTGTGTCTATTAGACTGATAAAATATTTTCTGTGATTGTCAAGTAAAAATTATGAATGTACAATTAAAAAATAAATTCACTGTCTCCAAGCAAAAATGTCATTTTTTCAGGACCAGCAAAGTAAAAGACGGAGTGGGGGTTATAGATACAGTATAGAAGGAAAACTGTGTCATTTAATGCATACAATACTGAGAACCGCATTAGCTTGAAAAAGCTTACGTCAAATTGGGCATACAAAACAGAAGACGTGATGCTGTGCCGACCTTTAGTGTGGACAAACAAGAAGTCTTTGATAAATATGTGACGTCGTGTGAAGACTGTTATGACCCTGAAACGGAAGTGCAAAGTAAACAGCGGAAAGTAGCGGTGTTTTCCACGCCTAAGATAACTTTGACTGCGCTAGCCGTACGCAAGGTCATGATGCTAATGTTTGTTTTGAATGTCAAATGCGTTCCACTAGTGGATACTTTATGAAGAGTAGATACAGTAAAAGGCCCTTTTAAACGTGGCTTAATTACAAAATTACGTGCAGCTATTAATGGAAACTGTCGTGGGAAGATTAGGATCGATGCGATGCTTTATGACAACAGGCGCAGAAAGACCATGTATTGCAAAGGTTGGCGTTTATACAGCGGACCTTGAACAGAAGAAGCAGTGACCATATTCACTGCCATCCTTTCGCAAGTGCTACAAGTTATTCCCACCGATATAGCTCTGAGCACTTTGGGACTTAACTTCTGAGGTCATCAGTCCCCTAGAAATTCGAACTACTCAAACCTAACTAGCCTAAGGATATCACACACATCCATGCCAGAGGCATGCCCGTAGCACCCACCAATATACAATCTGACTTTTCGAAATGGAGTTTAGAGGTTTTCGTTGGGTATTCCATACACAAGAAGCTCCAAATGTGTGGCTTTCAGACGATGAGGACTTCATTCCAGGAGAAAAGGTCGGAATATTTCTGGGAAGAGATAAGCACACAGGACTAAATATTCGTCACCCTTTAACAGATCGCAGTGGTCGGTTTGGAGCGGTGTAGCTAGCACAGAACTCGTACCAGGTGGTCATGGGACCCTTCACAGTCGACGTAAGTCATGGCAATGAAGTGGTATGCGTACGCTGACAAAACCAGAACATTATGACCACCTATCTAATAGGTCTTCCGCCTGTGAGACGGTGGCAGTGAACATGGTCACTGCTTCTTCTGTTCTTGGCAATACATGGCCTTTCTGCGCGAGTTGTCAGGAAGCATCGCATCGATCCTAATCATCCCACGATAGTTTCCATTAATAGGTAGCGGTTTAATGATGAAGTATTGAATAGAATTGGGGAGAAGAGGAGTATGTGGCACAACTTGACAAAAAGAAGGGACCGGTTAATAGGACCTGTTCTGAGGCATCAAGGGATCACAAATCTAGCATTGGAGGGCAGTGTGGACGGTAAAAATCGTAGAGGGAGACCAACAGATGAATACACTAAGCAGATTCAGAAGGATGTGGGTTGCAGTAAGTACTGGGAGATGAAGAAGCTTGCACACGATAGGGTAGCATGGAGAGCTGCAACAAACCAGTCTCAGGACTGAAGACAACAACAACAGCCTAATAGCAGGTATGTCCACCTTTGGCACGGATACCAACGACGACGCCCCGTGGCATGGCAGCAGTGAGGTCGCTGGAGTTGGCAGCACATCTGAACACACAAACCACCTAATCCTCGTAAATTCCAGGGAGGGGTGCAATGAGCTCTTACGTCACGTTCAATCGCTCCCAGATGTGTTGGATCGGGTTCAGATCCGGTGAGCTGCGGAGCCAGAACTTCTAATGAAACTCACCACTGTTTTCCTCGAACCACTCCATCACACTCCTGGCTTTGTGAAATGGAGCATTATCTTGTTGAAAAATGCCACTGCCGTCGAGAAACACGATCGTCATGATTGGGAGTACGTGGCCTGCAGCCAACGCGCGATACTCCTTGGCCGACACGGCGCCTTGCACGAGCTGCACTGGACCCACGGATGCCCAGGTGAATGTCCCCCAGAGCATATTACAGCTGCCGCCAGCTTGACTCCATCTACATCTACATCTACATCCACACTCCGCAAGCTACCTGACGGTGTGTGGCGAAGAGTACCTTGAGTACCTCTATCGGTTCCCCCTTCTATTCCAGTCTCTTATCGTTCGTGGAGAGAAGGGCTGTCGATATGCCTCTGTGTGGGCTCTAATCTCTCTGATTTTATCCTCATGGTCTCTTCGCGAGATGTACGTAGGAGGGAGCAATATACTGCTTGACTCCTCGGTGAAGGTATGTTCTCGAAACTTCAACAAAAGCCCGTACCGAGCTACTGAGCGTCTCTCCTGCAGCGTCTTCCACTGGAGTTTATCTACCATCTCCGTAACGCTTTCGCGATTACTAAATGATCCTGTAACGAAGCGCGCTGCTCTCCGTTGGATCTTCTCTATCTCTTCTATCAACCCTATCTGATACGGATCCCACACCGGTGAGTAGTATTCAAGCAGTGGGCGAACAAGCGTATTGTAACCTACTACCTTTGTTTTCGGAATGAATTTCCTTAGGATTCTTCCAATGAATCTCAGTCTGGCATCTGCTTTACCGATGATCAAATTTATATGATCCTTCCATTTTAAATCACTCCTAATGCGTACTCCCAGATAATTTATGGAATTAACTGCTTCCAGTTGCTGACCTGCTATATTGCAGCTAAATGATTAGGGATCTTTCTTTCTATGTATTCGCAGCACATTACACTTGTCTACATTGAGATTCAATTGCCATTCGCTGCACCATGCGTCAATTCGCTGCAGATCCTCCTGCATTTCAGTACAATTTTCCATAGTTACAACCTCTCGATACACCACAGCATCATCCGCAAAAAGCCTCAGTGAACTTCCGATATTATCTACAAGGTCATTTATATATATTGTGAATAGCAACGGTCCTGCGACACTCCCCTGCGGCACACCTGAAATCACTCTTACTTCGGAAGACTTCTCTCCATTGAAAATGACATGCTGCGTTCTGTTATCTAGGAACTCTTCAATCCAATCACACAATTGGTCTGATAGTCCATATGCTCTTACTTTGTTCATTAAACGACTGTGGGGAACTGTATCGAACGCCTTGCGGAAGTCAAGAAACACGGCATCTACCTGGGGACCCGTGTCTATGGCCCTCTGAGTCTCGTGGACGAATAGCGCGAGCTGGGTTTCACACGAGCGTCTTTTTCGAAACCCATGCTGATTCCTACAGAGTAGATTTCTAGTCTCCAGAAAAGTCATTATACTCGAACATAATAATCCCGCAGTGCAGGTGTCAAGGAGTTGTTCCCCTGGAAGACGATGGATTCGCGTCCACCCATCGGCATGAGGGAGAAGGTATAGGGATTTGTTAGACTATGCAACGCTCTGCCACTGCGCCAGTGTCCCACTGCCGATGATCACGTGCCCATTTCAGGCCCATCGTTAGGAGTGTTCGGTGCATTATCTGTTCAGATACACTTGTACTCCGCCCAGCATTAAAGTCTGATGTTAGTTCCGCCACAGCCCACGACGTCTGGACGTGGTTCCATCTTGGTTTCGCCGTATGTTGAAGGCACTCACCACAGCACTCCTTGGACACACGAAAAGTCGTTCAGTTTTCGAAATGCTCGTGGCGAGTTTCCGCACCATCACAATCTTCTCTCTGTCAAACTCAGATAGATCGTGCGCCATACCCATTCTGCACACGGACAGCACGCTGTCAGTATAAATTTGAATAAATCACGGAATAATGTAGATAGAGAGGAAGAAATTGACACACATGCTTGGAATGACATGGGGTTTTATTAGAACCAAAAAAATACAAACGTTCAAAAAATGTTCGACAGATGGCGCTTCATCTGATCTGAATAGCAATAATTAGCGTAACAAAGTATGACAAAGTAAAGATGATGTTCTTTACAGGAAATGCTCAAGTATGTCCACCATCATTCCTCAACAATAGATGTAGTCGAGGAATAATATTGTGAACAGCACTGTGAAGCATGTCCGGAGTTATGGTGAGGCATTGGCGTCGGAAGTTGTCTTTCAGCATCCCTAGAGATGTAGGTCGATCACGATACACTTGCGACTTCAGGTAACCCCAAAGCCAATAATCGCACAGACTGAGGTCTGGGGAACTGGGAGGCCAAGCATGACGAAAGTGGCGGCTGAGCACACGATCATCACCAAACGACGCGCGCAAGAGATCTTTCACGCATCTAGCAATATGGGGTGTTTTTTGCTTCTAATAAAACCCCCATGTCATTCCAAGCATGTGTGTCAATTTTTACCTCTCTATCTACATTATTTCGTGGATTATTTTCATATTTATACTGACTTTTTGATCATGCACCGTACGTGTGTCTGACTAGCAGTCATTCCTCGCCCGGTGATTCTGCTATCATCTAGTCGGGTTCATGTCGATAGAACGTCGCCGGCTGATCAGTGTATATGCCATTATTCTACGTTGGATTTTGGGAGAGTGATGTTCTATGTCGGATTTAGAGGAAATTGTTGGAAGCCTCCATTAAGGCAGTAATCTAAGTTTTATGGTATTGAAGAAAATAAATACATATAAAAGCACAAAAGGAGTATCAGGTGTGTAGAGTTCATAACCCTTAATCATTTCAAAAGAAATATTCAGCGACTACAAAGACGCAAGTCGTTCGGAAGTGTTGTGTAGTTTGATGGTGCAAACCTGCAGTTTTGCACGGTTTTGGGATTCGACGAGAATATTTCTCCGAAGAGCTAAATAATTTCACGAACTAAAGTTGGACGCCACATTCGATTCCGTAGAGCGATAAATTATCTTTAGCAATTTCAGGTGGAGAAGTTCTAGCAAGGACACTCAACGAAAGGCATATGGTATTACCATATTCTTTAACTTAAGGAGAACAGTAAGCAATAGAAACTTCATAACCACCGCAAACAGAATTAAAAGGACTCAACTTAAATAAAAGTAGCAAACAGGAAAAAGGAACCGCTAAACCAAACCATAAATAAAAATCAATTAGTAAAAATACGCAATCACATCAATAAAACGCTCATTAAATTATAGAGAGAATAAAAATAAGAACGTTAAAATTTGTAATTACAATTATATGAACACCCTTAGCTGCTTACAGGCGTTGACATACGTCAACGGGGACAGATGAAAATGTGTGCCCCGACCGGGACTCGAACCTGGGATCTCCTGCTTACATGGCAGACGCTCTACCCATCTTTTTTTTTCTCATTTTGACCGATTTTGTTCGTTGCAACTGCTCGGGGCGGACGTCGTAGGACATCCATTTAAGTGCGTTGTTGATCGATTAACTCAGTTTTTTTTTTTTTATTATTACAGAGGGAGCTAACCCTCTGAGCTACCGTGCCGGCATCTGAGCCACCGAGGACACAGAGGATAACGTGACTGCAGGGATTTATCTCTGGCACGCCTCCCGCGAAACCCACATTCTCAACGTATTGTCCCGCACTACATTCGTAGTGCCCCCGCCCATTATACTCATTACTCGCGGCGCGTTGCCGATTCCCGTAAGAGTTCGGGCACTGTTCGTGAATTCGCACAGGAGAAGAAGATGGTCAAGTCCCGGTCGGGGCACACATTTTCATCTGTCCCCGTTGACGTATGTCAACGCCTGTAAGCAGCTAAGGGTGTTCATACCATTGTAATTTCATTCTAACGAGCTGCATGGTCACCGATGGTATCTGTTCTTTCGGACATGTCCGAAAGAACAGATACCATCTTAGTATATATATAGTTAAAATTTGTTATCACTCCTACAGTGATGAACAGTCTGTCACATCACCTACCAATAAAATGGCCTTATCCTTGAGGGTTGCAATTTTATTTTCAAGCAGTGTACGAAAAAACGCCACACTACGTAAGTGGGACAAGGAAAAAGAAGACAATTTGTTTTAGTCCATTCGGTATTTGGCTCAGAAGAAAAGTTTGCCGGACAAGTATGCGTACCGTGCTGGAATGCCTCCAGCAGTGGGGCACGCTGGTGGCGGCCTGCCCAGCCAGGTAGCAACAGGCGACACGCGCCCGGCACGTGAGCGCCATCTCGGCTCGTGTCAAGGCTGGCCAGGCGGCCAAGGAGTTCGCAAGGACGCTCGCCTCGCGTCGCGTCACCGTGACTCTTCCAATTTAGGAGATAATTCGAAAAATAGTATGCCGAGCTGTAAGAAACTACCGTACGACGGGCCATTGCGGAAAGAAGAAATCGCACGCTCATCAAAAAGCAGATATTCAGATTAGAGACACCATATCACGAAAATTCACAACACTTTTATCAAATACTAGCTGAGTACCCGGCCTTGCCCAGGCATATCTTCATTCCAGTTTTCTACTAGTCCTTCTCCCCCTCCTCCTTCTCTCCACTCCTCTCCCCATCCGATTCCTACTCCCCCTACTCTCTGTCTAGCTCCTCCTCCTCGTCTCTTTGTCAATCCCCTCCTTCCTTCTATCAATCTGCTTCTCCTCCCTCTGTCCATCTGTTCTTTCCCCTCCGTCCATCCCCTTCTCCTCCCTCTAATTCCATATTCTCCTCCCCTCCCTTTGTCCATCTTCTCGCTCATCTCTCCGCCCATTTCCTCCTCCTCCGCTTCTCTTTGCCTATCTCTTCCTCCCCCTGTCTCGGTCCATGTCCTCTTCTTTCCTTTCTCGTCCATCTCCTGCTCTCTCTCTATCTCTCTATTCATTTCCACCTTCTGTGCCGTACGGAAATACACTCGCCAGTACAACAGTGAGTTCAACAGTTTGCTCTGGGAGAAGAAAGAGTCGATAGTGTAACACGTAGTTCACTTTCTTTCAATTTAACTTTATACATATACATCTACATTTACACTGCGCAAGCCACCCAACGATGTGTGGCGGAGGGCACTTTACGTGCCACGGTCATTACTTCCCTTTCCTGTTCCAGTCGCGTATGATTCGCGGGAAGAACGAATGCCGGAAAGCCTCAGTGCGTGCTCGAATCTCTCTAATGTTACATTCGTGACCTCCATGGGAGATATAAGTAGGGGGAAGCAATATATTCGATACCTCATCCAGAAACGCACCCTCTCGAAACCTGGACAGCAAGCTACACCGCGATGCAGAGCGCCTCTCTTGCAGAGTCTGCCACTTGAGTTTGCTAAACATCTCCGTAACGCTATCACGCTTACCAAATAACCCTGTGACGAAACGCGCTGCTCTTCTTTGGATCTTCTCTATCTCCTCTGTCAACCCGACCTGGTACAGATCCCACACTGATGAGCAATACTCAAGTATAGGTCGAACGAGTGTTTGTAAGCCACCTCCTTTGTTGATGGTCTACATTTTCTAAGGACTTTCCCAATGAATATCAACCTGGCACCTGCCTTACCAACAATTAATTTTATATGATCAGTCGACTTCAAATCGTTCTGTACGCATACTCCCAGATATTTTACAGAAGTAACTGCTACCAGTGTTTGTTCCGCTATCATATAATTATACAATAAAGGATCCTTCTTTCTATGTATTCGCAATACATTACATTTGTCTATGTTAAGGGTCAGTTGCCACTCCCTGCACCAAGTGCCTATCCGCTGCAGACCTTCCTGCATTTCGCTGCAGTTTTCTAATGCTGCAACTTCTCTGTATACTACAGCATCATCCGTGAAAAGCCGCATTGAACTTCCGACACTATCTACTAGGTCATTTATATATATTGTGAAAAGCAATGGTCCCATAACACTCCCCTGTGGCACGCCAGAGGTTACTTTAACGTCTGTAGACGTTTCTCTATTGAGAGCAACATGCTGTGTTCTGTTTGCTGAAAACTCTTCAATCCAGCTACACAGCTGGTCTGATATTCCGTAGGCTCTTACTTTGTTTATCAGGCGACAGTGCGGAACTGTATCGAACGCCTTCCGGAAGTCAAGGAAAATGTCATCTACCTGGGAGCCTGTATCTATTATTTTCTGGGTCTCATGAAAAAATAAAGCGAGTTGGGTCTCACACGATCGCTGTTTCCGGAATCCGTGTTGATTCCTACAGAGTAGATTCTGGGTTTCCAGAAATGACATGATACGCGAGCAAAAAACATGTTCTAAAATTCTACAACAGATCGATGTCAGAGATATAGGCCTATACTTTTGCTCACCTGCTCGACGACCCTTCTTGGACTACCTGTGCACTTTTCCAATCATTTGGAACCTTCCGTTCCTCTAGAGACTTGCGGTACAGGGCAGTTAGAAGGGGGTAAGTTCTTTCGCGTACTTTGTGTGGAATCGAATTGGTATCCCGTCAGGTCCAGTGGACTTTCCTCTGTTATTTCAGTTGCTTTTATATTCCTTGGACACTTATTTCGATGTCAGCCTTTTTTTTTCGTTCGTGCGAGGAAATTGAGAAGGAACCGCAGTGCGGTCTTCCTCTGTGAAACAGCTTTGGAAAAAGGTGTTTAGTATTTCAGCTTTACGCGTGTCATCCTCTGTTTCAATGCCATTATCATCCCGGAGTGCCTGGATATGCTGTTTCGATCCACTTACTGATTTAACGTAAGATGAGAACTTCCAAGGATTTTCTGTCAAGTCGGTACATGTATATAGAATTTTACTTTCGAATTCATTGAACGCTTCACGCATAGCCCTCCTTACGCTAACTTTGACATCGTGTAACTTCTGTCAGTCTGAGAGGTTTTAGCTGCTTTTAAATTTGCAGTGAAGCTCTCTTTGCTTTCGCAGTAGTTTCCTAACATTGTTGTTGAACCACGGCGGGTTTTTCCCGTCCCTCACAGTTTTACTCTGCACGTACCTGTGTAAATCGCATTTTACGATTGTCCCGAACTTTTTCCATAAACACTCAACATTGTCAATGTGTCCTGTTTACACAGGTTGAAAAATGGTTATAATGGCTCTGAGCACTATGGGACTTAACTTCTAAGGTCATCAGTCCCCTAGAACTTAGAACTACTTAAACCTAACTAACCTAAGGACATCACACACATCCATGCCCGAGGCAGGATTCGAACCTGCGACCGTAGCGGTCGCGTGGTTCCAGACTGTAGCGCCTTTAACCGCTTGGCCACTCCGAAAATTAAATGTTTACACAAGTAGGTTATGAGTGTTTACGGTCTCTGAACACTGACGTATCACTTGATACGGACGAAATACAAGTCTCTCCATCAGACTTTATTTAACAATAACTTTCGCTTAGAGTTCTGCCTACGACATTGAGTACACAGCAGGCCTGCAATGATGTATACTGACGGCAAAAAACGGCAACACGATAAAGGACTTGTGCAAGATAAACGAAAGTTGGTAGGCGTGTGTTTCTACGCCTCAAAGATGATACATATTAAAATTTCGCGCCAGTCGCCACTATGGGGATGGAAATCAGGTTTGTTTAAATAAACGCTGTAAGGGTGGTGAGCCTTTGTTATCTTTGAGACTGGTCAGTTGATAGTAGTCAAGAGTCCCACTAAGAAGACGCCACTATCAACATCTCAATGAATTTGGACGTGGCCGTGTAATAGGGCTACGAGAAAGGGCTACGAGAAGATGTATGTTCCTTCTGCGATATTGTAGAAAGACTTGACAGGAATGTGGCCATTGCACACGATTGCTGGCAGCGGTGGTCACGAGAATGTACGGCCGCAAGAAGACCGGCCTCCGAACTGCCGCTTGACACTGCCAAGAGGTAAAAAAAAAAAAAAAAAAAATGGCTCTGAGCACTATGGGACTTAACTTCTGAGGTCATGAATCTCCTAGAACTTAGAACTACTTAAACCTAACTAACCTAAGGACATCACACACATCCACATCCGTAGCGGTCGCGCGGTTCCTAACTGAAGCGCCTAGAACCGCCCGGCCACACCGCCCGACACCAAGAAGTAATATCATAGTGATCGGCGTATGGCTCTGGCGCATACTACTACACTTGCTGCAGCAATCTGAGCAGCAATTGACACCGCAGTGACAGAACGAACTCTTGCAAATCGGTTACTTCAAGGGTAGCTGCAATCCAGATTTTCTATGGCGAACATTTCGCTGACGCCAAACCATCGTCACAAAAAAGACTTCAGTGGTGTCAAACGAGAGGTTATTGGAGGGCAGGGTAGAGGTCTGTTGTATTTTCTGATCAAAAGTGCTTCTGTCTCAGTGCTAGTAATGGTCGTTTGTTGACTAGAACAAGGTCAGTTGTGGTCCTGCAACCAATCTATCTGTGTCCTAGAAACACTGGACCTACACCTGTGGTTATGGTCTGTGGTGCGATTTCGTATGACAGCAGTAGCACTCTCGTGCTTGTCCCGGACACGTTTACTGCAAATTTGTACGTCAGTCTGGTGATTTGACCTGTTGTGCAGCCATTCATGAGCTGCATTCGGTGCAGTGTTTTCCAACAGTATAACGCTCGCCCACATGCCGCTGTTCTAACCCAACATACTCTACGGAGTGTTCACATTTTGCGTTGGCCTGCTCGATCAGCGGATCTATCTGCAGTCGAGACCATATGGGACATCTTCAGACGACAATTACAGCGTCATCCACAAACAGCATAACCGTCCTTGCATTAACGGACCAAGTGCAACAGACGTGGAACTCCATCCCACAGCCGGCTGCTGTGACCGAGCGGTCCTAGGTGCTTCAGTCTGGAACCGCGCTGCTGCTGCGGTCGGAAGTTCGAACCCTGCCTCGGGCATAGGTGTCTGTGGTGTCCTTAGCTTCGCTAGGTTTAAGTAGTTCTAAGTTCTAGGGGACTGATGGCCTTAGATGTTAAGTCTCATAGTGCTCGAAGCCATTTTCCACCCACAAACTGATGTCCGGCACCTGTACAATACAATGAATGCACGTTTGCATGGTCGCATTCAACATTTTGGTGATTACACCAGTACTTAATACGCCAACAACTCACATTTTGGCTTATCTCGAGCTTACATTAACTTGTGATCTTGCAATGCTAATCACTTACATACATTAACTAGACAAATGTATTCCCGCAATGTCATTACTCTAAATTAAATATTTTTTTGGTATTATGACTTTTTCAGTATATTTTTGTAGGTACATATAGCGAGATATGTGAATACTGTCTGCAAAATGTGCTGCGAATAAAGTTAGTGGTAAGAAGTAATAAATGAAAAAGTCATTCTCCATGCGGCAGTTTTATTACATTAATTGTGAAAATGCTGTAAGTGATAAAGAATGATATTTTCATCAGCCTGTGGGGCTCGTCAGCAAGAAAAAGTTTGAATTATGTGTTAAGTTTGTAGCAAGTTTATAAGTGCTCTCATTCTCAAATACGGGGAAATATGGGTATTCGCGCGATCGTGACTGTTCTGCTTTTTCATCCACACCGCTTTGATAGGTAGGTGGTTCCCACCCCCACAGCGATGATTTCCATACAGTGAGGGTTACGTGTACCAAGTTCGGCTGAAATGCGTCCAGTGGTGTAGGAGGAGCTGTGGAACATACACACATACATGAACACGTATATCCATTTTTAAGATATGTGTGAGTACTAGCCGACCGTCCAGAGTACTTGCAAACGACGTCGTCTAAACACTTGAGTCGCAAGGTTGGGGTACCAAAGGGACAACTATCTCTTCTCTGTTGTGCAACTTTTATACACCAGACGTCCCTCAACTAAATGAATGGCGCGAAAGGATAAGCACTACACGCTGACGACACAGCTTATTGCGCTTCGCGTCGACGGTGATAAACAAAGACAAGCCACCAACGCAAAGCCGCAGAGACCAACTAGAATAGCGTGGTATGTGGAGATCAAACCTAGTGCAGCAAAAATGCACCTCATACTCTTCAGCCACACAATCATTCAAATTCCGAAGGAAGCAGAGATTAAATACAGAGAGTGAAAGGTAATTCACAACCTTTACAGAAACCAGACCGTAGTTATAAGAGCTGAAGCGCATGAAGAGGAGGGTTGGAGGGGGGGGGGGGAGACAAGGTTGCAGCCTACCACCAATGCTATTCAGTCTTTACATTTGACGAACTGTGAAAAAAAAAACAAGGAGAAATTTGGAAACGTGAAATAAAAACTTCGTGGTTAGCAGCTGACATTGTAATTCTGTCGGAGGCAGTAAAGGACTTGTAAGAGCTGTTGAACGGAACGGGTAGTGACTCGAAAAGAAGTTATAGGATGAACATCAGCCAAAGTATATGAGGGGTAACGGAATGCTGTCGAAGTAAATCAGTCGTTGGTGAGGTAATTAGAGTGGACAATGAGAGACTAAAAGTTGTAGACGAGTTTGTTCTTTGGGTAAAAAATTAATGATGGCCAAAGTAGAAAAGATATAAACTGCAGACTGCTAATAGTAAAAAAAGTATGTCTTAAAAAACGAGAAATTTTTTAACATCTGATATAAATTCTATTGCAAAAAATCTTCAATCCAAACGGGTTTGTCTCGCATTCGGAAGGACGACGGTTCAATCCCGCGTCCGGCCATCCTGATTTAGGTTTTCCGTGATTTCCCTAAATCACTTCAGGCAAATGCCAGGATGGTTCCTCTGAAAGGGCACGGCCGACTTCCTTCCCTAATCCGATGAGACCGATGACCACGCTGTCTGGTCTCCTTCCCCAAACCAACCAACCAAACGTGTTTGTATGGAGTATACGCTTCTACAAATTTGAAATGAAAGATGCATGATAAGCAGTTCAGAAAAGAAGAGAATGGAAGCTATAAAATGTAGTACTACTGAAGAATGCTGAAGATAAGATGGTTAGACCGAGTAACTAAATATGGGGGGAAGGGGTTGGGGGGGAACGTATTAAGGAAAAGAGAAATTGGTGGTACTACATCTACATCTAAATACACACTCCGTAAGCCATCGTAGGGTGTAATTTCTCGTATCTTATCTTCGAGATCGATACGTGAAATGTATTTTATTTGCCATTTTCTTTTAGTCTGTTATCCATATAAGACTGAATGTTGCACTTGAAATGGCATGAATATAGCGCATAATATTTTAATATACTATGTGCGAGCCGTCCAGAGTGGGCGAGCGGTTCCAGGCGCTTCAGTGTGGAACTGCGCGACCGCTACGGTCGCAGGTTCGAATCCTGCCTCGGGCATGGATGTGTGTGATGTCCTTAGGTTAGTCAGGTTTAAGTAGTTCTAAGTTCTTGGGGACTGATGACCTCAGAAGTTAAGTCCCATAGCCGGTTCTCTAAATTTTCTCAATATTGATCCTAAAAAAGGATGTTGCCTACCCTCCAGGGATTTCCATTTGAGTTCCCAAAGCATCTCCGTAACATTGGTTACCTACTGGTAACTAATCTAGCAGCCCGCCTCTGAATTTTTTCGATGTCTTCCCTTAATCCGACCTGGTGCCGAACCCAAATACTCTACAGATAGTAATAGGTGGCACCAGCGTCCTACACTCAGCATTCTTTACAAATGAATCACACTTTTCAAAATTCTCCCAATAAACCGAAGTCGACCATTCGCCTTCTCTGCCACAGTCGTCACATGCTCGTTCCATTTCATATTGTTTGCAGCGTTATGCCCAGATATTTAAACGAAATGTCTGTGTCGAGCAGAACACTAATAATGTTGTATCCGAACATTACAGGTTTGTTTTTCCTACTTATCCGCGTTAATTTACATTTTTCTATAGTCAGACGTAGCTGCCACTCATCACACCAATTATAAATTTTCTCTAAGTCATCTTCTGTCCTTCTACAGGCACGGAACTTCGACACCGTGCCATATACCACAGCATCATCAGTGAATGATCGCAGATTGTTGCCCACTTTGTCCGTCAAACCATTTGTGTGTATAGAAAACACTTCTCTGGGGAACATGTTCGGTTCTATTACTTAAGAAGTCTTCGAGCCATTCATATACCTGAAAACCTATTCCATATGCTCGTACCTTAATTAACAGTCTGCAATGGGGCACCGTGACAAATGCTTTCCGTAAATCTAGAAATAAGGAATCTGCTTGTTTTCTTTCATCAGTTTCTCTCAGCAAATCACGTAAGAACAGGGCAAGCTGAGTTTCGCAAGAGCGATGCTTTCTAAAACCGTGCTGATTCGTTGGCATAAGCTTTTCGGCCTCAAGAAAATTTATCATATTCAAACTGAGAATATGTTTATGGCTTCTGCAGCAACACGACTAAAAGAAGAAGTCGGTTGATAAGGCACATTCTAAGACATCAAGGAATCGTCAGTTTTGTAATGGAAGGAAGTGTGTGCGTGTGCGTGTGCGTGTGTGTGTGTGGGTGTGTGTGTGTGTGTGTGTGTGTGTGTGTGTGTGTGTGTGTGTTTGTGTGTGTGAAGGGGGGGAGGAGGGTGGGGGGGACTTGTAGAGGGAGATCAAGGGATGAAAACAGTAAGTGTGCTTATTCAAAGACGAGAAAGCTTGCACAGGATGGACTAGTATAGAGAGTGGAGAGTTGCATAAAATCAGTCTTCAGATCGCAATAACAACAACAATAAAATACAAAATAAGAAACGAAAACCAAAAGACGCAATACTAAAAGGATGGGGGTCACGTAATCTTATCACTTATCAAAAGACACAGTCAACTCTTTAAGGATACGCCTCACCCTTAAGGAAAACTCTGTCGTGGAGGGAACATACAAAGGATAAGACAAGCGGAGCCAAAATTGGGCTACGAGATAGAACTAACGGTACAAAAGACACAACAGCATATAAGGCCTACCAACAATACGCCCAGTCCACGAATATGCCGCCCCAGTGTGGATGACAAACAGAATCAATGCTCTAAAAATTGATAACGCCTGAGAGGAAAAATGTTAGAACCGCTACAGGAATGTACTATAGAACTACAAACGAAATGGTCTGCAGAAACAGCGAAACGAAACCAATAAGCAAAAATTGGCTGCAGAATACTGCAATAATAGACGCCCATAGGCACGTGCAAAGCACATCCACGACAAAACTACTAAAAGAGACACATTCTGAAATTAGGTACCCTAGCACCATAAAACCCTTTTCACCAAAACCCATCAAAACCTGCATAAAGGTAACAAACAGACAACAGCCAAACTGCACGTCGGAGACATAGAGGATCGCAGAGATGTTTGATGGAGGACGGAATATTACTCTAACCTTATGTTTTTGGAGTACTGTAGGTATTTCCAATATAATGCAGGTAGGCTGTAGTCTTGAACGACTCAAGCTCATCCTCTTCCTTGTTCTACCATTTATACGAGCATGTCTATAGCGCTCTCCTTTTCTGCTGAGATGAATATCCATTTTCCAGATACACAGTTCCTCGGCACAACAAGGAAGAGGTTGAGGATAAGACCTTCAAGACGACAGCCTACTGCCGTATGTCGGAAATGTTTCCACGAAAAGTCAGAGTGATCTTTCGTTCTCCATTAAAAACCTCGAACCCTCTGGTATTGCCCGAAGACGGCTTAGAGTTGCGCAAAAAAGATGTTTATAAAATTGCGGAAAATCACCTACAAGGTTTTTGTTTTTATTGTAGATGGCAAAATATCTCGAAAAAGACGCGTCAAACGAGAAAAAATGTTCTAGGCGTGAAGTAAAGGGGGCATCTGCCTGTACTGCCAATGTCCATTCCTAACCACCCCTCCTGTGTGGGCGGGGTCAACTTTGTATTTTCAAATCGGAAGTCCCCCCCCTCCCCCTATTTCATTGCACATTCGGATTCTACGCCAGAGAAATTCGTTGGTTTTACCTAAACAATTGTTTCCCATCCGTGGCAGAAAGCACTGTTATCGACAAATATCAAGTTTTTGCAATTTGCAATTTCATTTGATTCTACATTTACGATTAAATATAACTTTTGCGTTCTAATGGTTGATTATTGATGTTCTTGAATTTGCAAGTATGATTGTATAGTACAAATAATATGACTGGACTGACATTTCTGGCAAATAAGCTACTTGTATCGTAACGTAGTTTTCTGTTCCGTACGGGGTTGATTGTGATGACTAGCTAAACCAACGGAATGCTTGATTTCGGCGGCCGTCCTCGCAGCCCGCCATCAGGGTGACAGATTTCCGTGTTCTTGGACGGATCCATGAAACGACGTGCGCATATAGTTATAATTTCCGGGTAAAGCCTCAATGTACTTCCGGGTTTAAAACAGATTTTGTGACCTGGATGCTGCCGTGTTACCACGTATTGGAGGCCAACACAGGTTGACAACCGGCCACCGGAAGCTCTGCTTTCTGCGTGCCACGGATATTCCAAATACCGAGCTGTCGCCCTTCGCAGCATTCCACGGTCTCCAGGAACATGACCGGCAGCTAACAAGAACTGCTTACGATCCTTCTCTGTAGTCTCACAATCGCCAATTAACAGTGTACAGTCCGCTGCGGCAGGTTTCAGAATGTTATCGGAGGAGACGACATATTTTCGGGCTTCCAGAAGCGTTGACGATACCATTTAAGTGTGGTATATTTCGATGACTAACCTGCAGTGACCCGTATATGCGTAAGTAGGACGACTAATGAACACGTACGAAACACAGATGACTGAAATATGACACTGAGAGAAAAGAGACGTAGTAGAATTGACAAGAAGCAAAATGCGAAGTTGTAGAAGCAAGTGTCGCAAAAGGAAAGCTAGATGGCGCTTGTAGGAGCATCGAAGAAACTCCTGGAGATAAATGAAGCAGCTGTGTCAACATCAAGAGGCCAGACAGCAAGGAAGTATAAAGCAAAGAACAGAAGGTGTACAACTGGAATCAATATACAGGATGATTTTTGCATCGTGTTCAAACTATAGGGATTGATGAGAGGATACGGAACAAAAAAGGTCTAATGAATTTATGTCCATAAATGCGTGGTTTCCATGCTCGAGACCGTTTTTTCAATCATACTTTATTACAGACACTGCGTCTAATAAGCGCTGTACCTTGCAGCCACAGTTACAGTGTGCATGGTCTCCTCCTAGAGGATGGCCCTGGTCCTCATACGTTATGCCCTAGCGCCCTCTCCTGCAGTAGTAATTGGTAATGTTGTTTCCGATTCACTTCTTTTGCTGACTCATCTTGTAGTGGATATGATACAGCGTTGTACACAATGGTTTCGCATCCGAAACGAGAGCTTGCCGACATGATGTTTACGTACGGGAAGGCAAATGGCAACGGGCGGCGGGCAGCGACGTAGTATCAGGATACATATATAAGAACCACAGCATTCTATGTTCGTAACGGTGTATCACTGTTTGTCTGAGACAGGATCTTTTCAGGAAGCAGGAAATCACGAAGGACCTAACCGAAATGTTCGGACACCAGACTTGGAGGAAAATGTGATTAACACTGTGGAAGGCGACCGCTGTGTCAATACCAGACAGTTGGCCCTCCAGTACAGGGTAAACCAGAGGACCGTGTGGAACATTCCCCGTGACAATTGTTACCACCCGTATCACTTACATCGTGTGCAGTGCTTACTAGCGACAGAGTTTCCTCATCGGAAGCAGTTTTATCACTGGTTTCTTGGTTTCTTCACCAAGTAACCACGATTCCGGGATTTGTGTCATCCATCCTATTCACAGATGAGGCCACCTTTAGGCGGAGTGTTTTCTTCAACGTTCATAACATCTGTGGGATAGTATGCGGAACCCCAGTGGTATGGTGACAGCGAATCATCAGCATCGGTGCAGCCGGAATGTGTGGATCGGGATGATTAGCGACCGTATTTTGGAATCAGTCTTCCCTCCACGTCAACTAACAGGCCAGAGCTATCGGTGTTTCTTCCTGGTAACTTTGTCTCCCCTGCTAGAAGAAATGTCATTCATGATTCGAAGGGTTTGTTGCTGCTACATGATGGTGCTCCAGCCAGTTTCGTCGTTAACGTCCGGACGCAACTCAATCGTATGTTTCCTGGTCGATGGATCGGACGAGGGGGTCCAGTTGCATGTCCTGCTCATTCATCGGATCTCAACTCGTGCGATTTCTGGTTATGGAGCCATCTCAAATGTATCGTGTATGCAGCCATTCCGGTTGTGGAGACACTGGAGCAGCGTATTCATGTTGCCTTTAACACTGTTCAGAAGCAGCCTGCGCGATGTGAGCGTGTGAAACAGAAGGCGTACACGCATGCATTGAGGCTCGTGCAACTGTCGGTGCGTGGTACAGCGAGTATCGGACCGCAGTTTCTGTAACAATGATTGAATAAATGGAAACCATGCACTTCCGAACATGAGTTTATTAGACCTTAAGCACTCGAAGCGAAGTAGATGACACTGAGACAAGTAACTTAATTTTAGACATATGGGGCCCCAAATGTCGGGAAATACTCCAGAAATTGATGACAAATATTGAACATGTGGCGTCGCCAGATGACGTACAGCGTCGCACATCGAGGCCCACGAGAAAGACAGGCTGTGGCACGTACGTCACAGCAAGTGACACAGCAGGTCTTATGAGTGACAGCAGTCGTCTCCCGCAGAGAGTGAATAACTATTTCCGAAGACATTAACAATTCTTGACTGAATGTTTAAACACATGCACATTCTCGATAGCACAAGACAAAATTAAAATCTTTAGCGGGTACCTTTTCAATTACATATTGACCTCCCGTGTACTCTGCACAGAGCCGAGCGTTCGTGAAGTGTAGCGGACAAGCCGAATAGTGTGACGTCACAAGTTCACTACCGGTCCCGTATATCTCGTTAGCCCCGTCGCACGTGTATCGGTTGGGCCTGTCGGTCCTACGATCATCGGTAGGGGGCAGTGCTACACATCGCTTCGTCAGACTACTCTGTTTCCGTTCTTACAGTACCCGATGTGACATGGTAGTGCTTGCGGTAGTGGCAACACAAGACTACGATGAATCGGTTTACTCACGTGAAAACACGGTAGCCTACCGGAGAGACGTGTAACATTGTTCCTTGCCAGCAAGAGTAATATCGACAAATACAACCGCTGCAGGTGCGGTGACGTACTTCATCTGGTGGCGTCATACGTTCAACATTTGTCCTCCACAATTGGGAGATGTGTGATATTAAATTACTTTTCTCAATGTCATCAGCGTCGCTTCGGTGCCCTTTAAACGTTAATAAGAATAGCCCATTATAGAAGGCCTACATAAAGAGCGGGACATTATTTTTACAGACAGGGAGGACGAAGAGGATGAACTTGAAATGGGTGATGCAATAATACCAGAACAATTTGAAAGATCATGAGTGCACCAAACACTGCAAAACATTTCCACCTGGTGCTGAATATGAAATGGGCGAAATACTCGTAAACTTGATGAAGAACATGATACTGTAAAATTCAAAGAAAGCAACTGCTGACAGGTGTTGTACCGAAACATCAGTTTAGTAAATTATGGTTACAAAATATTGACTCGATTTGTCTACTAAACAATAAAACGATTAGCGGAACCGACCATCAGGAAAGATCAGTTGGGGCTCTGGAGAAATGAAAGAATACTCATTTTAGGAGGTACCCGAAGAAAACAAATGCACATTTATAGATTTTGTAAGTTTTAGAAAAATATTTTGACATCTGTGAAGAATATATTCTGTGAAATTCTTAAGATAGCAAGGGTAAAATACAGGGGGCGAAAGCTTATCCACAAATTGTACAGAAACGAGGCTTCAGTTGTAATGTTCGAAAGCTGTAAGAGAAGTAAGCGAGCAGACATAGTTCTTTTGTTAGTCAATATATACTTAAAGCAAGCTGTAAATAAAGCCAGAGAGGAATTTGGAAGAGGGATTCAAGCTAAAGCAGCACAGTGCAAATCTATGTCATATTTAGTTAACAGCAAGATATTAACACCCGTTATGCTTCGAGGACATACCTCTTTTGAACATATATAACGTAAATGAAGTGAGTTATAATCTATACATAAACTCAGCACAGCTCCAGATCATAAAAGCAGCTATATACACTATGTGATCAAAAGTATCCGCACAACTGGTTGAAAATGACAAGTTCGTGACGCCCTCCATCGGCAATGCTGGAATTCAGTACGGTGTTGGCCCACCCTTAGCCTTGATGACAGCTTCCACTCTCGCAGGCGTACGTTCAGTCAGGTGCTGGAAGGTTTCTCGGGGAATGGTAGCCCATTCTTTACGGAGTGCTGCACTGAGGAGAGATATCGATGTAGGTCGGTGAGGCCTGGCACAAAGTCGGCGTTCCAACACATCCCAAAGGTGTTCGACAGGATTCGGTTCAGGACTCTGTTCAAATGGTTTAAATGGCTCTAACTACTATGGGACTTAACATCTGAGTTCTTCAGTCCCCGAGACCTAGAACTTCTTAAACCTAACTAATCTAAGGATATCACACATATCAATGCCAGAGACGGGATACGAACCTGCGATCGTAGCAGCAGCGCGGTTCCGGACTGAAGCACCTAGAACCGCTTGATCACAGCGGCCGGCCAGGACTATTTGCAGGCCAGTCCATTACAGGAATGTTATTGTCGTGTAACCACTCCACCACAGGCATTGCATTATGAACAGGTGCTCGATCGTGTTGAAAGATGCAATCGCCATCCCCGAATTGCTCTTCAACAGTGGGAAGCAAGAAGGCGCTTAAAACATCAATGTAGGCCTGTGCTGTGATAAGTGTCACGCAAAACAACAAGGGGTGCAAGCCCCCTCCATAAAAAACACCACCACACCATACCACCACCACCTCCGAATTTTACTGTTGGCACTACACACGCTGGCAGATGACGTTCGCCGGGCATTCGCCATACCCACACTCTGCCTTCGGATCGCCACATTGTGCACCGTGATTCGTCACTCCACGCAATGTTTTTTCGCTATTTAATCGTTCAATGTTTGCGCTCCTTACACAAAGCGAGGCTTCGTTTGGCATTTACCGGCTTGATGTGTGGCTTATGAGCAGCCGCTCGACCATGAAATTCAAGTTTTCTCACCTCCCGCCTAACTGTCATAGTACTTGCAGTGGATCCTGATGCAGTTTGGAATTCCTGTGTGATGGTCCGGATAGATGTCTGCCTATTACACATTACTATCCTCTTCAGCTGTCGGTCAGTCAACACACGAGGTCGGGCTGTAAGCTTTTGTGCTTTACATGTCCCTTCACGTTTCCACTTCACTATCACATCGGAAACAGTGGACCTAGGGATGTTCAAGAGTGTGAAAATCTCGCGTACAGATGTACGACACAAGTGACATGCAATCGTCTAACCACGTTCAAAGTCCGTGAGTTCCGCTGAGCGTCCCATTCAGCTCTCTCACGATGTATGATGACTACTGAGGTCACTGATATGCAGTACCTGGCAATAGGTGGCAGCACAATGCACCTAATATGAAAAAAAGATATGTTTTTGGGGGTGTCCGGATACTTTTGATCACATAGTGTATGTACAGAGACACTCCAGCACGCCACTGTATTATTATTATTATTATTATTATTTTACATCCTACTCCAAAATGTAAAATGGCCTGTTACATTAACGATCCATTGTAAAGTCACGGACTTTGCAGCCAACTACCAGTCAATCTGGCGGTGGGGCAAAGGCAGAATCAGCTGAGAATATTCTGTCAGTGGCTTGCGGAGTATATACGTGGATGCAGATGCAAACAAAGTGAGGAACTTGTGTCAACTCCTAATTGCAAAGCTTCTGTATGAGCGTAGTTTTTCACGGCGAATATATTGCTCCAAAGTCTCTCGGGCAATCAGACGGACTGTAACTTGGTGATGATAATACGCTACGCCGTCGAAAACTGATTCCACGATGTCCAATCAATACGGCTGCATGCCGGAGAGGCTTCCATGTGAAGCTGCTGACGTCACTCTTTGGCATGCGGCCACTTACGATTCCTGCAGTGTTCGCAACCCGCAATACAAACGTTTCCCCACTTTGCAATCAAGATTCAAAGCAGTTATAAATTCTACATAATGTGCTAGAAACAGATAACATACTACTGTTTCACATCTATCACACATGCGCGTTCTTATTTTCACACTAGATTCTGAAAGATTAACGGATCTTTGTGATAGAATCAGCAGTCCGAATGTCAGAATGCAGCGGAAGACATACACTGCTGGCCACTAAAATTGCAAAACACCACTAAGACGACATGCAACGAACGTTAGTCTGGCATGAAACGAGCTACATACTCGGATATTCAAACGAGTAGCTTTTCAACTGCACAAGGTTGTGCAGTCCAGAGACTGGTTTGATGCAGCTCTCCAAGCTACTTTATCCTGTGCAAGCCTCTTCATATTCGAGTAACTACTGCGACGTACATGTTTCTGAATCTGTTTACTGTATCCACTCTTTGTCTCCGTCTAATATTATTACCCCTCCCCCCCCCCCCTTTCCACAGTTCCCTCCAGTACTAAATTGATGATTCATTGATGTCTCAAAATATGTCTTATCAACTGATCCATTTATTTGGTCAAGTTTCGCCACAAATTTCTTGTCTCCAATCTGAATCCCTCCGGTGTCTCCTGGTCTCTTCGATGTATACAGTCTTCTTTCTTGATTCTTAAAACAAGTGTTAGCTATGATTAAGTTATGCTCTATGCGAAATTCTACCAGGCGGCTTCTTCTTTCATTTCTTTCCCCCCAGCCCATATTCACCTACCATCTCTCCTTCCTTTTCCTATTATCGAATTCCAGTCCTCCATCACTATTAAATTTTCGTCTCCCTTAATTATCTTAATAATTTATTTTATCTCTTCACACATTTTTTCAATCTCTTCATCATCTGCCCAACTAGTTGGGTATGGGCTGCGTGTCTGTCTTGGCTATAATAATACGACCACTACACTGTTCGCAGTAGTATACCCATATTTCTATTTTCTTATTCATTATTAAACCTACAGCTGCATTCCCCCTATTTGATTTTGTGTTTATAACCCAGTATTCACCCGACCAGAAGTTCTTTTCCTCCTGCCACCGAACTTCCCCAATTCCCACTGTATCAAACTTTAACCTATTCACTTCCCCTGTTAAATTTTCTGTCCTACCTGCCCGATTAAGGGATCTAACATTCCACTCTCCGACCCGTAGAACGCCAGTTTTGTTTCTCTTGATAACGACGTCCTCCTGAGTAGTTCCCGCACAGAGATCCGAATGAGGGACTATTTTATCTCCGGAATATTTTACCCAAGAAAATCCCATCATCATTTAACCATACAGTATAGCTGCACGCCCTGGCGAAAAATTAATGCGGTAGTTTCCCCTTTCTTCCAACTGTCCGCAGTACCAGCAGAGCAAGGCCGTTTTGGTTGATGTTACAGGGCCAAATCAGTCAATCATCCTGACTGTTGCTCCTACAGCTGCTGAAGTAGCTTCCGCCCCTCTTAAGAATCACGCGTCTACCTGGCCTCCCAGCCTCTCCAATATAGTTGCACCTACGGTACGACTATCTGCATCGCTGAGGCACGTAAGCCACTTCAACGATGGCAAGGTCCATGGTTCATAAGAAGATTAATACCATCAACGAGGGGCGTTCTATAAGTGACGCAACACATTTATATCTGAAACAGAACAGTCGGCCGGCCGGTGTGGCCGAGCGGTTCTGGGCGCTTCAGTCTGGAACCGCGATACTACTACGGTCGCAGGTTCGAATCCTGCCTGGGGCATGGATGTATGTGATGTCCTTAGCTTAGTTAGGTTTAAGTAGTTATAAGTTCTAAGGGACTGGTGACCTCAGATGTTAAGTCCCATAGTGCTCAGTGCTATTTGAACCAGAACAGTCGACAAACAGCACGGCTATACCAAAAGAAATTTCAAGCCCCATGGGTCATTTCAGACAGACTAACATGCAGTAAGGCGGCGGACTGTGCGTACACCACATCTGGAGGACCAGGTTGTCAAGGATATTGAGACGAACCTTAGTAGAAGCTGCAGGTAACTGGCCCGCCAACATGGTGCAGGCCAAAGTACGATTATGCGTATCCTGCACGACAGTTGCTGCTATCACTGTCACCTGCAACGAGTTCAAAGATTATCAGCAGCGGATTTCCCTCTATGGAAAGGATTTTGACGATGGTTCTTGCACCAGATCATCACAATTATGAGATTTCTGTTTTTACCGACGGAGCAACCTATACCAGAACTGGCATCATCAGTCTATATAATTGGCTCTGTGGACTACAGACAAGGCACATGGTCAAAGGAACTTTCATTCGTCGACGGCATTTACCGTGGCAACGATGCATTTCCACACACAAATTCATAGAACCTTTCTTCCTTCGTCTCCAGTCAGGAATCCGTACCTACTGTTTATCGTTCTTATTCATGTTCACCCTGTACATATATTTTGCGTAGTTTATCAGTTTTTAATACAATACCAAGAAGCGGTAGCCGGCTGCAGTGGCCGAGCGGTTCTAGGCGCTACAGTCTGGAACCGCGCGACCGCTACGGTCGCAGGATCGAGTCCTGCCTCGGGCATGAATTTGTGTGATGTCCTTAGGTTAGTTAGGTTTAAGTAGTTCTAAGTTCTAGGGGACTGGTGACCTCAGAAGGTAAGTCCCATAGTGCTCAGAGCCATTTGAACCAAGAAGCGATGATAGGTAACTGACCGCTACATCCAATAAGTGTGGAAAAGACCCATCACAGTCACCCACACAACACTGTGCTCACGTGTGATCTTGACAACCATACCGAGGTATTCGTGTATTTTGTGTGGGTAATATTATCTCAGAATTAAATTAAAAACTGTTCCCAACGTCCAGTCTTGACCAACGGTTCCGAGAAGTTTTCCTTGGTTGTGAGACAAATTCTGGAACTAGTAAACTCCTTCCAAATATTCGTAATTGGAACCTTCTTTGCTGCCAACCAGACTGTTATTTGATTGCAAAATCGCTGACTCTACAACAGGGTATTACCCTCAGCTCATTGTACCTGGAGAATGGAGAAAAAAGAACCTATGCTATTTCTCTGCATGAGGTGCCCGCTATCAATATTAATTCATTTACTTTTTAAGCGAGAGAGGTGTTACTGTGATTAGGGCACTGTATTCGTGTCTGCGGGGAGCTGGGTTTGATTCCCGGGTACTGATGCTTACATCAGTTTCCTAAGGTTTCCCAACATCGCTTCTGGCCGATATGGGACCGCAGCCGATAAACTGTCCAATTCTTGTTCATTTCGAGCTACTGCTTCGCTGTTAATGACGCCGTCGTCCATAAGTAGTTAACACTTAAATCTTATTAACACTTAAATCTTATTAATATACCGTAACTTAAATCTTCCTTCATTACGTTGTCCCATTATTCCGTGGTTGATGTATAAAATTCGGCTCGGTACCCCAGTAGTTATAACCCACCTTAATTTGGACGAAAATGTTGTGAAATATACGAAACCCTCTAATCACACTAAAAGTACAGTCAAAGTACTAGAGGATAATCGATCAGAAGGTCGCAACAAACAGCAAATTACTCGCCGTAGGACTATACCTCTTGCAATTAAGTACGTGATGTAATGTAATAGACTCGATAAACCGCCAACTGACATGCTGCGAGAAACAAGAAATCTGGCAGTATTTTTGTTTCCAGAATGAGATTTCGTTCTACAGCAGAGTGTGCGCTGATATGAAATTTCCTGGCAAATTAAAACTGTGTGCCAGACCGAGACTCGAACTCGGGACCTTTGCCTTTTGCGGGTAAGTGCTCTACCAACTTTTCTTTTATCTCATTTTGTTCTACACTGTTCGTTGAATTTGTTGGTGGCGGACGTCTGATGACACCCATTCAGGTTGTTCGTTGATCCGTTCATTCAGTCTTTTATTACAGAGGGTAGCTAAACCCACTGACCAAACACGCTGAGCTACCGTGCCGGCGAAAATGTTCAAATGTGTGTAAATTCATAAGGGACCAAACTGCTGAGGTCATCGGTCCGTAGACTTACACACTACTTAAACTAACTTAAACTAAAAACAATACACACACCCATGCCGGAGGGAGGACTCGAACCTCCGGCGAGAGGGCGAATTGAGCTACCCAAGTACGACTCACGACCCCTCCTCACACCCTCAGTTCTGCCAGTACCTCGTCTCCTACCTTCCAAACTTCACAGAAGCTGTTCTGCGAACCTTGCAGACTAGCACTCCTGGAAGAAGAGCTTCTGTGAACTTTGGGAGGTAGGAGACGAGGTACTGGCAGAACTGAAGCTGTGAGGACGGATCGTGAGTCGTGCTTCGGTAGCTCAGTTGGTACAGCACTTTCCTGTGAAAAGGCAAGGGTCCCGAGTTCGAGTCTCGGTGCAGCACACAGTTTTAATCCGCCAGGAAGTTTAATATTTTTGTTTCTTATTTATTTATTTATTTATTTATTATTATCCATTTTTTTCTTCTTTGGATAGCAAAGACTGGACAACCAACAGTGGATACCAAAGAGTCATATTAACATACTTTCAATGCCCAAAGTAGAACAATAAAGTGAAGTTCAAAGTACTAGCATAAGTTCTTAATGGAAAATAAAACACTAAAAGATGAACACTGGACAGCCAGCAGTCGTTACAAGAATGTCAAGTTAACATAGGCTAGTGCAACTTTCACAATAGCACAATGACAAAAGCGTGAGCTATAAAGAAAAGTTTGTTATATGAATTAAAAAAACATAAAATTACTACACAGTTTTCGAACCGGTCCACTTACAGCTGGGAATGATATCCACGGCAACTTATAATTCAAAGCTGGACAATGGCGTCGATTAGACAGATAAGTTCTTAATGCAAGGTAAAAACGCAAACAAACGTCCCAGTTTTCAAACCGGGCTAGTTCCGTGGGAGGACAAGATCCATACAACTTCTAATTCAAAGCTGAATACCAGCGTCTTTTAAACAAATCGCTTGCAAATACAACCTGCGTTTATCGAACTGGTGAAGTTCAAATGTTCAAATGTGTGTGAATTTCTAAGGGAGCAAACGGCTAAGGTCATCGGTCCCTAGACTACTTAAACTTACTTATACTAACAACATCACACACACCCATGCCCGAGAGAGGACTTGAACCTCCGGCGGGAGGGCCGCGCAGTCCGTGACATGTCGCCTCAAACCGCGGGGCCACTCCGTGGCCACTGGTGAAGTAAAGCAGTAAATCTGACAAGACAGACACAAGCTAGCATAACTAGAAACGCAACGTACGCATATAGTCAAGAGAACATTGTATTCCCGGACAAGTCTTCCTCTGCAAAAAATGGTTCATATGGCTCTAAGCACTATGGGACTTAACGTCTGAGGTCATCAGTCCCCTAGACTTACAACTACTTAAACCTAACCAACCTAAGGACAGCACACACATCCATGTCCGAGGCAGGATTCGAACCTGCGACCGTAACAACTGCACGGTTCCGGACTGTAGCGCCTAGAACCGCGCGGCCACACTGGCCGGTCCTCCTCCGCAAAACAAAAACCAATGCATACTACTGCCTCGTAGCGAATTATACGTACCATGCGGTCAGTAAACGAACTGAATTGATCCTCGATGCTCACTACGCAAGACCACAAAACACTTCATGACAAGAAATAAAAAAATCGAACTGTTTTTAATAAAAGTCGTTACCAGACTAGTTCAGTGACATACAAATAAGATAAATACAAAAGAAAAACACACACACTACATTAAGAAGAAATCATTTTAGCAAAACGCAGCCTTTTTTTGAGAAAGACCTATCATGGCAGGAGATTTTTGATTTGTCCCTATAATGATGAAATAAAATCGAGCGGCTGAAGATTATTTAGTTACTGAGAAGAGGGAACTTATTCAATTTTTCTCACATTTTTTATTACTGAGTGCTGCGATGGAGCGTTCTATGCTTCACTTCAATGTAGCAAAATCAATTTTCTATCATTGTCTCAATTTTGATTTGCCAGTTCAAAGTTATTTAATTTCAATATTTTAAGTAAAAACCTTACAAGAGAAAACAGAAAAAAATAAAAGGAAAAGAAGGTGGCATAGTGTTTGACTATGGATGTTAAAGGTCTCGGGCCCATCCCCGTACGGTTCTAGGACTTTCATCAGTCGCTTACCACTTCTTTCGCTCTGGCAATGTTTGTTGCTGTGAAAAATTCCGAGCTGTGGCGTTTTTCGGAGTCAACATTCAACTATGAGTCTCGCTGGCACTTGGGTATTAATAAACCGCTTCAGCTGAAATTAGTCCTTTATTTTTAAATCATTGCCGGTTTCGTGGCACTAAAAGCTACATCTTCAGGTGAATATCTGCATAACGTTAAGCAGAAATGACAATCCTGAGAGATCCACTGATAATTTTCTAAAATTATTCTAAAGTTTTCAGTTTTTTAAAGAGCTATTACACACTTTTACATGAGAATATTAAAATATTTGTACTCACATAACTAAAACATTAGAGCTAAAAAGCTCGGAACTTTGTACCGAATATTCGTCGTCCGTGAAAATAAAACACCGCTAAAAGGCGATAAGTCGTTGATTACGATGGCGTTTTAAAAATAAAGCAGATGAAGCGGTTTATTAATACCCAAGATGATTACTCACAGCTGTGGTTGTCTTACCCACAAACCTACTCCCTGGGACTGTTTGGGTAAGTCCTCCACGAGGACCACCTCTAGTGACGCGCTGTGGCGGTCAGACCAGCCATAGAATTGATTACCATTCCGATCCGGGCTAATTGGGCCCGATCGCCAGCCGTCATCCTCACCAGTGACGTTATCGAGGTGCAGTAAGCAGAGGCGTTGTATCACCACACCGCCCTCACGGCCGTTGTCAGATTAGGTGACTTGGTGCCTCTACTACTCGGTCAAGTAGCTTCTGAGCTGGCATCACGAGGCTGAGAGCAATCCGTTCCAGTCTTGGCACCAAGAAAAATCTGTGGCAATACCGGGAATCGAAACCAAGTCTGGCGCAAAGCAGTCAGTCGCGCTCACCACTCAACTGCGGAGGCAGACTCGATCTGGTGACAGCTTTGCATAAAACCCTGGACTGTACAGAGGCGGCAGGCATTTCAGCAGCAATGCGCCGAGTAGCACCGATTGCTGTCGGAGCGAGTGTATGGCGCGCTTCTCGAGCAATACTCCGCTAATGGCGCCTTGTTTACAGCTAGTCACGTGACCAGCTTAATGGCACCTACAGTTCCTGGTCAGAAATATCTTCGGTGTGACTTTTCCGTACTTTACGACACCTCGCTGACATTTAGCCGCACTAGGCGTAAACACTTTATGGTCGCACGTGGAATGCTCCAGTTTACAAACAACACTCTCTTAACATCGATGTTACAGTACCTTCTTTCTACATCACCAGTAGAAATGATTTTACATTTTTCATGTAAACTGCATTGCACTGAATTCAAATTCATATAATTTTGATAAGAAGTGACTGTGTGCTTATCTTATCAACTTTGTAAATTTTGGAGGAAGTAGCAACGACGGCGAACTTGCTACAACACCAATTACTTAAGTACCGAATGGTGTGTACAAAGTATTGCCATATCCTCTGCATCCTCCGACCTAGTACAGCAGTTATAATCGCCAGCTGGCGCCATGTGCTTCACCGATTCGCCTTCATCCTCCTGCAATTTTTTATCATTTAAGTTTGCTATTCCTGGAATGTGAAACGGACAACGGGAAGAAAATACGGCTAGAGCTCCTGGAGATGTGGTGCTATAGAAGGATGATGATCAGCTGGAGAGACAGAGTAACAAATGAAGTGCTTAGAGGAGTACAGGAAACCATATCTCTGTGGAGGGACATCGAAACAAGAAGAGACAAACTCGTAGGGCACATCAAAAAAATGGTTCAAATGGCTCTGAGCACTATGGGACTCAACTGCTGAGGTCATTAGTCCCCTAGAACTTAGAACTAGTTAAACCTAACTAACCTAAGGACATCACAAACATCCATGCCCGAGGCAGGATTCGAACCTGCGACCGTAGCGGTCTTGCGGTTCCAGACTGTAGCGCCTTTAACCGCACGGCCACTTCGGCCGGCGTAGGGCACATCCTGAGACACAACAACATCATTGGAACAATAGCAGAAGGAGCTATTGAGGGAAGGAATCGGCGGGGGCGACCTAGGATATCATACATGCAACAGATGGTGGATGTAACTCATAGGGGAAATGAAGAAGAAGGCAGAGAGAAGAGAGGAATGGCGCTCTGCTACAAACTAACCTCAGGGTTGAACACAAAAAGAAGAAGAAGAAACGACCTATTCAGCTCCTGTACAGTACTACAAAACAATATAACTATGGTTGCCTGCCTCACACAAGATTTCATGTCTCATCTGTATACGTCCTGGGTTCTAATGATTAAGCAATCTTAGTCATATATGAGAACTTATTTCGTGTGCTCAGACCTTCGTAACAGTCTGCAGTGGGGTACTGTGCCATACGCTTTCCGAAAATCGTAAATCTCGGAAAATGGAATATGCCTGTGGCCCTTCATCCACGGTTCGCAGGATATCGCGAGTAAAAAGGACAAACTGAGTTTCGCACTAGTAGTGCGTTCTAAATCCATTCTGATTTGAGGACACAAGTTCTTCCGTCTCATGGAAATTTATTAAATACGAACTCAAAATATGATCAAAAATTCTGCAGCAAACCGATGTTAAGGACATTCAACAGTAATTTTGTCGGTCCTTTCTTTTATCCTTCTCACATACGGGAGTCACCTGCGTTGTTTTTTTTTGTTTTTTTTTTCAGTCGCATGGGACTTTGCGTTGGGCGCATTTAGCACATCATCATCATCATCATCATCATCAGGATTTCCTGCCAGCGAGCCGGGTAAGAACTTGGTGAGCGACATGCCTCCGTTGATTTCTGTCCTGGCATAGCTTTTATTCACACAAATTCAACCTCATACAGTGCGGTCAAAATAAAACTGGGATGGTTATATTTCACGCCCCTTAAGATATGCAACCCAACCTATATAGTCCGTCCCGTATCTGGATTATGTTAGCTGGGTTGCCTACCGTAAGATTCCTGATATACGAGTGTTTCTAGGCCAATTTTGTATTTCCCACCCTACAGCAACAACTTGACTCGTAGAATGGTTCAAAGTGACGACCGCCATGCTCGATGTCTGCATGACAACAGAGTATAAAATTTTGTAGCACTCTCTCAAATATCCTAGCTGTCTGTTGTATATTGAGACAGGCGCTAGGATCCTAACACCAGCTGTTCTTCAGCTTCCGCTGCGTGCTTCGTGCACCAGCGATTTCATGGAACCACATCGTGAGACAGAGCGCTCATGCTGCTTATGAGATAGAGCCCTGTATAAGAGTAAACAGGGCTCTGTTATGAGAGAAAACCTGCCCTCCCAATCTAACAATGAGGATATACGTTATTCAGGTGCTTACGGCCCTTATAAGAGGCACGGGCTCAAGCAATCTAAGCAGCACATCAGAAATGAACACCTGGTAACACCCCTTATTCAAATGGCTTACACGAAAATTAGGTCCTATTACGTACTTTGCGCATAGGAAATCCAACTCTAATGTAATTATACGCCAGCTCAACTCGCTTAGCAATTGGTCTTCGGGCGTGGTGGATCAACACCACATGTTGTGACGGAGCTGGAATTAGGTCCTTCTTGTGTATCAGTTATTTCATCGTTATTTTAACGTGAATGACGCAGTGTGGTACTCTAAGGCGATGGAACTCTCACCGTTTTTTGCCAGTCACAATGTTAAATGTTTAACCCGTGTAGTCCTTGTTTAAAATCTCGTTGGAAAGTTGTTTTCTTTGTACCGATAGTCGTGCTGAAGTGATCTTGGATGAAGTTATTTCATGTTCTTCATAGGCGTGAAAAACTGTTAAAAAGCAGCGAGAAACGGATTGTGCCTAGTGTCTTCAGGGGGAGAAAAAACCGCTTATACCGATTAGGGCGGATTAGATTTTTAGATTAGATTAATACTAGTTCCATGGATCATGAATACGATATTTCGTAATGATGTGGAACGAGTCAAATTTTCCAGTACATGACATAATTAAGTTAATTTAACGACATACTTAAGTTAATATAACAACTTTTTTATTTTTTGCGTTTTTTTATTTTTTTTATAATTTTTTGTTTGTTTTTCTTTTTTTTCTTAATTTATATCTAAAAATTCCTCTATGGAGTAGAAGAAGTTGTCATTCAGAAATTCTTTTAATTTCTTCTTAAATACTTGTTGGTTATCTGCCAGACTTTAGATATTATTTGGTAAGTGACCAAAGACTTTAGTGGCAGTATAATTCACCCCTTTCTGTGCCAAAGTTAGATTTAATCTATTACTTTTGAATTGCGTTTGGTTGTTAATAACAAATTTCATAAGAGAGTATATATACTGAGAAGCTACTGTGAATATCCCTAGATCCTTAAATAAATGTCTGCAGAATGATCTTGGGTGGACTCCAGCTATTATTCTGATTACACGCTTTTGTGCAATAAATACTTTATTCCTCAGTGATGAATTACCCCAAAATATGATGCCATATGAAAGCAATGAGTGAAAATAGGTGTAGTAAGCTAATTTACTAAGATGTTTATCACCAAAATTTGCAATGACCCATATTGCATAAGTAGCTGAACTCAAACGTTTCAGCAGATCATCAATGTCTTTCTTCCAATTTAATCTCTCATCAATGGACACACCTAAAAATTTGGAATATTCTACCTTAGCTATATGCTTCTGATTACGGTCTATATTTATTAATGGCGTCATACCATTCACTGTACGGAACTGTATGTACTGTGTCTTATCAAAATCAGTGAGAGTCCGTTTACAAGGAACCACTTAGTAATTTTCTGAAAGACAGTATTGACAATTTCATCAGTTAATTCTTGTTTGTCAGG
This sequence comes from Schistocerca serialis cubense, assembly GCF_023864345.2. Classification (NCBI taxonomy): domain Eukaryota; kingdom Metazoa; phylum Arthropoda; class Insecta; order Orthoptera; family Acrididae; genus Schistocerca; species Schistocerca serialis. The sequence continues at coordinate 427,270,746 of NC_064646.1, forward strand.
TGTGATTACTATACTTGTATCATCATCAAAGAGAACTAACTTTGCCTCTTAATGAATATAGAATGGCTAGTCATTAATATATATTAAAAACAACAAAGGACCCAAGACTGACCCTTGTGGAACCCCTTTCTTGATAGTTCCCCAGTTCGAGGAATGTGCTGACATTTGCATATTATGAGAACTGCTTATTTCAACTTTCTGCACTCGTCCAGTTAGGTACGAATTGAACCATTTGTGCACTGTCCCACTCATGCCACAATATTTGAGCTTGTCTAGCAGAATTTCATGATGTACACAATCAAAAGCCTTTGAGAGATTACAAAAAATCCCAATGGGTGGTGTTCGGTTATTCAGATCATTCAAAATTTGATTGGTGAAAGCATATATGGCATTTTCTGTTGACAACCTTTCTGGAAACCAAACTGACATTTTGTTAGTACTTCATTTTTACAGATACGTGAAGCTACTCTTAACTACATTACATTCTCAAAAATTTTGGATAAAGCTGTTAGAAGGGAGATTGGACGTTAATTGTTGACATCACATCTATCCCCCTTTTTATGCAAAGCTATAACACTAGCATATTTCAGTCTATCAAGGAAAATGCCCTGTTCCAGAGAGCTATTACACAGATGACTGAGAATTTTACTTATCTGTTGAGAATAAGCTTTTAGTATTTTGCTGGAAATGCCATCAATTCCATGTGAGTTTTTGCTTTTAAGCAAGTTTATTATTTTCCTAATTTCAGAGGGAGAAGTGGCTGAGATTTCAATTGTATCAAATTGCATAGCTATGGCCTCTTCCATTAACAGCCTAGCATCTTCTAATGAACACCCGGACACTACTACATCCACAACATTTAGAAAATGATTATTAAAAATATTTTCAACTTCTGACTTTTTGTTCGTAAAGTTTTCATTCAATTTGATGGTAATACTGTCTTCCTGTGCTCTTGGTTGACCTGTTTCTCTTTTAATAATATTCCAAATTGTTTTAATTTTATTATCAGAGTTGCTGATTTCAGACATGATACACATACTTCTGGATTTTTTAATAACTTTTCTTAATATAACACAGTAGTTTCTGGGTCCCTACTCTTTCTTGCTGTCAGGTACACTTCCCTTTTCCGGTTACAAGATATTTTTATACCCTTAGTAAGCCATGGTTTGTTACAAGGTTTCTTATGAGTATATTTAACTATTTTCTTCGGGAAGCAGTTTTCAAATGCATTTACAAACATGTCATGAAATAAATTATATTTTAAATTGGCATCAGTTTCACGGTACACCTCATCCCAGTCTAACTGCTGTAGGCTTTCCCTGAAATTTGCAACTGTTAAATCGTTGACTGAACGTACTACTTTGGAGGACTGTTTAGTATTGCTGAATGGAGCTATGTCATATATTGTAACTAGCTGTGCACCATGATCAGAAACACCATTCTCAACAGGCTGAGCATTTACCTGGTTAAACTTATCTTGGTCTATAAAGAAGTTATCTATCAGTGAGCTGCTATCCTTTACCACCCGGGTAGGAAAATCAATAATGGGTGTCAAATTGAAAGAACCGAGTAATACTTGAAGGTCATTTTTCCTATTACCCTCTTTCAGAGAATCTACATTGAAGTCCCCACAAATAATAATTTGCTTCCCCCTGTCTGACAAATAGCACAACAAGGAGTCCAAATTTTTCAGAAATAGATGAAAATTTCCTGATGGGGACCTATATACAGTTACAATTATAAATGTGCCTTTATTTAATTTAAGCTCACAGGCACATGCTTCTATATGTTTCTCTACACAAAACTTTTTTGTTTCTGTACTTTTTGCACAATGATAACTTTTGACATATATGGCAACTCCTCCTTTCTCCATATTTTCTCTCATTACATGTGCAGAGAGCTTATATCCACTTACATTTACCTTATCCATATCAGTAACAATGTGATGCTCAGACAGGCATAGTATACCTACTTCATCCTCGGCTTCTAAATCTTCTAAACAAACCAGAAGCTCATCTATTTTATTCTTTAAACTCCCAATATTTTGATGAAATATACTTACATTATTTTTAATTATACTTTTATGAGAACCTTTCCTTATTCTAACATTTGCAGTACTCTCCTGTCTTTCTCATTGTGCTTAGGCCTAGTTCCTATACCAGTGGTCACATGGTGTTCAGAGAGGCAGATTATGTCAACTGGGTTGGGTGACTTTAATTCATCAATGCAATTACCTAGGACTGAGATACAACTTGGTGGAGATAAAATTTCTGGTGATTGATGAAAATTGACAGCTGTGATTGGTGATCCAATGTGCTAGAATTGTGCTGTCTAATTTCATTCCTAAGCTGAAGATTTGTTTCAATCCTGACCTCTCGTAGAACTTGACATCTTTCTGTCTTACCTATCCTAGAAAAGGTGCTGCTCCAACACCTGTAACCACTGGTATTTTACCATTCATGGCAGTGCCTCCCCCCCCCCCTTAAATTTCCTGCTATTACCCCAGCCAGTTTCCCCTTCCCTTTCCTGTTGAGATGTAGGCCGTGCCTGGTATAGTCCCAGCGGTTGATGAAATATCGATATACTGATATTTTTTCCGGGAAACAGCGATATTAATAGGCGATAATTTTTCACCTATATCGAAATGTAAATATCGAGTGTCGATATTTTTATTTTATATTATATTTATTTCGCAACTTTCGGTAAATATTTGATATTGTTCTTTTGAATCTGTAATGGAACATAATTTTACCATCACTTTGTGAAGGACTCTTACTACTTTTTGAGCTTTCATCACGTCCAGTCTTTCTCTTTGACTGTGTGAAGAAAATATAGGTGAAACAAAGAAGAAGTTCAATTGCACTGGGGGATGGCGATGTGAATGGAATAACAAGACTTCCAAAGTGAAGAAATAGCACACCAGTTACGTTAAAAAACAATTTTTAACGCAACTATGGTGCTACTTCTTCACATCAGCGTTCGTCAAAACCAGTTGCTGAAAATGAACTAAAATCTAAATGACAAGATTGGTCTTTGCAGTGGGTGGAGGCGTGTGAAGGGAAATGCTGACGTAATGGGCACTGGGCGTTACAAACAGAAACTGCAGCGTTTACATTCACCATAAAATTTTGACACTACAAATGCTAGTTCCCTGGCGTTTGCAGAAAGGAAAAAACGGGGAAGTTGACATGAAGTGTTCCGGCCAAATCTGATGTGTGACGGAACCGAACGATGGTCCCATCGGCCACCTTTCATTGTGCCACTTCATGCACTTATCATTGTTAATAAAGTGGTTATCGCCAAACGTGAATATGCATAGTTTTCCTTTCATTTCTTGTTCTAAGGTGAAAATTCAGGCTCCTAGCTTGTTGGTCTAGGAAATATCTAATAATAAATCAATACTTCAATCTGCAGCTCTAAAACCGGTAGTATATTTTCAATATGTAGCCAATATTTTTTGAACGTCGATATTTTTCCGTGATATATCTATACTTTCTCCGATATATCGACGGCTGGTAATGATATATTTTTTTAATATCGATATATCGGATTCCCAACATTTTTAAAAATATCAACAGACCTACACCGATACGTCAGGTTTAAGAAATAACATCTGAATGTACATTCGGTTTTTTTTTTTTTTTTTCCTGCAGAGTTTGTTAGATGCGCAGAAAGAAAGACAGAACATAGGTAAACTGTATTCTCCTGAAATCTCGCCAATAGGCTTTTACATAACATACACCTCACGCAGGTGAAATGTACCACGTTTGCGATAAGTTTTTCTTCTGTTACTTCTCTCTAACATCTTTGAGCTCCCGTCTGACCACTTGTGTAGCGTATTACGGAGTTTAGTGTGTATTCTTCCACGGTCCATACAAATCGTATTAAATAGAATTTGAAGTTACGCTGTTTGATTGCTGTTCATTGGTTTGGTTTGGTTTGGTTTGTGGGATTGAAGGGACCAGATGCTGTTTTTATGAATCACACGTACAGGTAATTTGACGTATTGTTGTTAGAACATGTGAATGCTGTAATTCTACCCTGATCCTGGCAAGGTGCAGATCACAGAAGCGGGAAGAGCAATTAACTTTGCTGTAAAGTTGGATTGGATCGTTCCCTTGTAAGAGAAGTCGCAGTATTAGTATTGCCTCGCATATTCCTACGTTTCTCCGGCATCCAAACTGATCTTCCCCGAGGTCTGCTTCTACCAGTTTTTCCATTATTCTGTACATACAATGAAGAGCCAAAGACACCCTTCTAATATCGAGTGCCCCCCCCCCCCCCCCCCCAACAGCAAGTTACAAGGCATCTCAGATGTGCTGAATAATGTTCATATCTGGGGATTTTGGTGGCTAGCGGAAGTGTTTAAGCTCCCTGAAGCCACTCTGTAGCAATTCTGGACATGTGGGGTGTCCCATTGTCCTGCTGGAATTGCCCAAGTCTGTTGGAATGCACAACTGAGATGAATGGATGTAGGTGATCAGACATGATGCTTACGTACATGTCACCTGTCAGAGTCGTATATAGACGTGTCATGGATCCCATATCACTCCAACTGCACACGCCCCACACCATTGAAGAGCCTCCATCAGCTTGAACAGTCCCCTGCTGACATGCAGGGTCTACGGATTCCTGAGGTTGCCTCCATACCCGTACACGTCCTACCGCTCCATATAATTTGAAACGAGACTCCTCTGACCAGGCAACATGTTTCCAATCATCAACAGTCCAATGTCGGTGTTGACGGGCCCAGGTGAGGCGTAAAGCTTTGTGTCGTCCAGTCATCAAGGGTACGCGACTGGGCCTTCGGCTCCGAAAGCCCATATCGATGATGTTCCGTTGAATGTTTTGCACGCTGACACTTGTTGATGACCCAGCATTGAAATCTGCAACAATTTGCGGGAGGGTTGCACTTCTGTCACCTTGAACGATTCTCTTCAATCGTCGTTGGTCCGTTCTAGGATCTTTTTCCGGTCGCAGCGATGTCGGAGATTTGATGTTTTACCGGATTCTTGATATTCGTATTTCATATATACGCATATTTCAAGAGGCCGTGCTTCCGAATCCAACGACGTCCGGCAGGCGACGTATCGCGCGTGTCGCAGTCGCTTCATTACGCATGCCTCGCATCGCTCGCTGATGACGCTGCGAGTCCGGAAGCGGCGTGCGATCTCTCCGGCTCCCACCTGTGTTGCGCCGGGCGGGCCTCTTCCGCCGGAGAAAGCGGCCGCGGCTTTCTTCCGCGTCGCACCCGCGGACTTCGCGTGCCGACAAGCCCGACACACGCGGCTCGGTTTCTCCTGCCGGTCCCTCCCTCCACTAACAGGCGGTTCCCGTAAAATATTACATCAGTTCAGAGGGAAGGATCTCAAATTGATTCCATACTTCTAGATTTCCGGAAGGTTTTTGCCATCGTTCCTCATAAGCGGTTTCTAATCAGATTGCGTGTCTGTGAAGTATTGTCTTAGTTGTGCGACTGGATTCGGAATTTCCTATAAGAAAGATCACCGTCCGTAGTAATTAATGGAAATCACTCTAATGAAACAGAAGTGATATTCGGTGTTCCCCAAGGAAGTGTTACAGGCCCTCTGCTGTTCCCCACCATTATGAACGATTTTGGAGACAATCTGAGCAGCCCTCTTGGATTGTTGAGAGATGATCCTTTCATCGTCTAATAAAACCAATTGCAAAATGACTTAGACCCGACACCAGTATGGTGCAAAGAGTGCCAATTGACTCTCAGCAATGAAAAGTGTGACGTCATCCACATGAACAATAAAATCAACCCATTAACTTTCGATTACGCAATAATTCACAGAAATCTAAAGCTCTCTTAAACTGGAAAAATCACATCGGTAATGTGGTAGGGAAGGCAAACCACAGACTGCGTTTTATTGCCAGAACGCTTAGAAGATGCAAGAGGCCTACTAGAGAGACTGCCCACTCTACTCTTATACGTTCTCTGCTGCAGTACTGCTGTAAGGTAATGGGATCCTGACGAAGGACATCAAACAAGTCCAAAGAATGGTAGCTGGTATCGTATTATCGCGAAATGGGGAAGAGAGTATGACGAATATGATACACGAGCTGGAGTGGCAATCACTGAAACATTGGTGTTTTTCGTTGCGGCGAGTTCTTTCCACGAAATTTCAACCACCAAATTTCTACTCGGGACGTGAAAGTATTTTGTTGGTGCCCACGAACATAGAGAGAAATTATCATCATTGTAAAGTAAGGGAAATCAGATTCCCACTGAAAAAATTTACTGTGCGTTTTCCTCGTGCACTGTTCGAACGCGGAACCCTTCAGAAATTGCCTAAAGATGTTTTGATGAACTCTCTGGCAGACACTTAAGCGTCAACTCCGAAGTAGTCACCTAAATCCAGATATGGACGAAGAAATTAAAACTTCTAGATAGAAGGACGGCACAGAAAGTCTGTCAGAGACGTCAAAGGTCTCACAGTTGAAAGGAATGGTTGGTGTCTTGAAAGGAAGTTATAAAATGACCAAGAAAAGCAAAAAAGGGCTAACAGAATGTAGTCGAATGAAATGAGGTGATCTGAGAGAATTCGATTAGGAACTGATATATTAAAAGTAGTGGATGCGATTTGCTATTTAGGAAGCAAACTAACTGATGATGGTAAAAGCAAAGAGAATATAAAATGCAGATTGGTTATAGGAGGGAAACCATTTCTCAGAAAAGGTAATTTGTTTACATTTAACATAAAGTTAAGCGGGTTGAATAACACTTAGACGGTATTTTTTTTTATGAACTAGTTTTCGGCTTATTAGGCCATATTCAGATAACTACTGGCTATTGTTTACAAGATACAAAGCACTTACATACGATCTTTGGTTGTGGTATTGTCTTTGGAGTTGTCAAACGGATCTTTTGATTTTTTGTTCTGTAAAACTGTTCTTTAACATATTACATCACATTTTATGATTTGTCAGTACCATGTATGACAACAATTAGAACTCTTTAGAATACATATTATTACATATTACAATTTTGTGGTATTTGTTGTGAACAGTTGCACTGGACATTAATTGTTGGTTGTACAACGGCGATGTTTTCTTTAAGGGTTATATTTTGTTATAAGAAAAATTGTGCATTGATAAATACCAAATATTGCATTGTTACAGTTGAGTTACAATTAGGAATGTAAACACATAAAGGATATTACATTATATTGGGGTATGAATTTGTTTACTGTTGGGACACTTTGTGGTTAGTAGTAGGTTTACTGTATTGTGTAAAGTATAAGAGTGGTGATGTACTCAGTTGCAATTGGTCATTTAGGACCAGCTGGGGATTTAGGGCTAGGTGTTTGTTAATTTCAAGTGCTTCTAGTAGGCTGAGCTTTCTGCCTTTGTTGGCTATATGTAGCACTTCTGTGTGTGTTAGATATTTGTGTCCTTCTTTGAGCACATGTTCAGCAAAGGTGGAGTCTGATTTATTGAATCTCCAGCTTCGTTCATGTTCAGTCAGCCTTGTGGATATGGCCCGGCACGTTTGACCAATATACAGTTTATTGCAGTCAGTGCTGGTTATTTTGTAGACCCCACTGTTGCTTAGTTTATCTGTCTGTCCCTGCTGTTGAATAGGAGATTAGCTGTAGTGCCTCTTACATAAAATGATGTTTTATAGTTTTGGGATTTCAGTGTTTTGACTAGTTTGTCTGATAGCTTAACTAGATATGGAATAGTACACCATTTGGTTTTTGGTGTGGTTGTTATTGTTGAGGGGGCATAAACGTAGAGCAAAATTTTCCTTCTTTGTTTTTTGTGCAGAATTTCGTCAACTAAGTCAGGGTTATAGCCATTTTTATATGCAGTATATTTAATGGTGTCTACTTTGGAAATTTTGTTTTGACATTGGTATGGATGTGAGGCGATGCATCCTGGAACGGAAGGCTGCATGTTTGTGTGTTATTGGGTGTTGTAAACATGAGGGTATTACTGTGTCTGTTGTTGAGGGTTTTCTGTAAATTTGGAAAGTACGTGTATTTGTGGTGATATCTATGTTAAGATCTAAAAAGTTAATGAATTTTTCACCTAGCTCGCGGTGAATTGTATGTTTTTGTGCTGTGGATTTAGATGTTCTAGGAATGTGTTTAGTTGTCTGTTGGTACCTGTCCACATACATACGTATGTAAGTGCGTTGTATCTAAGTCCAGAATGTTTGGTTCGTAAGAACACAAGTTCCTTGTAAACAATAGCCAGTAGTTATCTGAAGATGGCCTAATAAGCCGAAAGTTAGTTCATACAAATAAAAATCAGTAGAACAAAAAACCGCCTAAGTGTTATTCAACCCTCAATATGGAATTGTTCTATCAAGAAGCGACGGAAGAATCCATAAATAAGAATAAAGATAAGTGTTAGTACATCTTTTCTGAAGATATTTGTCTAAAGTGTAGTTTTATACGGAGTAGGAACGCGGACGACTAGCAGTTCAGACAAGAAGAAAATAGAAACTTTCGAAATGTGCTGTTATAGAAGAATGCCGAAGATCAGATGGGTAGGCTACATCGAAAACAGATGAGGAAATACTAATGGAATTGGCGGGAAACATTTACAGCGTAATTTAATTTTAAGAAGGGATCAGTTGATTGGGTATATCCTGAGACATGAGGTAACCATCAATTTGTAAGGCAGAGAAGTGTGGCCGGGCAGTTGAGAGGGGGAGAGGGTCAAAATTGTCCAAAAGGGTATAGCTTGTAATAGTTACACAGAGATTTTAAGATTTGAACCGGATAAGCTACTGTGGAGAGCTGCATCAAACTATTCTTAGGGATGAGGACTACAGCAACTGCCGAAAGTCACGTAACCTTTTTAACAGTTAACAGCAGACTGAATATCCAATATGGCTAACACTGTGCAAATACATTTTAGGTATTGTTACCAAAACAATAACTAAACAGTCACGCGAGTTTGACATAACACGCGAAATCTTAACATTTCCGTTACTTTTTGAAAATACCTTGTATGTATTACAGGACTTTTTTTCAAGTAAATATAATTCTGCCGCTGTTACAAGTAATTTCAACCATATATAGGAAGTGAATAAGCCATAGTTACGCATTCTTATCAATTCGCTTTTACGGAGATACAAGCGAAGTCCATAATCAATAATAAATGTATATAAATAGGCTCCAATATATGACTTATGGAATATCCTTGGGACACCAAGCTATGAAATCTCTGTAAGCTTCCATATCTAAATAAAACGACGTTTCCTCCGCCCATTACGAGAGCTTAAGATGAATCTGTAAAGAGAATAGGTCGCAAATATAGGCATGAGGAAATTTTACAGACAAAATATATCTAAATAGTGACCACTGCAGATTTATGTGTTGAACACGCGGAGATGTTTACGCCCATTGCCTCTGCCCTTAACCGCTTATTGCTTCTGAACATGGGACCTGATGGCAAACTGGTACATAATACTACATACTCTTCATCACTGCCCGTATCTCGTGGTCGTGCGGTAGCGTTCTCGCTTCCCACGCCCGGGTTCCCGGGTTCGATTCCTGGCGGGGTCAGGGATTTTCTCTGCCTCGTGATGGCTGGGTGTTGTGTGATGTCCTTAGGTTAGTTAGGTTTAAGTAGTTCTAAGTTCTAGGGGACTGATGACCTAAGATGTTAAGTCCCATAGTGCTCAGAGCCATTTGAACCATTTCTTCATCACTTTTTCTGTGTTTTCCCTTAACGCATATTTTATGATAAATGTGCTGACCATTCCTTTCAACGAACTTTCCAAGTCTTCCGTACCTTCGGCGTGAATAGCTATGTTGTCTGAAACTCTTGCTATGGCAACCTATTTCCCTTACAATCTTATTCCTGTTTTGAAGTTTTACTTTACTCCCATCACTGAGTCCGTGACATGTAGGTCAAACTGAGAAGATAATAATCTGCAGTTGTACCCTCGCTCATTTTATTGCAAACGTTTCCCATATTTATCTGACAGTGTAGAAGATCTTACTCCACTTTACTTTCACGAAGGTTGTCTTTATCTTCCCAACCGCTACGGAGGATTTTAGTTATTTTTCTATTTCGTTTTCCATATACATTGCGTTGCAACACTTACGGACGAAAGAAACGTTCGCATGACGTGTCAGAGCAAAGAAACGTAGCTCGATTAAAGTTGGACCATACATAGAAGGAATTACTACGTACAGCATGGAATGTAATTGAAAGAAATGCGCCACGAGACGAACAGCAATAACACTTTTATTAAAAGCCAATAATTACTCTGAAGTCAATGCGATTCGTGGTACTCCCTAATGTCCAGTAGGGGACAACCATGAATCGCACTGACTTCAATGTAATTATTGGCTTTTAATAAAAGTCTCATCTCTGTTCGTCTCATAGAGTATTTCTTGCAGTTACCTTCCGTACTATAGGCAGTTCTTTCTAGGTACGGTCCAAGTTTCATCGAGCTATGTTACGTGGCTGTTGCGCAACATGCGAAAGTTATTTTCATGCTTAAATTTCGCACGCCGTTGTGTTACTATGGTCAACAACTTAGAAGCATGGGCTGCCAAGGTGACTGAGCGGAAGTATTCGCATTTATTTGCGTTGTTGTCTTCGGAATTTTACATAAGATATTCATCCGAATGTTTGACGGTATATCTCCAGTCTCATAGATTCTACTTACCTACTTGAATAGTGATTTGGCTGCCACTTCCCCGAATAAATTCCCATCACAAATATAACAAACTTCCTTGCCAAAAATTACATCCAAACATAAAATCTTTACAGCGAATAACAGAAAATAAAATGGGCATGTATTTTTGTTTATTAAAAATAAAGGTCAATATTCACGGTACTTCGACTGCATAAAGCCTCTACTTCCTTTACGATGTTAGCAAAGGGGGATAAGCTGAGTGGTTCTGTAGTGTACCGAAGGAGCATGTGGTTTGGTAAGTGGACGGATTTGCGATAGCAAAACGTAGAAGTTGGAGTGCATGAAACAAGGGTACAGACCGCGACATGATTATCTGGAGGAAAACGAACAGAAGCTAAAGGAGGTAGGGGAATTTTATCGTAGTGCTTCTCGCAGCGGAAGACTATAAGAAGTGTGTCGACTTGAAAAGTCGGAAGTATTGGTAAGAATATAGGCCGCAGGAAAAATGGGATGCGAGGGTGCTGAATTTAAATTTAGGTTTCGTAAGAGTGAAATCTTGCTTTTATGTTCTCTATGTTCATATGTTGACTAACGTTTATCAATGCATGTAAGGTGCAGGCATATAAAAAGAATAACAGTAAGGTAAAAACACAAAAATAACAGTAAGGTAAAAACAATCATGCACACTTCGAAAAAAGCGAGAAAACGCGTGACACAGATTCCGCGCCAACAAGGCATGTAGCGCCATCGTACGACGAAACGGGCGAACTGCTAGCGCCATCTTCGCGGCAGCACTTTCTCGCGGTGCTCTGTGCTGCTACCTAGCAACCAACTAATACACTGTTCACTACAACCACAGTTCTTCTTTGGATGATCGAGGACACCGTTTGACAGTTTGGTAACTCATTAAGTAATTTCCTTCTGTGATATTCTCGTTACCGTTGTGTGTCACCGTGATAATTTGCTAGAGGAGAGAAGATTTTTGTACAACATACACATTTCTAGCAATCACCGCCGTAGCCGATGGTCGACAACTGTAATATATTTTCTGAGTATCAGGAAGCACAATCGCTCAGCTGTATAGCAAACATTTACATTAAAACTTGTTTCATTCTCTCAATTTGACCGTCATAAAGTACTTGCGTAGAATCATATATTTGTGAAAAATACAATGCTGAAGGACGTTGTATCTGATGGCACCCAGCACAATTGATTCTCGGATGAAAACATGATCGCTAACAACAATGATGTCCATCGGAAGGAGAACAAGAGGTTTGGTGTTACATATTATCTTTAAATTCGACTGTAAGAACTGCAACAAATAAGACGTAACATCTACTAAGAGCTCTGAATGAAATAAAGATATGTATTGCTTTAGTAACTGGGACGTAAAAGAAACTAATAGGATCTAAAGACCTAGAAGACTATTCCATGATAAACAGTGAAGTCCCACGAGTTGTTACGGCCTCGGCAGAAAAAGCAATCTTAGTAAATGGGAAATAGAAAAGTAAGATACACTCGTACACATGGATGAATGAAGTATCGTATCAGTAAGACTTAAAGTAGGGAGAGGTTATTGAAGTGTGGTAGGCACCTCCTCCCCAGAAAAGGGAAGAAAAGAAGATAACATAACATTTTTCTGAAACGTTGCAGGAAAAGTAAACGCTTTAAACAAAAACGACTACATCATTACTGGCTGGAACATGAATGGAAGAATGGTAAATATCCCAGCATGTGACATTATGGAAAATAATGGAGTATGTGTCACAAATGGCAACGGGTAACCCCTGAGAGATATCGCCTGCCTCAGTAACATCCTTATTATCAATGCCATATTTAAAGAAGTACACCACTTGACAAGAATGAAGTATACTACTTGAGAAGAGCGAGGATGACAATCAGTAATAAATTACTTTTTGCCCATTGAGAAAACAGCCTTGGCATTTACGGATGTAACAGTACACAGTGGAGTAGAACTAAACACAGATCACTATACGCTAATGACAACAATAAACATTAAAGCCAGATGCGTGAAAACTAAATGTGATAAAAGTAGTCACAAAAAGCAGTGGACAACGTACATGCTCAAAGAAACCATTACAACGTTTTACATGGACCGAATGAATAAATATAATGACGAAACTGAGGCGAGTAAAAATTTTCAACAGGCAGATGAGTATAACAAAAGTGTAATAGGAAAAACTGTCCAGAAAGCTGTTCGATAAAAAAGGTCAAAGAAAGAAAAACAAATTAAAATGCTGGAATGATGACATAGACAAAATGATTACAGACAAAAAGGGTGCATACCTTAAACCGGCTATTAACAGGACAATAGAAATCATAGATGAATGCAAGATATTAATAACGGAAGTGAAGCAACTCTGCAGGTCAATTAAACAGGAGAGTTGGGGTGGATTCATTTGAGAGGACAGGAATTTTTGCATAAATAATTTATTCCTTGAATAACGTATAAAAGATACTATGAACATCAAAGTTATAAATAAGTTACAATGGTAGTATTACTATAAGAAGGTTCGAACAAAACAGTACGAACCAGACGGAAACTTACATAAACAAATTGGAACCCCTAAAGAGAAGGAGAAAGTAATTATGCACGGTAATGGTAAGTACTCATGGATATGCTTTTGACATGAACGATCGTTCGAAGCAAAAATTCTCACAAACATGGACTCTAAACGTATACTTCAATAGCTGTGAGCCCTTCTCCATCTTCGACACCGTGAAACAAATCACTTCTGCTGCAAACTCTTTGTTTTCCATGTTCTGAGAAATGACATTACGAGACAAAACAATAAAAAAAACTGTCCAGTAAAGAGGGGCACTAACGTGCACACCTTAAGAGCTATGAGTACGTGTTATCTTCGCTGCTGCGAAACACATCTCTTCTACTGAAAAAGTGCTCGTGGCTCTTAACGTATGCGTTTTAGAATATGTGTCCAATAGAATATTTGGTCCGAAAGATTCATCCTGGGCCACTATGTAGACAGAATAGAACTGACACAAAACAGACGGTGTGCTACAAAAAATTAAAAACAGGAACACAACAAGAAGTGACAACAAAAACAGAAACTGAACAAGTATGCGTCTTCTCTTATGAACTCTCTTTATCAATAAATGCTGCAGAAGGAAAAAATTCTGAAGAGTCGTTGTAATACCTATATTTAAGAAAGGAGAGAGGAAACATTGTATTTCTTGATTTAACAATGGATATAAAATATTTTAAAAAATAATTTCACAAAGCCTCTCAGTAACTTTAGAAAATGCGAGTATGTTGTTGTAAGAGCGAACTTGGTTCAGAAAGTGGAGATCCTGTTGAGACAATACATTTGTCATCAGATAAATAATGAAAAAGCATGTAGAATTTCATAGAGAAACAAATGTGGTGACCATTGACCACGTGAAAGCCATTTAGAATGAGACAGGAGAATATAGTGGGAAATACTAGACAGAAGAGACATACCACACCATCTGTGAAGGGTAATCCAACAAACGCAGCAATGTGGATGAGAAGTCGCCACACGTCGATTCTGTGGTAGCACTAGACTTCGGCGTTACCACAAAATGGACTGTTAAGAGCCTACAGGACCTAGAATTTCAAACTCCGCTCTCTTGGGAACTCTAGAAGGCAATTGCAATAACACCTGCAGAATAGTACGTCGGGTTCTTAGAGGTCATAATGATAAAGTATTTTAAACCGTTATCATCACCTCAATATATTGTAAAAATATGTATCAATGAATAATGCCAATAACCTAAAGTTATCCTCAACTCAAAGGTTGATTTGAACACCGCAGTACATTGCTAGACATAGTCCTATTCGACATGGAGGGTCCTTGCCTTCCTCCTGTCTGACTTACCCAGCCAATTATAGGGGGTCCCAATAATTTAACGCCCGTCTTCGAACGAAGGATTAAAATGATATTTTTCACATTAAAATCATCGCCAAAAGGAAAAGGAGCGAAAATTTACATGGAAGAAAGTCCCAGGATGGACTGTGTATTGAGCCCGGGAATTTGAAAGTGTAATCTGATGCTTGGTCGACTTAGCCATCGAGCCGCAGATTTATTTATAATCATAATAAACACAAAAGGCAGTAATTTCAAATACTTAAGACAACACAATCCAAGGAAATACGAAAGAATATACAGTAAGTTACATGGCTAAATTTATATCCTTTGCTGAATGAATCATGTTCACCCTTTATTTGGCAGTGTTGCTCTGAAGCACCATAGAAGCAAGGGGTAATTTAGAGAAATAAATACATTCTCTGACCCAATCAACATTTACTGTCTGGGGTCCAGAGATATTCAGTACTCATAGTTGCAAAAACTGTCAGCAGCAAACTTGTGCGTTAGAGTTTTTGCTGTATAAGTGGTGCCACGTGTTTTTGAGCTTATTGTTTACTCTCTGTATCTTCTGATCCACAATACTCCTTGCATTTATTTAGTAGTAGGCATTATAAAGATGAGTTTTACAACTAAATATCTAATGGGTGTACAGTTTGGTTTATAAGAAATTGTTCACAAAAATTACATTGTCTGTAGATAACGTTGCCGATCTATGATTAATTTTTTGTTGGCAACATTGCCAATTTGTGGTCAGTTTTTACAGAAGGAAATTGATGCTCAGACCTCGTATGGCAGAAGGAAAGAGCGGTACGATGTTTCCTGAAACGACATGTCAATCTACTGGTGGTCCAGAAGAAGACCTTCTAGCAGGTAACAGTCACATGGTCCTGTAAATAGGGAACCTATTCTTTCTACAAATCTGATGGCGTGATAGGAGAATCAGACATATAGAATTAAAAAGTGACACTGTCGATTTTGAAAAAACTAATCGTGCAGTGTTAGTTACTTCGCACAGTATATCGACTAATGACAAAAGTGAGAGCCAGGGGAAGGAAAAAATCATCCACAGTATATAAGTACACACTTCTTCAGACTCAACAGTTCATTTCCTTTTTAGACTGTATTAGTGACGCATCATTGTCGTACTTCAAATAGTTCATCGGCTCCGCAATAGTGAACTCAATGCTGAGGGAGACAAAGTTCTGCTCGCTTCAGCAGACCCGCTAGTATAAACTGAAACGAAGGGGAGCAGCAATATTTGTGTACTAGAGGAGAAACCCGCCGTTTCCCGGCTATTTATTTACGGTTGTGCATCCACGCCGTTACCACGCAGCATCTGGCCTTGTCCTTTATGGTTGTATCTCCTGAAGTATCTGTTGTACAATAATATAATTCTATAGGAACATTCAGCGGCATGTGTGCATACTGTCTGCAAAGTATTCTCCGAATGGAGATAGTAGCAACAAAGTAATAAATTTAAACGTCATGCACAATGCACAATGAGGCAGTTTTTCACACATCTCACTGTTTATGACGTTATATCTCCTGAACTATGTATCGTGGAACTATATAATATTGTAGGTACATACAGCATCGTATGTGGAAAAGGTCCGCAAAAATTTATTGTGAAAAAAATTAGTAACAAAGAAGTAATAAATTTAAACGTTATGCATGATGCGGTATTTTTCACGGACCTTGTTGTTCATGACATTCTACCTCCTGAATTACGTTTATTATAATGATAGAATTTTTCACTCACATTCAATGGTACATGTGTGTCATCTCTAAGATGTGTCACGCATACAGTTAGTAGGAAAGAATGAATAAATTATAACGCCGTACCTCATGCGATACCTTTACTGCATCAACAGCGGAAAAGCAGTAAGTGATGAATATTTTTCGTTCATTATTTTGTAGGTGTTTCAGCGAGAAATTTTTTTAAATGTTTAAGATAATGCATGTCGCTAAGAGCCCTCATTCTCAAACACTGGATGAATAAAATCAGAAAATTACAGACACACACACACAGTATGTGTGGATTACTACTACTTTTCCTTTACGTTTGGGCATTGTCTAAAGTATAACTCAAACCAACTTTTTATTAATAAATACACTAAATACTCTTTACTCAACTTTCACACTTTATTTTCGTTTATATTCTGTAACTATATCGCTTTGACTGCTCACTCTTCACTGTTTGTTTTTATTCACTCACTGCACTAGTTTTTCGGTTCCTCCCGTCTCCACTGATAAGAAACTGATGTTCGAACACACAATGGGTCTTGCTACAGATTCCCTTATCAATGGCGAATTCTAGAATATATCAAAAAGGCTTCGAATAGTCCACAGTGTTCCAGAACGTTCCACAACATTGGTGAGTGTTCTGAAATGTTCCACAATAATCTGGGAAGTTCTCGAACATTCTGCAAAGTTCCCGAATGTTCCAGACTATTCCAGGATCCTTTTGGAACATTTCGGAACCTTCTGAAATGTTGTGGAATGCTCTCGAATGTTCCGGAATGTTCTCGAATACTCTCGAATGTTCTGGAATGTTTTAGAAACTTCTAGATGGCGAAACTTCAAAAGCACACTCCTCAGGTATAAACGGGAAGATTCTTCGTAGATGGGGATGCAGAGCTACCACACCACATAGCTCCCTTGATTGTAACGGGACTCGTGTCTGAGTTTTAGCGGCACGCACATTGTACACTTGTTTTATAACAAATATCGATTGCAATGAAAAATAAGACTGAAATATTACTTTGTGTTCCTGAAGTGTGTGTGAGTAGGGCAAGTACCTCTTATTGGCAATGTTGCATATTAGCAACATCTTGCACCGTCGAAAATTAAAAATAAAAATTATAAAAATTCATATAACATTGTTTATACAACAATGCTTGATGTCCCAGGAGGAATTGTCAGTATTCGAGGATATGACAAGAACGATTCAAAGCAAAAATGTCTATTAAACATGGGCTCTAAGACGCACACTTTAAGAGCTATGAAGACTTCTCCATTTTCGACATCGTGAAACATATCTCTCTTAGTGCAAGCTCTTTGCTTTCCATTTTCTGAGAGGTTCTAGTGTGGATGAAAGCAAGAAGAAAATGTCCTGCAAACATGGGCTGTACAGTGCACACCTTAAGAGGTATGAACACTGGCTCATGTTCGCTACTTAGAAACATCTCTTCTACAGAACAAGTGATCATAGCTCTTAGAGCCCATCTTTACTAGCCTTTTTTGCTTTGAATGATCGTTCCCTTCATAAACCTGAATTTTGAAAGTTCCTCATGGGGGGGGGGGGGGGGGGAGAGAATAATCTTGCTCTAAACAATCGGGGTTCTACATAGAACAATATTAACAAGATATGGATGACTGGGAAACATAGTGGTGTGCGTCAATGTTTTGTAGTTTTGAGATATCCAGTTGCCCTGCACCTAACATAGGCAGTCTGGTACTGTCCACAATGCTGTAAGTCAATCTTTAAAACTTTCAATAAAGTTACTCTCCATGGTTCACTGATTTTTCTACAGACTCAAACCCAAAACTTTCGTTATTGAATAGGCAGCCTTTTTGACTTTGACTGCTATGTTTTTCAGTCGTCCATACGAAGTGCAACATAGAGAATAGCATGGCTCAAAGCCCGCCTATGGGGTCGACAACGATCTGCGTCCTCAAGAATCATTAACATGTTTCGAAGACTTGCAGGACACAGAATCCTCCAAAATAACCATCGAAACTTTTTAAACTCTCCTATATGAGAAGAAGTCGATTGATGCAAAATAGACAATGTGCCACATAGAACAAGTTTACGAAGCTAAGTTAGAGCACAGCGAAAATAATCAAGAATCAAAATGCTACAGGACGTTCTTCATAGCACCTAGTTGTAGCTCTGCTATTCATGTACGGCGTTCCAATCGGTTCAATTCTGTGACCACTCTTGTTCTTGCTATACCTTAGCGATCTTTCATCTTACACTGGTAAATCAGGAACGGTGCTCTCTGCTGATGATGCGAGTACCATGAGCAAGCTTAACACAGGAAACAGTCGAGCGAACAACAAATAAAAAATTCAGCGCTGTTATTGACTGGTGCTCGCTAAATTATCTGTCACTTAATTTGAAAAAAAAAGTTTGTTCTGCACAAGGTAACAATCTCTTCATAAATAACAGTGCATCCGAGAGGAACAGAAAATGGTTGTTCAAAATTCCTGGATAAGCAAATTGCTCAAAGCTTGAAATGAAAAAAGAAGAAGATTTGTCAATCGCTTGAGTTCAACAGCATTTGCGTTACGTTTAATTGCTGCCATTGGTGATTAAAGCATAAGAATTAATTTACTTTGCGTACTTCTGATTCTTCAGTGCCATATAGAGCAACATTCTGGAGCAACTAAACAAACACACAAAGTATTCATTAAACAGAAATATGCAGAGACAAAAAAATGGTTCAAATGGCTCTGAGCACTATGGGACTTAACATCTGAGGTCATCAGTCCCCTAGAACTTAGAACCACTTAAACCTAACAAACCTATGGACATCACATACATCCATGCCCGAGGCAGGATTCGAACCTGCGACCGTAGCGGTAGCGCGGTTCCAGACTGTAGCGCCTAGAACCGCTCGGCCACTCCGGCCGGCTATGCAGAGACAAACACAAATCGCCGGTGACCGTGACCAGAAAGAATGGACTGTTGATGAAGGGCAAAAAAAAACAAGGAAGGCTAGGGTTTGACGTCCCGTTGACATCGAGAACATTAGACGGAGCACAGACTCTGTTTCAAGGATGTCCAGTGTCCTAACCCGACGCCACCTCGCTCAATGATGAAACGCGTCGCATTGCGTACAGCAATGAATCGTGGCTCTGCACTAACCCGAATGACCGCCGCCAGCGAGTGAGGACCCAGTCTTCCAATGATTTGGAAAAAGAAAGCAGCGTTACTCCTGGTTTCATGGGGCGGAGACTCATCAGGTATGATTTCAGATCAGGCTGGTAGTGACTGAGGGAATTCTGAGGCCACAATGGTACGTCACGGACATCCAGCATCCTCTCTCATGCAATTGTATCGTGATGCCATTTTTCAACAGGATAATGCTCACCCACACATGGCTCGTGTCTCTTTGAACTGTCTCCTTGATTGTGTTCTCCCTTGACCAGCGAGATCCCTATATCTGTCCCCGATAGGGCACGCGCGGAACCATCTCGGATGTCAAATGCGTCCCAGCGTCAGAGATATCAAGAAACAGTTACAACAGTTGTGGGCCAGCTTTATTCAGGAGAGGATACAGCTGCTTTTTGATGACCTTGCTGTTTACTTTCTTATGAAGTTTGTTGCGAGGAAGCAGAGACTATTTGAAAATAATAGCATCGTACATAAATGTGACACTAGGAACAATAACAGTCTTTTCTATCCACAAAACATTAGTCTTTGACCATCTTTCTTGCGCATTAAAAGTGCTGGCAGGTAATGAAAGTTTTAAAAATAAAATGAAATCAATCCCACCTGACAACCCATTCTACTCCACAGATGAATTTCGGAAGAGATGATTCGAATGCTTTCTTTCTGGATACGATCGGTCGCCAAATGGAAATCATAGTGAAACTCAGAGATGATTTATTTTCAGCATTTAGCTACACTTTGTATTTTTATGAAGAACGACAGTGCCTGACGACAACGTCCCTCTTCGCTTCTCCTGAATTGCCCTTCGTAGACGTTGAAGAATCACCCTATCTGAAACTGCAGTGATAGTTCTTTTCAGTCCCTGAACGCAGGAACCGCACACTTCCTGACGGAGAAGGTTCGTTTGCATTTCTTTAGTATACTCAGTGAATGAGAATGCATCCACTGCTTGGAGTGCTCCTTTGTCTCTTCTCTACCGCAATGGACCCTTGTCACGGCCCTCTGTGACAATTTTGTCAAAAAATCTTCTGCTTCATGTTAGCGCTGGAGGAACATTAAATCGGCGCCCATATGTGTATTTTGTAACGGTAGGCCAGCATCATGGGAATCCAACTCGCACAGAATTTGCTGCATTGAAATCTCACTCACAACGGCTTGGAGATAAGACCTTGATATGTCGGGAAAAGAATAACTCAGCAGAGAAACTGTGATTTGACGATTTTCTCGCTTGATCGACTCGCTGAACAAAAGCATCGGCTGACACTAACTTGTTTCTCTTGGCGCCTGTTCGGCGTGAACTCAGAACTAAAAAGTGTTACGTGACACGAACGACTGGCGCCGGCCAATGTGGCCGAGCGGTTCTAGGGGCTTCAGTCTGGAACCGCGCGACCGCTATGGTCGCAGGTTCGAATCCTGCCTCGGGCATGGATGTGTGTGATGTCCTTAGGTTAGTTTGGTTTAAGTAGTTCTAAGTTCTAGGAAACTGATGACCTCTGATGTTAAGTTCCATAGTGCTCAGAGCCATTTGAACCATTTGAGCGAACGACTGGCGCTCTAGAGACGTTTCCCAACACATCTACACAAAGCTTCATCTGATTTTCACGTTAGTTTTAATTTCGCTGCTCGTCATATCTGAAAATAAAAGTATCCCTCCAATGTATACGGGCGAGTTATACACTGAAGTGAAAAAAGTCATGAGATACCTCTTAATATCGTGTCGGACTTCCTTTTGCCCGGCGTAGTGCAGCAAAATGTTGTGGCCTGGAGTCACCAAGTCGTTGGAAGTCCCTAGTAGATATACTGAGCCATGCTGCCTCTCTAGCCGTCCATAACTGCGAAAGTGTTGCCGGTGCAGGATTTTGCGCACGAACTGACCTGTCGACTACGTCTCATGTCGGGCGATTCGGGTGGCAAACCATTGCTCAAAATGTCCAGAATGTTCTTCAAAACAGTTGCGAACAGTTTCGGCCTAGCGACATAACGCTTTGTCTTCCATAAGAAATCCATCGTTGTTTTGGAACATAAAGTCCATGAATAGCTCCAAATGGTCTCCAAGTAGTCGAGCATCCAGAGGACCCAGCCCATTCCATGTAAATTCAGCCCTCACCAATAGCTTGCACAGTGCCTTGTAGACAACTTGGGTCAATGGCTTTGTGGAGTCTGTGCCACACTCGAATACTGTCATCAGCTAGAATGAGATTTTCACTCTGCAGCGGAGTGTGCGCTGATATGAAACTTCCTGGCAGATTAAAACTGTGTGCCCGACCGAGACTCGAACTCGGGACCTTTGCCTTTCGCGGGCAAGTGCTCTACGATCTGAGCTACCGAAGCACGACTCACGCCCGGTACTCACAGCTTTACATCTGCCAGTATCTCGTCTCCTACCTTCCTAGCTCAGATGGTAGAGCACTTGCCCGCGAAAGGCAAAGGTCCCGAGTTCGAGCTTCAATTTTAAAACTTAATTACTCGCGACACAGCCGCAAACCGGCAAACACATATATGAGAGTCTCGCTCAAAAGCTGACATGGATTTCAGCTTTATCACGCCACCATAATGTTTGCCCATGTACACTGTGCAGGACTTTTGAGATGGCCCTTGTATTAAGACTAAAACAAAAAATGTTTATACAACTGGCAAATAAGCCGTGTTTCCGCAAAGAAAAAGTATCTCATTTATGATTCTACTGAAACTTCTACATCATGGCGAGTTGTCACGAATATGATCCACGGAACATGCAAAAAACCTAAACCAAACAACGTAAGTTTGGTTGCGAGAGGCTAGTGAGGTACATCATCGCCAACAACAGCTGAGCGCTGGGTTCATCGCTTTGAGGCCACTGCGGAATCAGCAGCTGCAGAGCCAGCGGCGCGAGGCGGTTGCGTCAGTGTGAGCGCTGGGCACGCACTGCGTCCGTTTCAGTCATGCGCTCCAAATAAAAGCATTGTTCACTGTAGACGGTCTCAATACAGCGAACCACGTTCCGATTATCGTGTCTATTCGCTCTCTCCATAGGCACTGTCGATTCAAACCTCCTGTTTCCCACTATCACAACTTTTCTTTAACTGAAATGAAATGAATATCAATAGGAAGTGTGTTCAAAAAGTAACAAGAAATTCATAATTTTGGGTGTTGTATTAATCCGATTCACGTGACTGTTCTCTTTGTTGGTGTGGCAAACATCTATGAAAAGTATCTGCACTGTGTTTGTAGCATCAGATATTTAGTTTCCAGTCGGCTGTGGAAAAGGTTTCATGTATTTTGGTAATGATGTTGTAATCTTCAGTGCGAGGAGTGGTTCGATGAAACTCTCCAAACTACTTTGCCCTCTGCAGTTCTCTTCATATCTGTGCAGCTATTGCAACGTACATCCATTTCAGTCTGTTTACTGTAGTCAAAATACAGTCTCCTCTACAGTTCCCTCCCCTCTGCCCCTCCCCCTCCCCCCCCCCCCCAATACACACACATACACACTTCCTTCTACTATCAAACTTACTTGATGCCTCAGGTTGAGTCCTATCAACTGATCGCTTCTTTCAGTCACGTTATGCCATAAATGTCCCTGATCCCCCATTCGATTCAGTACCTCCCCATTAGTTACCAGGTCTACCCATATGATCTTCACCATTCTTTTGTAGCCTACATTTCAAAAAGCTTCTACTCTCTTCTTCCCTGAATTGCTTATCGTCCATTTTTGCTTCCGTGCAAGGCTACACCCCACACAAATATCGTCAGAAAAGAGTTTCTAACACGTTTATATTCGATGTTAATAAATTTCTGTTTTCACTAACGCTTTTCTTGTCATTGCCAGCCTGCGTTTTGTGTTCTCTCTCCTTCGCCCATCATAATTATATTGCTGCCCGCATAGCAAAACTTATCGACAGTAGTCATTTCTTAATCTAATTGCCTCAGAATCATGAGATTTAATTCCGCTTTCCTTTCCCCTTGCTGTGTTTCAGTTAATATTCGTTTCATAACAGCTTTTCAAGACACTACCCATTCTGTGTAATTGGTCCTTTGTCGTCTTTGACGGAATTTCAATGTCATCGACAAACCTTGAAGTTTTTATTTTTTCTCCCTGAACTTTTAACTCCTTTTTCAAATTTCTCTTCGGCTTCCTCTGAACGCTCGATTTACAGACAGGATAATATCGATGACATATTTCTCACTGCTGACTGCCATGCAGGGGACCCGGGTTCGATTCATCACTGAGTGTATTCCTATCAATGCTGCCGAAAACTTTCTCTAAATCGACAAATGCTATAAATGCAGGTTTGTTTTGCTTCAGCGTATCTTCTAAGATAAGCAGTAGGGCCATCGAGGCCTCGGGTGTTTCTACATTTCTCCGGAATGCTTTGATGGTATTCGTGACTATTCATTTTGTATCCAATTTTGCTATACGAACGGAATTAAGTGCAACAAACTGTTGCTTTTGCTGAGTCTGCTATAAGTAAAATAAGGCTTTACGATTATATAAGCGCTTGAGAGAATGCCGTTGGAGACGACGAGTACTCTGGACGCCCCAGCATACCATCAGCCGCTGAAATCATGAAACAAGTGAAAGAAGTGATTATGAACGATCGCCGAATTAGGATCAGAGTAGACGTTGTTGATGTCGGCGTATTGGCTGGCTAGTGCCACGAAATTTTCCCCTGTGTTTTCGCTATAAAAAGCATGACAGCAAAATTAGTTGCAAAGTTGGTGAATTTCGAAAAACTTGAAGAAAATGAGTACCGAAAGCCGCAATTTTATTATTTATTTTATTTGCCTACCAGTTTCGGTGTCTCATTGGCACCGTCTTCAGGCCCCTGCATAAACCGACAAAATAAAGCTTACGATAGACAACAAATCTGATACGCAACTTCAGTTGCCGTTATTTAAAATCAATTAACCATACATGTGCATCAGTAAAAAGTATAAGAAGAGAGGTCAAAGACATCAAGACGCTAAAGCAAAATGCATGACACGCTTAATATACAATGCTACCTTAATGTTACATAATAAAGTAAAATTTCTCATATTGCAGTAATTAGATAAGCCTAAAAAAATAAGCTAAGTCATATCCCACAAATAATGGTATCATACCCACTGGTCGTACTGTAACAAAATGTCCTGAAGACAAAGAACCTGTTTCTTCTTTTTCTTCTTCGCGGATGGATCACTTAGGACCACGTGTAATCAACTTTTGTTGGCCTTCCTTTTCGCCCAATATTCCTTCATACGCAACGAATGGGCTAGTTTTCGTTGCGCAGACCACGTATGTCGGTTAGTTTCTCTCTCTTCTTGCTCAAAATCCCGTGTGTTTGTGATTTTTCTGATTTCATTTCTGTCATGTAGATTTGTAAACCCTAATTCCCTCAGGTCTTTTTCCGTCTGTTTGTACCAGTTCGGTCTTGCAGTTTTGTTCTTTAAAAATGTATGAATTTTGTGCGTTAACCTGTTTGAGTTCATTCTTTCTAAATGCCCCGTGAATTGGATCCTTCTGATGCGCATTGTGTCTGTTATTTTGGATATATTTTTATATATTTGTGCATTGGTTTTTGGATAATGCATACCATCTATAATTCTTGGTCCTAGGATTTTCCACATTATTTTACGTTCTTTCGCTTCTAATTCCCCTTTTAGTGTTATGTGTTGAAGATTTAGTGTCTCAGATGCGTAGAGAGCTTCGGGTTTAATTACTGTTGTGTAATGACGTATTTTGCAGTTCCACGAGAGACTCTTTTTGTTGTAAACGTTTTTTGTTGACTGAAACGCCGTCTCCATTTTCTGGACTCTTGATCTGACAGATTCCTTTTCATTACAGTTTTCTGGAATCCATTCACCTAAATATTTCAATTCTTTTACTCGAGAGATGTAGTTATTTCCAATTTTGAGATCAGAAGGTGCATCTTTGATGTCAGTCATAAATTTTGTTCTTTCAAATGAAATTTGTAATCCTACTTTTGCTGCCTGCTCTTGTAACAATTCTAGCTGCTTGCATAAGGGCCAGAGGTGGCCCAACACGTTATTGACTTGCTCAGTTTGTGAAGCTCTTTCTCTTGAATAAATCATTATTTGTCTTATAAAAAATTACTTTTTCGATATTAAGCTCATTCTTTGACCTAAGTGAATGCTTCATTTCTGGTTTTCTAGTCTTTTTAACGGATATTGCTTCAATATATAAAATATTTAAAAATAAGGGACCTTTATCATAACATGATGAAGGAATAAGGCAAACTAATTCTAGCAGTGTAACTGAAAAGTGAGGGAAAACAACATTCCGTTAAAAAGACGAGAAAACCAGAAATGAAGCATTCACTTAGATCAAAGGATGAGCTTAAGATCGAAAAAGTAATTTTTTATAAGACAAATGATGATTTATTCAAGAGAAAGAGCTTCACAAACTGAGCAAGTCAATAACGTGTTGGGCCACCTCTGGCCCTTATCCAAGCAGTTATTCCTCCTGTCGTTGATTGAGGGAGTTGTTTGTTGTCCTCATGGAGCAGGACAATTATGTCCAATTGTCGTGTTAGATAGTCAAAATCCCGAATTGGTTGGAGGACCCTGCCCAAAATGCTCCAAAAGTTCTCAACTGGGGACAGATCTGGCGACCTTGTTGGGTAGGGTCGCGATTGGAAAAAGCACAAAAACAAGCAGTAGAAACTCTCGTTGTGTGAGGGCGGGCATTATCTTGCTGAAATGTATGCCCAGGATGGCTTGCCATGAAGGGCAACAATGAAATGAAATGGCACCCCAGATCACCGCTCCTGGTTGCCGGGCGGAATGGCGTGCGACACTCAGGTTGGTATCCCACTGTTATCGCTGGTTATCGGAGCTCAGTTCAAAGGGGCCTCATCACTGAAGACGATTCTATTCCAGTCAATGAGGCTCCAGGCCTGAGACATCCCTAGAGACACCCCAGACAGCGGTCTGGCACTTTAACCCTCAGGAGGACATCCAGAAACTCTATCAATCAATGCCAAGCCGAATAACTGCTTGCTTAAGACCCAGAGGTATAATTATTGACTTGCTCAGTTTGTGAAACTCTTCCTCTTCAACAAATCATCCAGTATTTCTGAAAGTGTACTCATTTGTTCATTTGCACATGTGTATCACAACTACCGCCGATTTCCGTAGCAATCGGATAATTCCTTCCTGATGTGGATTTTTATTTTCTTTTTTTTTTAGTTCTGCGCTTCGTGAACCACAAATAATAAAAAAAAATAGAAAAATCCGATTGCCATGTGGCGTCCTTGCTAGTTGACGCCACCCTCCCTTCCGCGAAACTAATGTGAGCAACCCCATTCTCACCCCACCCCCATCCCCCAGCCACTGCAAGTAACATAACAGACAAGCTCCTCCAGTACTTACTGAAGCTGAGCCTCCGGGACGCCTTAGATCTCTGATGCAGGGCACTTACCTGGAAAAATAAAGAATCTAATTATTGATGGTGTTCATATCTACGATTACAATACAAATACAGTTATGAACATATTAAATAAAGACAACAATCCTGTCGCTTGGGAAAGCTGAATACATTATATCTAACACGTTTCTTTTAGTGGCCATTTTTCGCAGCAGCTGTATATAAATTGCAGTTGTTACAAAGAAAATGCCTTTTTGCATGCTGCACG
Source organism: Schistocerca serialis cubense (assembly GCF_023864345.2). Classification (NCBI taxonomy): domain Eukaryota; kingdom Metazoa; phylum Arthropoda; class Insecta; order Orthoptera; family Acrididae; genus Schistocerca; species Schistocerca serialis. The sequence goes on from NC_064646.1 coordinate 427,297,755, forward strand.
TCGAAATTTTTATTTTTATTTATGCACCCAGACTTGTTTCGCCTTTTTTACAGGGCATTTTCAGTGGGTATCCTGAAATATTACATGATTTGTCCATTTTTGCACATAGGTTATGGTTTCACATCTAGGTTACGGATTTAAAAACAGTTCCTTAACGTTTTTTATGAAATGGAAGGTACTTACTGGTAACTTTTAATTCATTGCATCTAAGCAAACTGCTTTTTCTCATATGACAACGAGGTGGACATCTTACAGCTCACTTTCAGTTCACTGCTTACGTTACACATCACTGTAACTGCCATCTTTGTAGTTTCGTTTGTTTTTCTAAGTGTTACCAACATTCTCAGTTTTCTCCATTCAACTGTTTTGTGAATGTGTGTGTGTGTGTGTGTGTGTGTGTGTGTGTGTGTGTGTGTGTGTGTGTGTTATAAAGGGAGAGAGATTTCTTATTTTTTTAATAAAATAAAAATTATTTATTATATTTTTATTACTATTTTTAACATTTATTTATTCTTAAAAATAATAATTATTATTACTATTGTATTTTCCTGTATATACTTATGAGAGGAATCAGATGTGTAATCATTTGTTGGGATTTCTGTCCATTACATGATCAATCAGTGTGAACGGTGAGTTGTTAGTCATATTTACTTGGCCATTTGGTAGTTGTTTCTTTTCAGCCTTTGTTCTGTATATATGATAATTTTCCTGTAATGTTAGAAGATGTCTTTCATTATTTATTCTAATTATTTTCATATCATTTTCTCTTGTAGTAGGTTTGTGGTTATTTTCTTTCAAATGTTCTGCAAAAGTTGAGTGGCTTGTTCCATATTTCCATGTTCTGATATGTTCTTTGTACCGGTGTCAAATGTTCCGCTTGTTTGTCCTATATACCTTCCAAATTTCGATGTGCAGCATGCAAAAAAGGCATTTTCTTTGAAACAACTGCAGTTTACGTTAGATCTAATGCAGAGCAATATTAATGTAATATCCAGTGGAGATTATACCTTGAAGAAAAACCCTTCGTGATTGACGGACTGCAGTGACAATGGGCTGTGTTGTCGGTGTGCACCCAGCCACGTTTGACAACGCTCTCTAAGGGCCAACAAAACAGGGCAGCAAGACAGCGAGTACGTGGCGCTCGAGAAAGAACCAGCAAGGGGGCCGCGTCTGCTACTCATCACCGATTTCGTTCAGATTTACGGTATATCCTGCGCTCGGACGCAAATGAAAGTAACAAAAGTGGTAGTTTCAAATGATTAAGCGTTTAGAAAATAATAGCATTTTTGGTGCGTGTCGGTCGAGGCATGAGCCATTTATGTTAGCGTAGTTTCCAGATAGCGGATGGCGCAGCGGAAAGAGTATACAACGGTGATCCGAGGGTGGTGGAATTGAGCCCCTCATAGATACTTCTACATTTATTTTCAAGTTTTACGTTACTCACACTGCAATTAAAATGAAATAATGTTCCATGTATTGTACTCATTAATATCTTCATAAAAGACGTGAAAAGGAAAAATAAAATAAAAGTTTGCGATTGCAAATAATTTCCAAAAACGTATCGTACTTCCAGCGTCCACGGGAAATCTGGAAATAATTTTCGAAGAAATGATTGTATTTAAAGCATACAGAACTTCGTATTTCTATAGTTCCGTTTCAACCTTCGAGCGGCCCGTGGCAGCTGCATGCGAACAATAGGCTCCCCAGTTTTTACGGCGAATATCGCCCCAGCACCTGTAGATCATCAACTGTAAAAGAAAATGGAATCTAATTTTATACAGGACGTTCTCGTGTACGCTTTACAATCCTTTCCTGGAATATTTTCAGTCCCAAATTTTCTTTTGCTTTTGCTTTTCACGCCTTTAATGAAAATATTACTAAATGCAATATATTGATCGTTATGTCGGTCTATTTGCAGTATAAGTAACGTAAAAATTGACAACAAAAATTTATGCATAGGAACTTGACACGTTTACCGTCCGAATGCCGATATGAAATCTTTCCGCTTTGTCAACAGCACTCTGGAACCTACGCTAATATAAATGACTAACGTCTCCCCCGAATTCGCGCCAAGAATACTGCTTTTTCTAAACGCTTGGCCATCTGGAGCTCCCACTTTAGTCATTTTCATTTCCAGCCAAGCCTTGGATACACCATAAATTTGAACGAAATTGGTGATGACGAGTAGACGCGGTTCCCTTGTTTGATTGGCTGGTGGCAGGCCCCTATCACTCCACTCCTTCCAGAGATACTACCTGTAGTGGTCCTCAAAAATCCGGAAGAAGTCAAAAAATTGGAATTCATTTTGATTTAGAAATTAATACAGTAACTTTCATAAATATACAGGTTTGTGAGAACTAATGTGCATGATATAATTCGTAAGGTATCGTTCTCCAATGTCGTACGAAAGTTCTTCTTGACTTTCATAAATATACAGATTTGTGAGAACTAACGTGCATGATATAATTCGTAAGGCATCGTTCTCGATCATCGTACGAAAGTTCTTCTTGAATCTCTTTTTCATGCACATTGGTCACATTGGTTGTCGAACTGACTTTGCAGTCTTCGGCACGTCTTCCAACGTGTTCATGTAATAGCAGCTTTATTCTCTGCACGATCCCGTTGGTTTCAGATCCTTACATTAGGAAAACGAAGAAGCAGTAAGTATTCATGGAAAATATCTGAATCACTTTCATTTTGCTGATGACATTGTCCTGGCTGTCTCTACAACGGATTAATTTCAATGAATGGAGAAACTAAATAAAGCAAATTTGAAATTAAACCTGAAAATTGATTACAATAATGAATGAGCACACTTAAAGCGCCGGTTCCAGTCTCGGTTCGTCACACAGTTTCAATCTGCCTGGAAATATCTTCCGTACAATTGATCAACGGTACAAGCAGTGGCACCGAAACGAAAACTGACAGACAAAAGATCGACATACTGAATTCATTCTTCGGGAATTATTTCAGTGCATAAGATCTGTATACGATTCACTCTTTCAGTCATCGCACAAACGTCTGAATGACATACTGAGATTAGTGATCACGGTATAAAATGTCAGCAAAGATCAGTCAACAGAGAAAAGGCAACCGTTTCTAATGATGTACCTACACGATTCTGTATACATCATGCGAAAGAGCTTGCTCGCTTTCCAGCATCATTTAAACGTAGGAAGCTGGAGGAACGAAGTTTTCTAGGGGATCAGAAAAAAGCCGCAGTTCATTGCAATTTTCAAAAAGGTTCCTCGAACAAATACACACGATTATAGCGCACAGTCACTGAGGTCAGTCTGTAGAACTATGTAACCGCCTTACGCTCGCGTTTTATGATCGTTGTGGAGCATGAAAATGTCCTCTGTAGGTGTCAGCATATTTTCCGCAAACAAAATCTTGTTAAATTCAGCTCGCTCCATTCGTCCACGAAGTACAACAGTCAGTAAATTACTGCGTCCTAATCGACGCCATGTTCATTGACTTATGGAAGGTGCTCAGTGTGTTTTCGCACTATTGCGTATTGAACAAAGTACGAGGGCGTGATCAAAAGTAATGCCACCGAATTTTTTATTCTGTTCTCAATATCGATTGAGGTATTATACGTCATATATACTTGTGGGACGACTTTCGAGCGTCGCTGACACAAGTTTCAACCCTCTGCCACTAGTTGACTCTGAATTGTAACATGGCGGCGTGTAACGTAACTAGGTCTGTGCGTGAGAAACAGTGCGCTGACACCAAGTTTCCAATTCGAAGAGTTGGTCACATGTGGACCACCCTCACTTTTAGTAAGACCACACACGAGCGCTGCGACATCTTGGATTCACAGTCATCGATCATCCTCCATACATTCCCGACTTGGTGCCTATACGATTTTCATCTGTTTCCAGAACTTAAAGAATACCTTGCAGGACTTCACTTTGGCAGTGACGAAGCGGTGCTAACAGGGGTGAAGTTGTGGCTCCATCAACAAAGTTAAACATTTTACAGTTACGGCATCAACAAACTGCTCTCTCCTTGGAAGAAATCTATTTGTCGCTAGGGTTACTATGTTGAGAAATAAATATATAGATATGAAGAGTAAAGATACAGAAGTTAAATAAATTTTGTTTGATTTGAAAAAAGTTTTAGAGTTTCCCATAAAAAATTCGGAAGCATTACTTCTGAGCGCGCCTTCGTACACGCTTATGGAATATCGAAGCACAAGTGTAATTATCTCTTCCTAGCAGACGGGTCTCATCCCGTCGTTTCTACCTTCGGATGTAACAGTAATATCGACCGTACCCCAATGAGCACTTTAGCATCGTTACTGTACGTGATATACAGGGTCAGAAAGCTAAGAGAGACCACTCAAAACGTATATCCAGAATGAATAAATACGAGGGCTATTCGTAAAGTAAGGAACGATAGGTCGCGAAATGGAAACCACAGTGAAAATCAAAACTGTTTTACTTGCAAGAGTTAGCTACAACTTCCAGCTACTTATCTCCAAAAGTACCGATCCGACTTAAGACGTTTGTCGTAGCATTGTATCAACTTTCCAGTACCCTCGTTATAGAAGGCAGCCGCCAGTGCTTTCCACCAGTTCTCTACGCTGGCCTACAGCTCGTTGCATGTGCCAAAATGTTGTCTTCATAGCCAGAGGTTCATGTGAGCAGAGATGAAACTCAAAGGGAGACAATTACGGGCTGTATTGTGGGTCATAAAACATTTCCAATTGAAAATGATGCAGGAACATCTTCATTGCCCTTGCAGAATGCGGTTGAGAATTGTCTTGAAGAAGAAAACGCACGACAGTTGTGTAATGATAGCTGCATAGCTTCAGGCGAAAATTCTCACTAGGTCCTCGTACTTGTCGGGGGACACTATTATTCTAGGTATCTCTACGTGCTCCCTGTGTGCTGATAACTAAAAAGAACGACATAACGCGATCGACGGGCATACTAGAGACACTGCCCAACACACCTGTGCAAAACTTCATCCGATTTTCACTGTGGTTTCCATTTCGCGACCGATCGTTCCTTACATTCCGAATAATCCTCGTACATCGAGGTGCGGTTTTCGCTAAGTCATAGCGGATGACGTGGCAAATTTCCTGACGTTCAAAAGTATTTTTTATTATTTACAGTTGCCGAATTACGGCACCGACTTTGTTTTTTTCTTTTCTAATGGAACTATATACTATTTTCTATGGCATTTGAAAGACGACAAATCATCTCTGGGACTTCATCAAATAGTATCAAGACAACAGCGCCGCATATCACTGTCCTGGCGTCAGTGGAAGAGGCTCCACAAATGCCTGCCCCGTTATACCAAATGTAACTCAGCTATCGTTCTTGCGTTTACCTGTGTGCTTGGAGCCCATCACTCTGTGCTCTGTTTTTGCAGCAATCGGACAACTTGCTCCTAAAGTTATTGAGACATTCATAATGCATATGACAGTCGAAAAACTGAATATCGTTTGTAGCGAATGTCACCGAACTATTAGAGCAGCTTTGAGGTCGTATACTGAAGAGTATCCACAACGTGCTAAGCAGGCACGGTCTGTCTTCGCAAACATTGCAAAAAAGTTCTCGAAACAGGAAGTGTAGAGAATAACAGACGCCAAGGAAAAAGAAGAGCAACTGATGAAAGAAATGAAGAGAATACTTTAGCAGCGGTAACACACAACGAAAATGTGAGTTAATAGGCATCTGGGAAGTACGATACGGATCAACCAAATGGGTGATATGCAACACTACATTCCATCACATTTCATCCTCTTCACATTTCGCTGCATCTACAGCTTTATCTCAATGACTTCCTAAATTGATTAAATTCCCTGAATGTTACCTACGAAAAGTACAAAGTAATGAGGTATCTCTATGCAAAATTTTATTTAAGGAAGAAGCATCGTTTAGAAACCATGGGCAAGTCAGTCATCTCAATATGCACTAATCGTCAATTGAAAATCCACACCGACTCAAAGCATTCGATATAAGCAACGCTCTTAATCTACGTCTGGTGCCTGCTTTTGAAGACTCGCATCATTGGTCTCTGTTTTATTGGTAGGAATCTAAATACACTCAAGTGTCTCAGATTCCTAAGATATGCTGCTATGGCAGTTATTGGAAGACATCCCGCTGGCCAAAAGGCACCAACTGCGGTATCGGTCGTTATTCCGTCGTCCGCACTTCCAAGTACGCGCACCGTCAGTTATGCCGCCGGGTTCCCTACAGCCGCCACCGCGACACGAGGGTGCCGCCACGAACGATTACGCCGCTGCCAATGAGATGCAAGCACACCCTCTCTGGAGCTACAGCAACGGTCGTACTTAAGATCGAACATTCATGCACTGGCCCCATTTTGTGTGTTTTCTACTTGAATAATATTTACAGTCTTTCATAGTGGCCAGGGCCCGACATCTTCTGAATACACATTGTATTGAAGAGTGACAGATTTATATTGTTCAGCGTATGGCTAATACAGACATATCAGGCAGTTAAATTAGATATACATATGTACATATTGACACACAAGAAACTTAAGTTTGTCTTTACAACTGAATATCCAGTCCTTCAATCCAGCGCACTGCATCTGGAGTTGCTAGCAGGAAGTCCTCTTTGGCGCCGTGATAGGCTCGAATCCTGCATTCACTGACAGTGGTGAACAGTCTGGTATGCAGCCCGCAGTCACAGCCTGGATCAGGCAGATTTTTCCACTTAAAGAGAGCGTCCCAGCATCGGCCATAGTCGGTACGGATTCTGCAGAGAGTAGTCCAGGTCTTGCGTGATAGGTCGAATCCACTCGGAAGTTTAGCAACTGAGAAGATGTTATGGAGGTGCACATCTGTCACTGCTTCCCACCGACCTTTCCATTCTTCAGGGGGCTTGAAATCCTTAGCAACAATGTCAGCAGCATCGCACAGAGTTGGATGGCGTGATTTCAGTCTCTTACGATTTAAAAGTGGCAGGTCGCTATGCACAGGTTAGTCAGAATTCCTGGAGATCTTGTGGAATTCTCTCATAAGGGCAGCACATCTACGTCGATCGGGAGGCATTATACCGGTTAACAGTGGAAGCCAATAAACTGGAGTAGATCTGACTGCGCCAGTTATTATGCGCATTGTCGTATTCAGCTGGTGACGTTGCTAACGTCCGTAGTTTTAACATCAATATATCGTATTCAGCTAGTAGCGTTACTCACGTCCGTAGGTTTAACCTTAAAATACCCTACACGTGCCTCCTGGGTGGTGCTAATTGAGCAACAGTGATAACAGGCAGCCAGACTATCCATAGGATCTCCTGGCAATGACATATCAACTAAATAACAGAAACGGTTCTTTTCAGAGTCCATTAACAAAAAACATTGGACGGACAGATTTATAAATCTATTATGTCTGTATATACTTCTACATTCAGATCTACTGTTAGCAACTAACGCTGCAACTCGAGCAACAAACGTACGTACTATTTTTACTACTTGACATTAGATGTAGAATAAATTAATATCTGAATTATCTGTTCATGAACGGCATTCGTTACTCGCTCCTGTATCCACTAAAGAGCCACAAAGGGTGTAAAGGAACTCATAATACCAACATAACGGATGTCCATTCCATTGCGCATATGTAATGGAAGACCCTCTTGAGGGAACATTTGGAGAGCATTGGAACGGTTGTTCAGAAAACGCAGAATAGTATGCACATTCACCAAACTTAACGCTTCTTCATTTTTGTCTGCGGTGAAAATTAAAGCAAATGGTCTATTAGGAAACACCGACGACTCCCGAAGGCATGAAACGCCTTACAAAACAGGCCTGTGCTGCCGTTAACGCCAGATGAAATTCAACGTGCAGTGCTCACGGTCAACATTATGAGCATTTTGTATGACAGCCGCGAATAAACACACGAACCGTACCTGAGTTACGTTTTTGCTTACATTTAATATAATAGTGCAAACATTTGTGGAATCTCTTCTCGTGACGGCGAAACAATGGTTTGCGACGCTATTATCTTGATGCTGTTTGATCAAGTCCCACACAGGTTATTTCATACAAACGACTCGCTGACCTTACGTCGAGCACGTCGACAAGACAGATGCCACGGTAGTGAACGTTCGCGCTGTTGCTTCCTGATTCCCTGATCCTGTGCACACGCCTACCTCCGTTGTCAACGTCCAAGCCATGCTCGTTATATAATCTGCCTCGCTTTGGTTTGACTTCCCCTTACACATAACGATCTGTGAACTGTCAACACTTGGTGACCATCAGCATAAATAAATAGCTCAAATGGCTCTAAGCACTATGGGACTCAACATCTGATGTCATCAGTCCCCTAGACGTAGAACTACTTAAACCTAACTAACCTAAGAACATCACACAGATCCATGCCCGAAGCAGGATTCGAACCTGCGACCGTAGCAGCAGCGCAGTTCCGGACTGAAGCGCCTAGAACCGCACCATAAATAAATGTAACGTAATTCGCGTTAAAGAAAGATTTGTCACTGGCGATGAATCAGTGGAAATAGTCAAAATTCTAAAATATCCCTGAGTATCTGTCCGGAGCGAACTATAGACAAACAGCCACTCAAGAAATATTGTAGCAAAATCATATACCAGAGAAATTTCCTGAAAAACTCCTTACGAAATGAAACTCAACCTCGGCGAAAGTAGATTACAAAATTTTCGTTCCGCAGATAATTGACTATTGTTCACCAGTACAGTAGCGTCATCACATAGTATCAAGAAATGATATAGAGAACAGTGTAGAATTTCGGTTTCGCTTAGGAAGCAGTACACAAGTATCGTTTAGTAAGCGCTGAAGTGTTACAGAGAGGCTCATCAAACTGAAGTGCCGGACACTGCAAAATTCACTGAGGTGACAGAACTGATAGGATAGACATACGCACATATACAGATGGCGGTAGTATCGCGTACACAAGGTATAAAAGGGCAGTGATTGGCGGAGCTGTCATTTGTGCTCAGGTGATTTGCTCAGGTGATTTATGTGAAAAGGTATCCGACGTGATTATAGCCGCACGACTGAAATTAACAGACGTCGAACGCTGAATGGTAGTTGGAGCTAGACGCATGGGACATTCCATTTTGCAAATCGTTACGGTTTTCAATATCCTGAGATCCGCAGTGTCAAGAGTGTGCCGAAAATACCAAATTCCATGCATTACCTCTCACCATCGACAACGCAAAAGCCGATGGCCTTCACTTAACGACCGAGAGCAGCGCAGTTTGCGTAGTGCTAATGCGCAAGCAACTCTGCATGAAACAGCCACATAAATCAATGTGGGACGTACGACGAGCGTATCCGTTAAGACATTCCGGCTATGGCAGCAGACCACCGACATCATTAGCAACGCCTCTCCTGAGCTCGTGATCATACCGGTTGAACCCTACACGACTGAAAAACGGTGGCCTCGTCGGATGAATGCCGATTTCAGTTGGTAAGAGCTGATGGTAGTGTGGCATAGAACCCACGAACCCATTGACCCAAGTTGTCAACAAGGCACTGTGCAAGCTGTATTGGTGTGGTCTCAGTTTACATGGAGTGGACTGTGTCCTCAGGATGTTCGGCTACTGGGAAACCATTTTCATCTATTCATGGATTTCATGTTCCCATACAACGATGGAATTTTTTGGGAAACTATGCGCCATGTCACTGGGCCACAAATCTTCAAATGCTTCAAATGGCTCTGAGCACTATGCGACTTAAGTTCTGAGGTCATCAGTCGCTTAGAACTTAGAACTAATTAAACCTAACTAACGTAAGGGCATCACACACATCCATGCCCGAGGCAGGATTCGAACCTGCGACCGTAGCGGTTGCTCAGCTCCAGTCTGTAGCGCCTAGAACCGCACGGCCACAACGGCCGGCCACAATTCTTCGCATTGGACAATTCAAGCGAATTGTTTAGCCACCCACATCGTACGAATGAGTCCAGTAGAACATTTGCGGTACGTAATCGAGAGGTCAGTTCGTGTACAAAATCCTGCATCGGAAAAACTTTCACAATTATGGACCTTGCCGTTGGTGGGGAGGCTTGCGTACCTCAGCGATACAGATAGCCGTACCGTAGGTGCAACCACAACGGAGGGGTATCTGTTGAGAGGCCAGACAAACGTGTGGTTCCTGAAGAGGGGCAGCAGCCTTTTCAGTAGTTGCAAGGGCAACAGTCTGGATGATTGACTGATCTGGCCTTGTAACAATAACCAAAACGGCCTTGCCGTGCCGGTACTGCGAACGGCTGAAAGCAAGGGGAAACTACAGCCGTAATTTTTCCCGAGGGCATGCAGCTTTACTGTATGATTACATGATGATGGCGTCCTCTTGGGTAAAATATTCCGGAGGTAAAATAGTCCCCCATTCGGATCTCCGGGCGGGGACTACTCAAGAGGATGTCGTTATCAGGAGAAAGAAAACTGGCGTTCTACGGATCGGAGCGTGGAATGTCAGATCCCTTAATCGGGCAGGTAGTTTAGAAAATTTAAAAAGGGAAATGGATAGGTTGAAGTTAGATATAGTGGGAATTAGTGAAGTTCGGTGGCAGGAGGAACAAGACTTCTGGTCAGGTGACTACAGGGTTATAAACACAAAATCAAATAGGGGTAATGCAGGAGTAGGTTTAATAATGAATAGGAAAATAGGAATGCGGGTAAGCTACTACAAACAGCATAGTGAACGCATTATTGTGGCCAAGATAGATACGAAGCCCACACCTACTACAGTAGTACAAGTTTATATGCCAACTAGCTCTGCAGATGACGAAGAAATGGAAGAAATGTATGATGAAATAAAAGAAATTATTCAGATTGTAAAGGGAGACGAAAATTTAATAGTCATGGGTGACTGGAATTCGAGTGTAGGAAAAGGGAGAGAAGGAAACATAGTAGGTGAATATGGATTGGGGGACAGAAATGAAAGAGGAAGCCGCCTGGTAGAATTTTGCACAGAGCACAACATAATCATAACTAACACTTGGTTTAAGAATCATGAAAGAAGGTTGTATACATGGAAGAACCCTGGAGATACTAAAAGGTATCAGATAGATTATATAATGGTAAGACAGAGATTTAGGAACCAGGTTTTAAATTGTAAGACATTTCCAGGGGCAGATGTGGACTCTGACCACAATCTATTGGTTATGACCTGTAGATTAAAACTGAAGAAACTGCAAAAAGGTGGGAATTTAAGGAGATGGGACCTGGATAAACTAAAAGAACCAGAGGTTGTACAGATATTCAGGGAGAGCATAAGGGAGCAATTGACAGGAATGGGGGAAAGAAATACAGTAGAAGAAGAATGGGTAGCTTTGAGGGATGAAGTAGTGAAGGCAGCAGAGGATCAAGTAGGTAAAAAGACGAGGGCTAGTAGAAATCCTTGGGTAACAGAAGAAATATTGAATTTAATTGATGAAAGGAGAAAATATAAAAATGCAGTAAGTGAAACAGGCAAAAAGGAATACAAACGTCTCAAAAATGAGATCGACAGGAAGTGCAAAATGGCTAAGCAGGGATGGCTAGAGGACAAATGTAAGGATGTAGAGACCTATCTCACTAGGGGTAAGATAGATACCGCCTACAGGAAAATTAAAGAGACCTTTGGAGATAAGAGAACGACTTGTATGAATATCAAGAGCTCAGATGGAAACCCAGTTCTAAGCAAAGAAGGGAAAGTAGAAAGGTGGAAGGAGTATATAGAGGGTCTATACAAGGGCGATGTACTTGAGGACAATATTATGGAAATGGAAGAGGATGTAGATGAAGATGAAATGGGAGATATGATACTGCGTGAAGAGTTTGACAGAGCACTGAAAGACCTGAGTCGAAACAAAGCCCCCGGAGTAGACAATATTCCATTGGAACTACTGACGGCCGTGGGAGAGCCAGTCCTGACAAAACTCTACCATCTGGTGAGGAAGATGTATGAGACAGGCGAAATACCCTCAGACTTCAAGAAGAATATAATAATTCCAATCCCAAAGAAAGCAGGTGTTGACAGATGTGAAAATTACCGAACTATCAGCTTAATAAGTCACAGCTGCAAAATACTAACACGAATTCTTTACAGACGAATGGAAAAACTAGTAGAAGCCAACCTCGGGGAAGATCAGTTTGGATTCCGTAGAAACACTGGAACACGTGAGGCAATACTGACCTTACGACTTATCATAGAAGAAAGATTAAGGAAAGGCAAACCTACGTTTCTAGCATTTGTAGACTTAGAGAAAGCTTTTGACAATATTGACTGGAATACTCTCTTTCAAATTCTAAAGGTGGCAGGGGTAAAATACAGGGAGCGAAAGGCTATTTACAATTTGTACAGAAACCAGATGGCAGTTATAAGAGTCGAGGGACATGAAAGGGAAGCAGTGGTTGGGAAGGGAGTAAGACAGGGTTGTAGCCTCTCCCCGATGTTGTTCAATCTGTATATTGAGCAAGCAGTAAAGGAAACAAAAGAAAAATTCGGAGTAGGTATTAAAATTCATGGAGAAGAAATAAAAACTTTGAGGTTCGCCGATGACATTGTAATTCTGTCAGAGACAGCAAAGGACTTGGAAGAGCAGTTGAATGGAATGGACAGTGTCTTGAAAGGAGGATATAAGATGAACATCAACAAAAGCAAAACAAGGATAATGGAATGTAGTCTAATTAAGTCGGGTGATGCTGAGGGAATTAGATTAGGAAATGAGGCACTTAAAGTAGTAAAGGAGTTTTGCTATTTGGGGAGCAAAATAACTGATGATGGTCGAAGTAGAGAGGATATAAAATGTAGGCTGGCAATGGCAAGGCAAGCGTTTCTGAAGAAGAGAAATTTGTTAACATCCAGTATTGATTTAAGTGTCAGGAAGTCATTTCTGAAAGTGTTCGTATGGAGTGTAGCCATGTATGGAAGTGAAACATGGACGATAAATAGTTTGGACAAGAAGAGAATAGAAGCTTTCGAAATGTGGTGCTACAGAAGAATGCTGAAGATTAGATGGGTAGATCACATAACTAATGAGGAAGTATTGAATAGGATTGGGGAGAAGAGAAGTTTGTGGCACAACTTGACCAGAAGAAGGGATCGGTTGGTAGGACATGTTGTGAGGCATCAAGGGATCACCAAATTAGTATTGGAGGGCAGCGTGGAGGGTAAAAATCGTAGAGGGAGACCAAGAGATGAATACACTAAGCAGATTCAGAAGGATGTAGGTTGCAGTAGGTACTGGGAGATGAAAAAGCTTGCACAGGATAGAGTAGCATGGAGAGCTGCATCAAACCAGTCTCAGGACTGAAGACCACAACAACAACAACATAGTGGCATGGCTCAGTATTTCTGCAGGGGACTGTCAACGACTTGTTGAGTCCATGTCATGCCGAGTAGCAGCACTACGCCGGGGAACAGGAGTTCCGACTCGATATTGGGAAGCATTGCACGACTTACGTCACCACAGTGTAGACGGACTGGATCGTGGAGAGGTTTGCCGTTGAAATTCCGAGAAAGAGTGAGCATCATATGATTTCCCATAGTTAAGTCTCGCAAGACGACCAGTCGAGATAATTGGAAAAAATAAAGCACTTACGGCAGTCTGTTTTCCAGAAACTCATCACAAATGGAACAGGTAAGAGGGAAGTGACGGTAGTATAGAAAGTACCCTCCGCCACACACCGTAATGTGACTTGCGGAGTATTGATGCAGGTGGAAACAAGATACGGCCTCGGGGTAACAGACGCAAGTGTAAAGTCTTCCATGATCATTAAACGGTGTGCCACAAACGATAGAATATCCTGCATAATGACTACAAATGGGTGTCGTTACCGCAAGAGAAACCACGCAAAACGTTTGTAGCTCTTTGCACTGACAATGGGTGGGAGCATTTCAGTAAGACATCGAGACAGCGTTTATATACGCCGTTCGAAACTACCTTAGCCGGTGTGAAAAGCGTCACAGCATAACAGCTCTATTGTAACGGCTTTCATTGTTCTACAGCCACAGAGTGGGGGAAGCTGTAATCAGCCTTCCCACAGCACATCAAAGAAAGCAGGCGAGCTCATTTCACGAAGGCCGTTTATGAATGTCGCGGCAGAGTACGGGCAACTGGGCGTTGCATCCGTTATAATCTCTGGACTTGTTTATGTTGCCAGTGCAGGCTGCCACGTAAGCTTCATGGCGCCAAAGCGTTTGTGGCATTTATTCCACATTGAGGATCAGGATGTGTTGTCGGCAAACAAGTACATTCCCTGCTAAAGCTGTGCGATGCCACAGAAACATAGGTGGTCAAGATACATAGACCCATTGTGCGGGAAAGCTCTGACAGTACGAAACTTTGTCCTTGACCAGATGAGCTTCCATATCAGAATTGACTCCGAGATGTATAAAGTCCAGTAACCATATTTGCTGTGTACTCCAGAAGACATGGGACACAGTCTCCACAAAAGAGCGCCGAGCCACATACGATTCGGGCACAACGTAGTGAAGGTTAGACTCCAACAGAGGGCGCACACAGTAGAGATATGTTAGTCATCCGCATTATGTCACGCAAGTAGTTCCTATGTGTACTCCATCGACCACAAATGAATATAAGCAGACACATCGCTCCACACAGCAGGTAGCTCAACACTATCGCCAGACAGAATCATGACCGTGTCTCAGCGATTATATCAGGACTCATCTAAAGCCGCCGCCAAGAAGAACCGCACTGAACATTAAGCAAGTGATGTTAGCCACCGCTCACTGGATCTAAGGCTACACTAGCAGCGAACGTCTAACTGAAAAAAAAGGAGAGAGAGAGATGTGCCACACCCTTAGGGTCAAGAGTCATTTTATTGATAAGTTAGGTGACATGTAATCCATCACTCTAGGAGTATATGACCACAAGTTCAGACCCAATTAAATACTTACGACGTTTACAACACAAGAAAACAACAATTCTCCTAAGCATTGCTCAAGATCAGACAGGAATACTGTCCGTGAGGAGTATTCTTGGTGAATGTGTATTTCCTTTAGCACTTGATAAGAACATATTATGCAACAGCTTCGACGGTTGCCAACAAGTAATTCAACGGGCGACACAAAGAATCGAAGCTGCACAAACAGATACAAGGACATGCATAGAAAAAACTTCGCCAAATCCTGTGGAGACATCCTCCTAGTGTGTAGTGTGAGAATTTCAGTGCCCAAACTGATGTAAGCCACCTCTGCTACTATAAATGTGGTGCCTGTCGTGTTGGACGTGTTCAAAAGTATAGTGGGTTGAGGAGCATGATAGTGAGATCAGTTTAATGTATTATCCATCAAATTTGCCTAATGTGAATCTGATGGACCCCATCTGAGTCACTATAGGGTGCTATCACTGCGTGAAAAAATCAGCGGCCCGTTATTTACGGAAATTTCATGACTTTTACTTAGACATCTTGTGCCACATACCTCCACAAGCCTACCAACAAACTCTCGAATCCATGATACGCAGAATCAGTGATGTATTGCGTTTCAAAAATGGCCCAACAAGCTATTAAGCTGGTGGTCATCAGTTTATAGGATGTTCGGAAATTACCGTTACAAGCTTCTAGGACTTGTTGAATAGGAACCCATGTCTGGCAACTTACCGTTTTCGTTCTGCGACAGTTCAGTTCAGATGTTTAACTCATGCCGTTCTGCGTGAGGAATTGAATTAGGCGTAACGCAATACAATTATTGGGTAACAATTCGAAAGGAAGCATAACGAAACATCCATTTATCACTTAATGACATTTGTTTTTATTAATACTTCAACAATAAGTTCTCCACTACGGTATGCTATTTTGTACTGCAGTAACGCAAACACTTACTGTTTAAGTGTTAACACAAATAAATGTGCTTAAGGGATAAATGGATGTTTCGTCACGTTTACTGTAGAATTATTACCTAGTAACTGTGCTGTGTTACGCCTAATTCAGTTCCTCAAGCACACGTGGATGAGTTAAACATCTGAACTGAAACCGTCGTAGAACATAAACTGTACGTTTACAAGCATGGGTTCCTGTTCAAAGTATTATGCACTTATTCACCTCTACAAGTCCTAGAAGTTTGTAACGGGAATTTCCGAACACCCTGTACAATTAAGATGAGGAGGTCCAATGCTCTCGTCAGAGCAAATGCACTCCAAGCTCGAACTCTTGCGGGAATCGGCGAAATGCCGCGAGTAACGAGGATAATGTGCAAGGAACACCACATCAATAGTGTGTGGATAAGCTGAGAGAGTAGTTCACGCAGCTGCAATGACCAGTGTGTCCGGATCGCATAGTGGTCAGCGCATCTGCCTAGTAAGCAGGAGACCTGGGTTTGAATCCCGATCCGGGACAAATTTTCACCTTTTCCCATTGATTTAAAGCAGTGTCCACTGGCAGCTAATGTCGGTAATTCCTCTGATTCTTGGTTTCTACAACTATGCATATCGCTCAATACCCAGTGGGAGTCATTCACCGCTTACACACTTGCCATGTGGACGTATTGCTGACCTGTATCGGCATAGCTACGGGCAGAATACAGCGGCAGCGCTTCGCCGTGGCTCACCTGTTGCTAACATGCACTAAACCACTCCAAGAAAAGTTTGTCTGCCAGTATCAAAAATGACTCAAATGGCTCTGAGCACTATGGGACATAAATCTTTGGTCATCAGTCCCCTAGAACTTAGAACTACTTAAACCTAACTAACCTAAGGACGGCACACACGTCCATACCCGAGGCAGGATTCGAACCTGCGATCGTAGCGGTCGCTGGGTTCCGGACTGCAGCGCCTAGAACCGCACGGCCACTGCGGCCGGCCTGCCAGTATCCTGTGAGTCTAAAGAAAGAAAGTTTAAAGTTTAACGTCCCGTTGACAACACGCCAATTGGAGGCGGAGTACAAGCTCACGTAAAGAAATGATGGGGAAGAAAATCGGGCGTGCCCTTTTCAAAGGAACCATCCCTGTATTTGGTTGGTGCGATTGACGGAAATGACGGAACACCCAACTGTGGATGGTCGGACGGCAATCTGAACCGTCGTCCTCACGAATGCGAGCCCAGTGTGCTGACAAATGCGTCACCTCACTCAATTTCTGCGAGTCTAAAAATAGTAATTAACGTTCAGAAAAAGGACGCTGACATCATCACTATTGTAATGGACATATCACCGTTTTCTCTTTAACATTAGACCATTACCCGTCGTGGTCCCCGTTTGGGATCACATGCTTCAACCCACCCAGTAATTCCATCTATGTATCTAGGAGAAAAGTAATACTTCACGGCTTCCACAGGATGCGGCACGTAACAGCAGACCTAAAGTAATGATGTGCATGCTTTGGGAGGGGGGGAGGGGGAGGAGCACACTTGCTAATTTTCCGGCTTCACTCACCTCTTTTTGTCACAAATGCGTGGGTTTGAAGGCAGATCACATGTTGCAGATTGAAGCTTCTTTTTTATTTCTGATGAGCGTTAATTATGACAATGGCATTTTTTCATGTCATTAATTTGAATGGCTACAGTGGACACAAATTCACATTTGCTGATCGGAGTAAAAATTGAAAACTGTCAAAAAAATATTTTGCAGTATTAAAAAACCTATTTTTCTTACTATTTGAATGTAAATGAAAAACAATAACGGAAAAATTAAAAATTAGCAGTTACTGGGTTAGTGCATGATGGAATATTCTGTGTCAGACTAGACCAGCAACCTTCCCAACCCAATATCCGACGTTAAACTTATAAAGCCTGAGCGGTCAAAGATTCAAAACCCTATTATTTTGGTTTTATTAGTTACCGATTATTTACACACAGCATAATGAAAAAGTTTACAAAAGGTTTAAAATTACGTTCAAATGTTCTTGGAAGTCTCTAAGAGATTTCATTATCAAACACTGCATCAACACACTGTGGGTACTTTGCTCTCGTTTTAAGAAAAAACTAGTTATTTACGCATCTCAATAGCGAAGTAAAGTAAAGTAAAGTTGTGTGACGTCAAGGGATGGCAGACGCCGAAGTGCAGGTTCAGCCGTCTAATTGTAAGGATTTTTCCTATCCTCTGGCGTGCAAGCACCTTCCTTCGCGAACTACGAGAACTGTGTGCTTAAGTGTGATGGTGTGTGTGTGTGTGTGTGTGTGTGTGTGTGTGTGTGTGTGTGTGTGTGTGTGTCGTGTTCTTGTTGAAAATGACGACAGAAGGGCAGCGGAGATGTCCGAGCAGGTTGCAGTACAACACGTTCTTGCATATCATCGGGTGTAGTTGATATGTCCTTGTAGACAACGTCTTTCAGCTTTCCCCACAGAAAAAAGTCTACAGGTGTCAAATCCGAGGAACGGGCCGGCCAAGGTACGGATCCTCTGTATCCAGTACAAGATTTGAAAACAATTCGTGAAGTCACGCTGTAGTACTTCGTGCACTATGGGCTGCACAAACGTCGTGATGGTACCACAAGTTCCTCCTACTCGGCTGAGGAACGTCTTCTAGCATGGTCTGTTAGAAGGTTGTGATACTTTTGCACTTTCAGTGTTCCGTCTATGAAAAACGGGCCTGTTAGCTGATGGTTCACCATCCCACACCACACGTTTACACTCCACAGACGCTGACGTTCTACCCGCGTATCCAACTGGGAATTGTCAACAAACCAATCGTGCATATTTTGGCGGCCATCGCGTTAATGTGACTTCATCAATAAACAAGATAAATTATGCATCTGACGTATCCTGTCTTAAAGTCCATGTACAGAAGTTATCACGATTCTCATAATCGTTGACATGCAGTTTTTAATGGAGAGATGTGATAAGGATTGAACCGATATCGACAGCGACTTATGCCACTTCCTCAAGCGATTGCGAGGAACTAACATGCGGTTCAACTGCAACAGCAGCAAGAACGCTAATCTCCCCCTCTTCTACCGCTTTCACGTAACTGGTTGAAGAGTTTGATATACAACTGCCGAGATGGTTGACGGCTACTGGGACAGCTTGCCTCATACACCGTACAGGAACAACTGCATTCTTCCTACACTCTCCATATACCATGAGAATGTTGGCTTTTTTGTTGGTAAACGCCATTGTCCCCTCACGACCTGCTGCCGCTGCATAGCCTACTCCCCTCGAAGGAGCTTAACCTCCCAATCCGACGGATGGATCATCATCAACAGTGTCGCATGCCCTCAATTCATGTGACACAGTGGGGGATATTGGCACAAGAACTTTGTCACCAACCTTCCTGTCCCCTCTGCTGTAAAGACAAAGGGCAAACGGTCAACAGCACGCGGTATAACCGTACGGTCACCCACCCAAGTACTGGCCGCTCCCGACAGCAGTCAACGTAGGAGATCTGACGAGAACCGCTGTATCCTCCTCGGCATCAGTGTAAATGACATCGTATCTCCTGAACTATGTGTCGTGCAACGATATAATTTCGCAGTACGTTCAGTGGTACGTGTGGATAGTGTCTGCATAATGTCTTGCAAACGGAGTTAGTTGTAAGGATTTAGTAAATTAAAACGTCGTTCCTGATGCTGAATTTTTACTGAATTAACAGCGAAAATCCAATAAGCGATAAACGTTTTTCTTTTTGTACTTTGGAGGGGAATGTCAGCGAAAAGTATTCCGCAAAAATTTGAAGTCATGTGTTAAGGTCGTTAGAAATCACTAAGTGTTCTCATTCTCAAATATTGGATGAATATAGTGTGGGTAAATCGAGCGTTGTGAGCTATGCTGCCTGAGGAATAAATTTAATATTTGACTTATTCTGCTACGCCTTTGAGGTAAGATTTCTGTTGATGAGTATATTATGAAAGAATTTTAAAATTTTAAATTTGGATGATAATTATATGAAAAATACTGAACATCTCATTTTTGTTGCCCCTGGAAGCTGTTAGGTAGGCAACCTGCAACTTGGTTCTTCCAACGTACGGTTACTAATACAAGGTAAATGCAGTGGATCTAACTGTGGTCGAAAGTGGAGAATTTTATGAAAATAAAAATTATTGCAGGTGCTTTAATTACATTCGTGCAGTTGGTACAAGTAATTCATTTATTTTATACTGACTGAACGTGCAAGAAATTTTTTATAATTTTATAAACTTTGATTAATGTAAATTAGTTTCACAACGTGGAGCTTAACAATAAAACCATGATTACAGTATGAATGGCTTCTTAATGTCTTGTTTGTTACCAGCACTCAACAGTTGTTTGAAAAGATAAATAAGAACAAGCCTCTTACATTTATTTATCTTACTATGAGATGAGTCTTGGGCTAAACTCAAAGTTTTGTGAGCGCAGTGGTGCAGTGATGAGATATGGTATTCACATCTGGGAGGTTCTAACTATACTGGTATCCAGACATACAAGAAACCCCTTGAGTACGAGGTGGCAACTTCAGTCTTTAGTAAGGCTCATTTGAAAGTGCTGTGTTAACAATTATGACAGGAAAAATATTAGCTGCTAAGGACTCACCATCTTCATCAGGAGAGTGACAGAAAATGAATGTCCGGGAGATGCAGATCAACCTTCTATGGTATATATGTATTACACTTCACAGAAATGGACATCGCTGGCATTCAAGAAAAGTTCAAAACAACCCATTAACTTGCACCATGAACGCCGAATGAAAAGTAGCACGCCATAGTGATCTCAAAGATTTACACCAACAAGATCGAAGGCAAACTCCTTGGAAGCTACAAACTGTGAAGGGCGTTCAGCTAGGTATCCACTCTTAAGAAATGCACGCAGAATCATATTGGTGTATCGGAGTGATAAGAACTGATGGGATGTGATGGCACGCAACTGAATGCGAAACAGTTTGTCGTGGAGTTCATCGTGAAACTGGCTGTCTTTTAAGGCGTAGCCGCAGATAGTGCAATAATAAGTTTTATAGACACGGAAAAAAAACATCCAGAGGCTGAATTTGAACAGTGGTTCCAGGTGATATTCCGTCACATACGACTCAGGCGGAATATTTTTCTCTAAAGAAGTATGATTTTTATACACAAACCAGGAATCAAGCAAAAGCAAATTATTTTAACGATATATTGGTCAAAAGCAGTGCCTATGCCACAGTTGTTCTCTTACGCCCATTTCCCCACTCTTGCTTGCTGTGACGTAAATATTCCCTACTAGCCTTGCAGGAACACGACCGTGGGGAAAAATCGTAAGGAGCAGAGCAACTCTAACTTCTCGTAGCACAATAAATAACTTTCCAGTCAATTTACCACGCAGATTAACAGCCGGCATAATTGTATACGAATGCATTAAGGCATTTACGTTAGTTGATCTTGATACAACTCTCTTAATACCTCTAATTTCCAGAGTTCTTTCCACGTACATTTCCTCTTCAAATCTCGACTGATCGGAGTTGAAAACAAATTCTTTGCTAGGCGATAGGATCAGTTTGTTTATATCATCTACAAATTTGTGAGCCGATTCCGCAGTTTGCTGTTTATCAAGTTGGCGCTTCGTTTGAAACTTGATTATCTTACGTCTTCCAATTCTGTAGCACAGTTTTAAGTCAAATATCATGCACATCCCGTAAATTGTATCGAGCATCGAGCATCCTTGAAACGTGTAAATAGTAGTTTTTGTAACAAGTGCGCCTTGTCTCCCCCCCCCCCCCCCACCACCACCACCACCCCACCCCCCCACCCACCTTTTTTTTCTTTTTTTTTTTACTAAGCTACACACCATCTTCCATGTACGTAATTATGTGAATTATGTGTAGTATCCGCTCTTTGGACAACGATTGTCCTTTACCACGTTTCACTGGAGACGGGGTTTGTGGCTCCCTGTCCGATAAGGATGAAGAAACTACATGGCTCGACACTTGTTAAGCACCTTTCGTCGTCAGTGTACTCCCCACGTACACTGTCCGCCTAGTCGACCGTATACATCACACATTCCACTGACTTTCTTTGCAGAAACGGCAGTATTTCGACTGGCATTTCTTTTTCACTCTGTGAAATTCCTTGGATTCCTTTCTGAAGAAAAACCAACTTCGGCATCTGTTGTTGTAGATATAATGCAATGTTTGCTTTGTTTATCTCGTCGACTAAGCAGTTCAACTACACTCCGTACCGTCTTGCTGTGCTCGCCATTGGGTACCTCTAGCCCCGCCCCCATTAGCAGCCAATATTGTGGTTGCATGGTAGACAATATGTGGGGCGTCGTGTGCCGTAAACATCATTGGCCTTTTGCAGCCTCGTACTCCAGGGGTTCCTTGTTAGATTTTCCGTCATTTTCGTAGACGACTTAAGATGATGCCAGGATTGTGCCTTTGATAGCGGAGGTTGATTTCCTTTCTCATCTGTCCGTCATTCCAAACTGCTCCTCTGTGGTTGATACTCCAGTCGTCGATGGAGCGTTAAAACCCCCTCTCTTTCTTCAATGAAAGTTGTCAGGTAATTAATATGCATGATACAATGAATCTAATCGTAAATCTACGTGAAAGGATTTGCAATTATTCCGTCAAAAAGAAAGGCTAAGTCTCAACAACCGTGTAATTGGATACGCTACTCAATCACCGGTGCGCTCAATTGCTGGTGGGTAAGTCACTATCTTCAAGGAAGTCTCGAGCTACAAAAAGACGAAACCAGATTTCATCCGCGCCAGAATAATTCTGAAACGGCAAGATACCGTTACTCCTACTCCACAGCTTCTTGTTTTTACGGACGTGTAAGAAAATAAGAAAGTTGCGTCTTTCGTTTTGAAAACGTGCAAACAGTGAAAACCTTTCTTTTTGTTGGGAGTATTATTCTGCTACTGTGGCTACGATTGCTAAATTAGGGTGTGAGAGTAAGACCTGAAACCTATCGGTGGATACAAATTGCAATATTGGCATCCGAACGTCCCATTACGAAAGGAGACAGGAAGTTTCACTACTTGATGCTTCGCTACTGATGCTGAGTAAATGTTTAAGAAGCCCGAACAGCGAAGCTCATCAGTCCCCTACTCGCCACCCCTCCCTCCTCAACCCCCTCCCCCCCTCCCAAGGACAGAAGCAGTGTACCCAATCTCTCAGGGTATAGGGTAAATTCTGTGCGTAAGTGTGAGAAATTGTTCTAAATGTTTGCGTAGCGTGTATCTGAGGTTATCATGGGAACCAGCTCGGTATGTACTTAGCTGGGTGTGAGAAGCCGCCTAAAAATCACATGCAGGCTGTTCAACAGACTCATCGTTAATGCTCCGAGAGGACATGATCGGTGGCCGTCCCGGAAGTGATCACGTTTAACATACGCGGCTGCCCTGGCGGGTGCAGCACAGCTGGTATTCATCGGAATCATATTATACCAACGTTAGCTGTCATCATTAGTTTTACGATCATCGTACGCGTCTTTAAGAAACAGAATATTGCATGCAAATCGTGGTAAGCTATGTGCTTCATTCATACTGGTAGATAATTCAACAATAAACCGAGAAATGGCATCTCTATCTCTAATTTCAATTTCTCGCTAATGGCAGCCTCATCAGGCTGCGTGCAAGTAAGCGGTGGTATGTGCCACAAACATATCTGTCAGCAATAGCAAGGCGTGTGGTGTTCGTACCAGGAAAATGCTTTTCAGGGAAGATTTTTACGAATATGAGGATGACGTGGAAAACTACGGCTCAGATAAAGATCCTAAACATGTTCCCAAACGCAAAAGTGCTTCCAAAGCTGTTGCCAATCAGGCAGATGTCAATACTCATTTACACAAGTAAACAGTGCTGTGTACTCTCTTACAGCTTACGCTAATTTACATGAGAGGTTGATGGCGGAAACGTTTATATGCTGTAGTAAGGTCCTTGTTATGTTATGTTAACCGGGGACCTAGAGACGCAGTGGTCCGCAACCCCACGACGACTACCGCAGTCCACTTCACCCCTCCGCCGCCCCACACCGCACACCGAACCCAGGGTTATTGTGTGGTTCGGTCCCCGATGGACCCCCCAAGGAACGTCTCACGCCAGACGAGTGTAACCCCTGTGTTTGCGTAGTAGAGTAATGGTGGAATAAGGGAAACCAGCCCGCATTCGCCGAGGCAGATGGAAAACCGCCTAAAAACCATCCACAGACTGGCTGGTTCACCGGACCTCGACACAAATCCGCCGGGTGGATTCGTGCCGGGGACCGGCGCTCGTCCGCAGCTCGTGGTCGTGAGGTAGCGTTCTCGCTTCCCGCGCCCGGGTTCGCGGGTTCGATTCCCGGCTAGGTCAGGGATTTTGTCTGCCTCGTGATGACTGGGTGTTGTGTGGTGTCCTTAGGTTAGTTAGGTTTAAGTAGTTCTAAGTTCTAGGGGACTGATGACCATAGATGTTAAGTCCCATAGTGCTCAGAGCCATTTGAACCGGCGCTCCCTCCCGTCCGGAAAGTCGTGCGTTAGACCGCACGGCCAACCGGGCGGGCAGTAAGCTCCTTACTAAAATTAATTTTACATTGTGCTGAATCATAGACTAATTTTTAAGGTTGTTGTAATTATTTCTGCAAAAATTATTAATGAAAACCTTAATATCAAAAACTGAAACAATTAGGACATTTTAAATTTGTTAGAGGACGTTGCACAAGTGTCGTTCGTGATCAGATACAACGGCACATCTACATTTATGTTCAAGGATACATTTCTCGCGAAGTTGCCATATATTTGCCCAACCCCTGTAGCTACGCTCGCTCGGGCAGAGTTAGCAAATGTCTAGTGAGACGTCTACACTGATAAGCCAAAACATTATGACCACTGCCCACCGCGACATTGGATTCCGCCCGGTGGCGTTGCGGGCACGTGACGCGGTAACAAAAGTATGTAATCGGAGCAGACACGAACGCGGGATCACCCTAGCGAAGATACGGGCTGCAAATGGGGAATCTATTGAGATAATCGATTTTGACAAAGGAAAGATTATTACCACGTAGATCCTGTGAACGAGTACCTCGAAAACGGCGAAGCCGGTCGAATGTTCCCGTGCTACTGTCGTGAGCATCTACGGGAAGAGGGGGAAGGGCAGTGAAACTACCACTAGGCGCTAAATGGTTGGACGTCTACGATCCTTCACAGAACGTGAGGTTCGGAGGTCTGCCCGCTCTGAAAATTAGGATAGATGGTGATCTGTGGCATCTCTGCCAAAAAAGCACAACGCTGGTGCACGCGCAAGTGCTGAGTACGCTGTTCATCTACATTGCTGAACAATGAACCACCCTAAGTGATCACATGTTGACACAACAGCATCGTCAGTTAAGATTGCAGTGGGCACGGGACGATCGGGATTCAACCGCCGATCAATGAAAACGTGTGGGCTCTTCGGGTGAACCACACTTTTGCTACACATACGCCGTAATCGAGTTGAACGGCGGCTCGGAACAAGCAGCGTGCAGCGGATGTAGGCCGGTGGGAGCTGTATTATGCTATGAGAGATATTCTTGCATATGCATGGGACTTGTGATAGTAATCTAAGACACTGACAGCTGCGAACCAGCTTGATGTCTTCCAGGCGGCGGTGTCATCTTTCATCAGTATAATTATCCGCGTCTCGAAACCAGAACCGTGTTACAGTGGTTTTGAGGAGCTTTATCGTGAACTCACGTTGATGTCTCGGCTACCAAATTCGCCTGATGTAAATCCTATCGAACCAATACGTGTCGCTATCGGGTGCCATCACCGCATACGTAAATCAGCGGTCTGTTATTTACAAGGATTACATGACCTGTGCGTTTACGTAAGCCACATACCTCCAAAAACCTACCAACAATCTGTCGGATTGTGATGTATTTCGTTACAAAGACGGACAAACATGATATTAAGCACGTGTTATAATGTTTTGGGTCATCAGTATGCGTCGCAACAGTTGAAGTCCTTAACTGGCAAACACTGATAGAATGGAATAAGCGACTCTGGATCCGACATTTGGCAAGGGGATTTTTGTATTTCTTTATATTCACGGTTCGTCAAGTTCACAATTCAAATATACCATGACCACGTTTAACATGCTAAAATATGGCAGAAACCTTTTGGCAAGCAGTATGGTAGAGTGCTCGCTTGCTTCCTGGTGGGCCTCGGTTCGATTCCAGGTTGAATGAAGTTTTTAAACATAGGTGCATGTTCTATTTCAGTGAATTTTAAATGCATAAGGCGCACGAGACTAATAATCACTAGATCGTGTTGGTTTCTGTCATTATTTCTTCCGGTTTTTTTTCATTCAGTTCGGACAGCTAGGTCATTTAAATATAAAATTCATCTCTACATGCTAAGTAACACACCTAATAGCCATTTTTATGAGAAATACAGATCTTCTTTTTTTATATTTTTATACGATGCATGGATCACCAATTTAGTATTGGAGGGCATTGCGGAGGGTAAAAATCGTAGAGGGAGACCAAAAGATGAATACACTAAACAGATTCAGAAGGATGTAGGTTGCAGTAGGTACGGGGAGATGAAGAAGCTTGCACAGGATAGAGTAGCAAGGAGAGCTGCATCAAACCAGTCTCTGGACTGAAGACCGCAACAACAACATATGATACATAAAAATCCAGCTTTCATTACAAACAAAAACTCTTAATTACAGATACTAATAAGAGATTGTTAATCAACATTGTATAATTTTACAAATTACAGAATGTTTTTGTCTTTTTGTTTATTTTACACTTCAAGTAAATGCTTTCAGAAGATACACCTTTGACTAAAAATTTGATTCCGGCACGATTCGTACCCAACCCTCCCTCCCAACCCTCCCCTGACACCCTTGCCCACCCAGCGAGCGAACACTACCACATTACCACCGTGCTTGTCGAAATATACAGGGTGTTTCACTAAATCTGTAAGTTACTAAGTAATAGGCGACGGAAATATTTATTGCGGTAGGTCACCATAAGAAACGTTACACTGTCTGCGGAGCTATGAACATAGTTTATTGTGTCATCCAAAGAGTTACAGCAAAAAGATACAATTTTTTAAATGGAACAATAGTTGTTTCTATCATGCAGAATGGGCTGAGTGACCATCATGCTGCATCCACATATGGACTCTCGTGTGTAGACGCACATGTTCAAGGAGACCACCGAAACTGTCGACTATAAACGCGCGATAGAACTCACCTGTCAGTGTACCTGGGAAGTAGTGTGGACTGACAATTTCATCCCCAAGGATTCCACACCATACATTAACAGACCACCTACGTTGACGGTCGACAGGTCGTACCCACCGAGGATTGTCTGCGCCCCACTAGTGCACGTTATGGCGATTCACTGCACCATAATTTGTGAACGTGGACTCATCAGAGAACATAACACCTTGCAAAGACTCCAGCGTGAAATTACGCATGGCCCATTCACAGAATGTAACTCTCGCACCGAAATCGTTCCCATGCAGCTTCTGGGTCAGTGACAGGCGGTACGGGTGAAACCTGTGGCCGTGTACTACACGCCTCACAAATGTGAGACTGGCACCAGCGACTGCAGCAACGGCTCATAAGCTGACATGAGGAAAAATGGCTCCAAGCACTATGGGACTTAACATCTGAGGTCATCAGTCCCCTAGACTTACAACTACTTAAACCTAACTAACGTAAGGACATCACACACATCCATGCCCGAGGCAGGATTCGAACATGCGATCGTAGCAGCAGCGCGGTTCCGGAATGAAGGGCCTAGAACAGCTAGGCCACAGCGGTCGGCTGACATGAGGATCGTGGTGTACTGCAGCTAAAACAAAAACCTCCGTCTCCTCACTTCTTGCAGTTCTTCGTCTGTTGCTGGAGCGCATTACCAAGTTGCCTGCTTCCCGAAGTCGTTGTTCGGCACGTAAGAACGTTCTGGCTGCCGAAGCTCTTCGCCTGCTATATCTCACGGCGTACGCCATGGCTGCTTCAGTGGCATCGTGTCGGCACTCGCCGAGCATCAGCAAGATGTCAACGTACTCGTTGTTCGTGTGTGCCATCTTCATGTGATGTCAGTAACTGTGGTATATTGAGCCCCATTTGTTTGTGTGGCTCGAACTGTCGGGTATACGGCCATGTGCGGCGACAGTCGGCAGTCTAACAGCGCACCGAGGAAGCTTCCCGCTCTGTAACACCGGCGGCGTTACAACTCGGCCGCACCACATTTAGAAGGCGCATTGCGTTATGCGCAGCGTGTGTGGTATCTGCCCCTGAAACTTTGAAGGATTGTAGCTCCCAAACTAAAAGTGATAGGAATGTAATTTAAATTGATGTATACACAGCCGGTGTTACTGATTCCAGTGCATAATATAAACCACTATTGTTCCATTTTAAAAAATTGCATGTTTCTGCCATAACTCCTTGGATAATAACACAATATTTCCGTCGCCTATTACTTCGTAACTTACAGAGGCAAACACATTTAATGAAACATCCCGTATGGCCCGAGTTTATTGCATTAAAGGTGGACGGAAACCTTCAAAGTCAATTTCCTCGAAAAATATTGAGAGCTGCATGAAACTGCTTTGGGAGGGGTATATCTGACTTCTGACCTTGATGTACCATAAATACAAAAAATTATAAAAATTGCCATGTGGTCCCCTTGTGAGACTGGTGTAAATGTGTGATAGATGGTATGTCTCTCTGTACAGCCGGAAAGCGCGCTGTACGTCAGGGAAGGCGACGCGGTCTACATACGCCGCCAGCAGACATACTGACGGCCTGGCCGCTACCGTTGAGGGCCACTCAGTTCCGCAAGTCTCTACTGATCGCGTCGGAACTAGGCCTCCCGGCGGTTAGGTCGCAAGCCGGAACCTCGCACTGCGTAGACCACACTCCAGCTTGGAGTAGCTTGCCAGTTCAGTGGCCAGGCTGGTATTTTTAACAATTTGTCTATGTTGCAGTCCTTGAAAGTAGACTCATGCTCATAAATTAAGGATAACTGCAGAATGCGGTGCCACACAACGTGGCACTACACAAAACTGCCGCTAATAGCATAGGCACAAAGGGAACAGACACGACACAGATCTGTAAGTCCCTGATATTGTTGATAACTTGAGAAAACTGTCCCGAAACACATGTGCTACAAAACGCCACTGTTTCCTGCGCATGTGCCCCGACATCAATATGGGATATGATCACCGTGCACACGTACACAAGCCGCACAACGGGTTCACGGACTCTGGATCAGGTGGTCGAGCAGCTGCTGCGCTATAGCCTCCCATTCTTGAACCAGTGCCTGTAGGAGCTCCTGCAGTGTCGTATGGGTTTGAAGTCGGGCAGCGATACGCCTACCGAGATCATCCCAGACGTGTTTGATGGGGTTTAGGTCTGGAGAACAGGCAGGCCACTCCATTCACCTGATATCTTCTGTTTGAAGGTACTCCTCCACGATGGCAGCTCGGTGGTGCCGTGCGTTATCATCCATCAGGAGGAAGGTGGCACCCACTGCACCCCTGAAAAGGTGGACGTACTGGTGCAAAATGACTCCCCGATACACCTGACCTCTTACAGTTCCTCTGTCAAAGACGTGCAGGGGTTTACGTGCACCAATCATAATCCCACCCCACACCATCAAACCACGACCTCCATATAGGTCCCTTTCAAGGACATTAAGGGGTTGGTATCTGGTTCCTGGTTCACGCCAGATGAAAACCCGGCGAGAATCACTGTTCAGACACTACCTGGACTCGTCTGTGAACATAACCTGTGACCACTGTTCTAATGACCATGTACTGTGTTCTTGAAACGAGGCTTTACGGGCTCTCCTGTGACCAGGGGTCAGTGGAATTCACCTTGCAGGTCTCCGGGCGAATAAACCATGTCTGTTGAGTCGCCTGTAGACTGTGTGTCTGGAGACAACTGTTCCAGTGGCTGTGGTAAGGTCCCGAACAAGGCTACCTGCAGTACTCCGTGGCCGTCTGTGGGCACTGATGGTGAGATACCGGTCTTCTTGTGGTGTTATACACTGTCGACGCCCGTACTCTAGCGCCTGGACACGTTTCCTGTCTGCTGGAATCGTTGTCATAATCTTGAGATCACACTCTGTTGCACACGGAGGGCCCATGCTATGACCTGCTGTTTGACCAGCCTCCAGTCGCCCTAGTATTCTACCCCTCATAACGTCATCAATATGTGTTTTTTGAGCCATTTTCAACACACAGTCACCATTAGCACGTCTGAAAACGTCTGCACACTTACTCGCTGCACCATACTCTGACATGCACCAACACACCTCTGAGTATGTGGACCGCTGCCAGCGCCACAGTACGACGACCGCAGGTCAAATGCACCACATGGTCATACCCCGAGGTGATTTAAATCCGCAAACCTCCCACCAGAGCGTAGTTTCACCGTGTATCAGCATTATCCTTAATTTATGAGCATGATTGTAGATATTTCGGTAAAACAGTTATACACGGTGAACCATCTAAACTGATAACCTCAAATGTTTATTGAAAGTCACATCTTATCATCATTAGGTGCTATAAAATATCTTTATTCTAGCTACCAGTTTAGACTGCCCCTAATCGATATCATGATTCGTGGCAAAAAAAACTGGCAGACGCAAAGATTTTTCATACACCTGTCGGCGTTAAATACGACTTTCTATCTCTCTAGCGCTCTCGTTAATATTTCGTCACTTGACTATCTTTAATAGTATGTGTTATATTTATACGAGCTCTTCGGAAAGTAAGGTCGGGCCGGTCGCGGAATGGAAATCACAGTGAAAATCAATAATGTTTTATTTGCAACACTTGGCTACACATTCCAGTTACTTTTCTACATAGTCGTCGCTCCGACTTAGACATCTGTCGTAGCGTTGTACCAACGTTCCAATACCCTCGTCATATAAGGCAACCCCTTGCGCTTTCTGCCAGTTCTCTTCAGTGGTCTACTGTTCATTGTCTGTGCCAAAATGTTGGCTACATAGCCAGCGGTTCAAGCGAGCAGAGATGAACGTCAGAGGGGGCCAAGTCTGAGGTGTATGGTGGGTGATCAGTCATTTCCAATCGAAAACGCTGCAGTGGCGTCCTTATTGCCCCTGCATTTTGCGGTCGCGAACGGTGATAAGGAATAAAATGCTTAACAAGTATGTTGTATAGAGTTGCTTGAAATCAGGCGAAACCTCGCAGCAGCCACATGTGGGCAATTGCTGACGGTACGCCACATTTAAACGTCCTGTCCGAATTTTAATACATTGCGCATTGATCTTGGCCTGTCTTCGTTTTATCCACCTGACAAACCTGTCTAAGGACATTTGATTATGCTGTTTTCTTTTAATGTGCCTTTTATAGTGTTGTCCTTTTTAGTTGCTGTTTTAACCTTGTGCCTCGCAGGGCATTCATAACTTAGTCTGGGCGCTAATGACTACTGTAGTTGTGCGCCCTAAAACCACAAAAAAAAATACTTGGCGGGAGAGGCTATTGTTCCCTTTACGTGCCCAGAACTGAAAAGAACAGGATGACGCGATCGACAGAGATATTAAAGACACTGCACAAACACATCTGTGCAGAGCTTCATCGGATTTTCACTTTCGTTTCCATATTGCGACCTACCGGACCTTACTTACCGAATAGCCCTCGTATATACTCTTACATTTAACAAACAAATGAAATTTTAATAAATGGAAAACTCGTTTTCTAAGAAATGTAAATAATGGTGTAGAGTTCCTTAGGTAACACAATAAGGGGCCGGCCAGAGTGGCCGAGCGGTTCTAGGCGCTTCAGTCTGGAACCGCGCGACCGCTACGGCCGCAGGTTCGAATCCTGCCTCGGGCATGGATTTGTGTGATGTCCTTAGGTTAGTTAGGTTTAAGTAGTTCTAAGTTCTAGGGCACTGGTGACCTCAGCTGTTAAGTCCCATAGTGCCTAGAGCCATTTTTGAACACAATAAGGCAATATTTTCTTTAAACGCCATAGAGTCCTTAATATTACGTCACAAAACACGAAAACATTGGTGCAATAACCAGGTAAGTCCAGTTTTCGCCAAAAATTACATTTTAGTACTATTGATTAGTTTAAAATTTGCTCTATCTTGCGGTGCGAGGATGAGACCTGGGCATGGGACCAATTCAGAATAGTATATGGAATGGACTTGTCGATATCAGGTATTTGGAGCAAGAAACAGATATGTCATTGCAGCATACAGTAGTCAAATTTTGGCACATGACATACATCCAAATTGATGTTACTCAAGATCCATTTTTAGATTTCTATTTCACCCAAAAAATCTGTTTCGGTCTAACATTTAGAGCGCTGATAATGCCAGGTTTACTGTTTCAAAGTACAAAGTATGTACCTCACCATAGTGCATCAATACCTCAACTTCCCTATTATGATTTCGTCACTGAGATAGCCTCAACTACGTTGGTTTTCCCTTGGTGAAAAATCTATAATGTACATCTGCCAGTTAAATGTGAGAAACATAAATATTTCATGAAGCTTGCCAAAACCCTTGTACC
Source organism: Schistocerca serialis cubense (assembly GCF_023864345.2). Lineage (NCBI taxonomy): Eukaryota > Metazoa > Arthropoda > Insecta > Orthoptera > Acrididae > Schistocerca > Schistocerca serialis. Next base: position 427,330,072 of record NC_064646.1, read on the forward strand.
AGCGTCAGACGTAAAATTTTATAATAATGCAGTCTGTGACAGAACTGTTACAGATGCTACAATTAGTGAACTTCTTATTATCCTACACGTATGAGTTCTATTACAGTATCCAATTTTTGTAATTCTCCGGCTCACTATCACGTTCAGTAACCTGTAAAGTACTGTGGCGAACGTTACATTCCTAGAGCTTGTACACATTCCATGCCCAGCCCGTGTAACATCTGCATCCAAGTGACTCAGTAGGAAGACAACAATTTTCTGAATGGTTGGTTGTACACAGAGATTTCATGCAATAAATTTTATTTACAGACGAGTCTACATTTAAACACAGTGGCATCATGAACACCCACAATTCTCATACACGAGCGCTGGAGAACCCACATGACACTAGGGAGACAAGATTCCAAGTTAGGCTCTCAGTGGATGCCTGGTGTGGTACGACTGATGACCTTGTGATAGGACCTGTGTTCCTTCCAAATCGCATGACAGTCGCAGCACACACACATTTCCTGATAGAAGACCTACCAACACATTTGGAACATGTGACAACAGAGCAACAACATCAAATGTGCCTCCAAGATGATGGAGCATCGATTCAATGTACCAGACAAATATCCCAGTATCTGAATAACACTTGTCCTCAATGGTGGCTTTGACGGACCCATTAACAGACCTGCCAGATCACCCGTCCTAACCCCATTACACTTCTGTTTAATGGGCTGGTTAAAGATGAACCTGTATACTATGAAGGTGGATACATACGAAGATACCCACGAAAAATTCTGTTCACCACAACGCCTATAGAGCATTTCAGTAAGTAATATTCACACTTGTCTTCATAAACATTCATGGGTACATATAATTTTCAACTCACTCCAGTTCTGTAACAATCGAAAATTGGACCCATAATCATAGGACATCCTCAGTTTATATTCACTTGTGGAATCACCTCACAGATTATGTGACATTTCTCTTGAGTTACACTGTATGTATGTTATGTGAACTGGGGACCTAGAAACGACGGAGAGGCTCCGTGCCCACCGCAGCCACAGTGGTCCGCAACCCCACGACGACTACCGCAGTTCACTTCACCCCTCCGCCGCCCCCCACCAAACCCAGGGTTATTGTGCGGTTCGGCCCCCGGTGGACCCTCCAGGGAACGTCTCACACGAGTGTAACCCCTATATTTGCGTGGTAGAGTAATGGTGGTGTGCGCGTACGTGGAGAACTTGTTTGAGCAGCAATCATCGACATAGTGTAGCTTAGGCGGAATAAGGAGGACCAGCCCGCATTTGCCGAGACAGATGGAAAACCGCCTAAAAACCATCCACAGACTGGCCAGCTCACCGGACATCGACAAAAATCCGCCGGGCGGATTCGTGCCGGGGACCAGGCGCTCCTTCCCGCCAGGACAGCCGTGCGTTAGAACGCACAGCCAACCGGGCGAGCATTTTGTATGTACACCATCTGACAAGTGAAACACTCAAAACGAGCGAGAGGGCGTCGATATCCCGGATATTGGCAGTGGTATGGAGCTGACATCTGATATAGTTCCACACATTTACTATTGGGGACAGATCGGGGGATCTTTCTGGCCATAAGAGCACCTCATTTTCATGCAGACAGTTCGTAGACACGTAAAATGTCCGGATGAGCTTTGTCCTGTTGATAAATGGCACATGTCCAAAAGACATATATAGTTAAGGGGATGACGGTCCATGATCCCTTCAGTGCAGACGCACGCCAAGCTCTGACTCTTACTGAAACCGGCGAGATGCCGCGAGTAATGAGGCTAAAGAGCAGGGGCACTACCTCAGTAGTGTGCGGTTTAAGTCAAGAATTTGGGTCGGTCAAGAGGCGTGCTAGGGGAGTCCGTATGATTGAGGCGACCACTGTGTCTGGATGGCGTAGTAGTCAGCTCATCTGCCTAGTAAACAGGAGACCTGAGTTCGAATCCCTGTCTGGCACAAACATTCAACTATCCCCATTGATTAAATCAATGCCCATGGGCAGCTACTGTCTTTAATTTCTTTGTATTTTGCGTAAGTTAGTGTCGCGAAGTCATCATACTCCCTTCTGTGTATGTACAATCGCATGTTTATCACGAGTTTAACATTAACTTTTATATGAAAACATGTTTCTCATTTTTTACTCATCCCCCTTCTTTGATGATCATTCCAGTGATGTTCCGACATAGGTACAAAGAAGATAACTGCGAAGAAACAATGAGTAACAGAAGAAATACTTCAGTTGGTCGATGAAAGAAGGAAGTACAAAAATGTTCAGGGAAATTCAGGAACACAGAAATACAAGTCGCTGAGGAATGAAATAAACAGGAAGGGCACGGAAGCAAAGGTGGAATGGCTCCATAATAAACGTGAAAAAATCGATAAAGAACTGATTGTCGGAAGGACTGACTCAGCATGTAGGAAAGTCAATACGACCTTCGATGAAATTAAAAGCAAATTTGGTAACATTAGGAGTCCAAAGGGAAACCCATCGTTAAATGCAGAGAAGACGGCGGGTAGATGGAAAGAGCACACTAAAGGCCTCTATGAGGGGGAAGATTTGTCTGGTGCGATATGTGAAGAAACAGGAGACGATGTAGAACAGACAGGAGATCCAGTATCAGAATCAGAACTTCAAAGGGCTTTGGAGGACTTAGATCAAATAACGCAGAAGGGTTAGATAACATTCCATCAGAATTTCTAAAATCATTGAGGGAAGTGGCAACAAAACGACTGTTCACTTTGGTGCGTAGATTGTATGAGTCTGACGACATACCGTCTGACTTTCGGAAAAATATCATCCGCACAATTTATAAGACTGCAAAAGCTGACAAGTGCGATAATTATCGCACAATCAGCTTAAAAGCTCATGCATCCAAGTTGCTTATAATAATAATGTACAGAGGAATCGAGAATATAATTGAGGATGCGCTAGATGACGATCAGTTTGGCTTTAGGAAAGATAAAGGGACGAGAGAGGAGATTCTGACGTTGCGGTTGATAATGGAAGCCAGACTACAGAAAAACCAAGACACGTTCATTGGATTTGTCGACCTGGCAAAAGCGTTCGCTAATGTAAAATTGTGCAAGACGCTCGAAATTCTGAGAAAAATAGAGGTAAGCTATAGGGAGAGACGGGGAATATACAGTATCTGCAAGAGCCAATACGAAATAATAAGAGTGGGCGACCAAGAACTAACTGCTCAGATTGAAAAGGGTGTGAGACAGGGATGTAGTCTTTCGGCCCTATTGTTCAATCTTTACATCAAAGAACCAATGGCGGAAATAAAAGAAAAAGATTCACGAGTTGGATTAAAATTCAAGGTGGAAGGATATCAATGATACGATTAGCTTATGACATTGCTATCCTGAGTGAAAGTGAAGAACAATTACATTATCTGCTGAACGGAGTGAACAGTCTAATGAGTACAGAGTATGGATTGAGGGTAAATTGAAGAAAGATGAAAGTAACGAGAAGTTTCAGAAATGAGAACAGTGAGAAACTTAACATCAGGACTGATGGTCACGAAGTAGATGAGGTTAAGGAATTCTGCTGCCTAGGCAGCAACATAACCAATGACGGACGGAGCCAGAAGAACATCAAAAGCAGACTAGCACTGGCAAAAAGGGCATTATTGGCCAAGAGAAGTCTACTGATGTCAAACACAGGCCTCAATTTGAGGAAGAAGTTTCTGAGAATGTACGTCTGGAGCACAGCATTGTATGGTAGTGAAACGTGGGCTGTGGGAAAACCGGTGCAGAAGAGAATCGAAGCATTTGAGTTGTGGCGCTGCAGACGAATGTTTTCAATCAGGGCCGGCCACTGTGACCGAGCAGTTCTAAGCGCTTCAGCCCAGAACCGCGCGATTGCTACGGTCGCAGGTTCGAATCCTGCCTCAGGCATGGATGTCCTTCGGTTAGTTAGGTTTAAGTAGTTCTAAGTTCTAGGGGACTGATAACCTCAGATGTTAAGTCCCATAGTGCTCAGAGCCATTTGAACCTTTTTTTTTTTTCAATCAGGTGGACTGATAAGGTAAGGAATGAGGAGATTCTGCACAGAATCGGGGAGGAACGGAATGTGTGGAAAACACTGACAAGGCGAAGGGATAGGGTGATAGGACATCTGTTAAGACATGAGGGAATGACTTCCATTGTACTAGAGGGAGCTATAGAGAGCAAAAACTGTAGAGAAAGAGAGAGATTGGAATACGTCAAGCAAATAATTGAGGACGTAGGTTGCAAGTGCTACTCTGAGGTGAAGAGTTTGGCACAGGTGAGGAATTCGTGGCGGCCCGCACCAGATCAGAAAGAAAGCTGGAATCAGCCCAACCACGTGCTGCTCATCAAGTATTTCATGTGACGCCCATTGTCGTTTTTTCCATAACAGACGAAATGATTTTTAAAGTCGAATTTTACATGCTCTTACAATGGGACCTTTCCAAATTAGTCTAGTGCGATATTCGCTTTGCCGACAGGGACAGTAAAACACGAAACAGCAGTGTCTTAGTAGGCGCCACTGCATGGCATTAACAGTCAGTGCGTGGCACAGCGGTACGAGTATCGCTGCTGTAGTACTGGTTCTTCTTTGTGTTTCACTGCCCTGTTGATACACATCGATAAAACGAATATCGCTCAAGACTTGGGAACGTTCTACCGAATGGGTGAGTAAAATCGCGCTTTAAAAATAATTTTGTCTGTAACGGGAAAAAATCAACGCTTTTCATCGAGACAGAGCGTCACATGAAAGACGCGATGAGCGATATTTGTTTGGGCTGACTCCAGCTATACGTTGTAAAAAAGAAACTGAAAATATCTGCCGATACATCAAAGAAAATGCGCCAGACACTGAAAGGAGAGACAGCAAAATATGCAAAAACATGTATATTTTCTAACATAATTTTTACGCTTCCATTCTTTTAAATTTTCTTTTAAACCGCCGTATGTGTACGTTAATGTTCCCGTGAATGTCCTTGAACAGTTAGCTAGAACTTTGAAGATAAGTCTGTGCTTGGAAACGTACATTAGGGAACAAAATACGCTGTTGAACGACGGTCGACGGAACCACTCATTTAATTGACTATTAAGTTCACAAATTGAAGTCTCGTTCAAGAAAGAGAGGCAGAGAGAGCAGCCACAGGACGGAAGCGAGACATTTAATGGTTTCTTGTTACCAGAGAAGCAGCGGAATGTAACGAGTCTAGTTGCATAATAGCACTGCTAGGTATCTTTTCCGCGGGCTTAATTGTTCTGCGAAAAGATAACAGAAAGGCAGTGTTTCAGGAACTGCAGCCACATAAAGGTGTAATTTAGCCGTCTTCATAAAAGGTGTCACTTTGGAGAAAATTGCCGCTTACCGCCGCAGTGGCAATAACGGAACGCCATTGTCTGAAGGCGCCACAGCACCACAGAGGAGAAAGTGGAACCAGCTCTCCCGACGCGTTTGTTAAGAGGGAAAAAACGGTCTACGAATTCAGACGTTATGCCCGTGCTTGTTACACATTCTGCTCGTCCGTACTCTTTGTAAGACTCAGGTGCAACGGCGGTCGCATCGAGCGGCAGAACAGATGCATCCACCCATCCCCTCGCCCCTCTCCCACCGTATCTTGCTGCCCGCGCCATACATAGACAGGGGTATCAGTTTTGTATTAGTCTCAATAAAGCCAGAATATATCGGACCATGGTGTCACATTTTCACTCTCCCTTAAGATAAAACGCAATAAAATATTGTACCATTATTGCACATAAACGAAAACTCAGAGAAACGTAAACAAATATTTGTGTGTGATACTGGTGCAGTATTTAACCATAGTTTAATTTCAGGCAATGTGTAGCGCTGCCAGTGAAAGTGTAAACCGGTAAAAAAATAAATAAATTAGTGGAAAATGTGCATGCAGGCGACACTTCCAGCGGTAAGCAGAGAACAATAGAAAATGCAATCACTGATCATGTTTCAGTTACATGAAACGATGTACTTTCGGAAAAATGAGCAATCATTTTTGGCAGTTACATACACGGATTTAAGATACATTAGCTAATTATGTAAGGGACACCGATCAGTAGGAAGTGCTCCTATAGCCGTTTGTCGTGAAATCTCAAAACTACACACATCAAAAAAGTTTTCCATCTCCCCAGTTCACAAAACTCCTGAAGATAGACGTTGACTGTGGATGCTGTATCAAAGACACAGTCCCTTTGACTGTTCAGAGATGTCACTAAACCTGTCCAAACACGTAAACAACCATGCATGAGCAGCGTCTATTAGACGGATGGGGTCCGACAGCCGATCAGTTCCAGTCATTCCACCAGGAAGGAGGTACACGGCTTGTGTTGTCTGTCGTTCAACCAGGCCTAGACGGTCAATACTGCGGTTCGATCGCGTCCGCATTGTCACTTTGTGCCGGAAGGGCTCTAAACCAATTGAACCAATGTGCACTCCGTGTGCATACCGGGGGGAGTCATTCCAGATGTGGGAAGGGTCCTTCCGGATGCCATGAAGGGTACAGGGTGCACCCATCTGCAGGTGGTCGCTCATGTCGGCACCAATGATGTGTGTCGCTATGGATCGGAGGAAATCCTCTCTGGCTTCCGGCGGCTATCTGATTTGGTGAAGACTGCCAGTCTCGCTAGCGGGATGAAAGCAGAGCTCACCATCTGCAGCATCGTCGACAGGACTGACTGCGGACCTTTGGTACAGAGCCGAGTGGAGGGTCTGAATCAGAGGCTGAGACGGTTCTGCGACCGTGTGGGCTGCAGATTCCTCGACTTGCGCCATAGGGTGGTGGGGTTTCGGGTTCCGCTGGATAGGTCAGGAGTCCACTACACGCAACAAGCGGCTACACGGGTAGCAGGGGTTGTGTGGCGTGGGCTGGGCGGTTTTTTAGGTTAGATGGCCTTGGGCAAGTACAGAAAGGGCAACAGCCTCAACGGGTGCGGGGCAAAGTCAGGACATGCGGGGACCAAGCAGCAATCGGTATTGTAATTGTCAACTGTCGAAGCTGCGTTGGTAAAGTACCAGAACTTCAAGCGCTGATAGAAAGCACCGAAGCTGAAATCGTTATAGGTACAGAAAGCTGGCTTAAGCCAGAGATAAATTCTGCCGAAATTTTTACAAAGGTACAGACGGTGTTTAGAAAGGATAGATTGCATGCAACCGGTGGTGGAGTATTCGTCGCTGTTAGTAGTAGTTTATCCTGTAGTGAAGTAGAAGTGGATAGTTCCTGTGAATTATTATGGGTGGAGGTTACACTCAACAACCGAGCTAGGTTAATAATTGGCTCCTTTTACCGACCTCCCGACTCAGCAGCATTAGTGGCAGAACAACTGAGAGAAAATTTGGAATACATTTCACATAAATTTTCTCAGCATGTTATAGTCTTAGGTGGAGATTTCAATTTACCAGATATAGACTGGGACACTCAGATGTTTAGGACGGGTGGTAGGGACAGAGCATCGAGTGACATTATACTGAGTGCACTATCCGAAAATTACCTCGAGCAATTAAACAGAGAACCGACTCGTGGAGATAACATCTTGGACCTACTGATAACAAACAGACCCGAACTTTTCGACTCTGTATGTACAGAACAGGGCATCAGTGATCATAAGGCCGTTGCAGCATCCCTCAATATGGAAGTTAATAGCAATATAAAAAAAAGGGAGGAAGGTTTATCTGTTTAGCAAGAGTAATAGAAGGCAGATTTCAGACTACCTAACAGATCAAAACGAAAATTTCTGTTCCGACACTGACAATGTTGAGTGTTTATGGAAAAAGTTCAAGGCAATCGTAAAATGCGTTTTAGACAGGTACGTGCCGAGTAAAACTGTGAGGGACGGGAAAAACCCACCGTGGTACAACAACAAAGTTAGGAAACTACTGCGAAAGCAAAGAGAGCTTCACTCCAAGTTTAAACGCAGCCAAAACCTCTCAGACAAACAGAAGCTAAACGATGTCAAAGTTAGCGTAAGGAGGGCTATGCGAGAAGCGTTCAGTGAATTCGAAAGTAAAATTCTATGTACCGACTTGACAGAAAATCCTAGGAAGTTCTGGTCTTACGTTAAATCAGTAAGTGGCTCGAAACAGCATATCCAGACACTCCGGGATGATGATGGCATTGAAACAGAGGATGGCACGCGTAAAGCTGAAATACTAAATACCTTTTTCCAAAGCTGTTTCACAGAGGAAGACCGCACTGCAGTTCCTTCTCTAAATCCTCGCACAAACGAAAAAATGGCTGACATCGAAATAAGTGTCCAAGGAATAGAAAAGCAACTGGAATCACTCAATGGAGGAAAGTCCATTGGACCTGACGGGATACCAATTCGATTCTACACAGAGTACGCGAAAGAACTTGCCCCCCTTCTAACAGCCGTGTACCGCAAGTCTCTAGAGGAACGGAAGGTTCCAAATGATTGGAAAAGAGCACAGGTAGTCCCAGTCTTCATGAAGGGTCGTCGAGCAGATGCGCAAAACTATAGACCTATATCTCTGACGTCGATCTGTTGTAGACTTTTAGAACATGTTTTATGCTCGAGTATCATGTCGTTTTTGGAAACCCAGAATCTACTATGTAGGAATCAACATGGATCCCGGAAACAGCGATCGTGTGAGACCCAACCCGCTTTATTTGTTCATGAGACCCAGAAAATATTAGATACAGGCTCCCAGGTAGATGCTATTTGTCTTGACTTCCGGAAGGCGTTCGATACAGTTCCGCACTGTCGCCTGATAAACAAAGTAAGAGCCTACGGAATATCAGACCAGCTGTGTGGCTGGATTGAAGAGTTTTTAGCAAACAGAACACAGCATGTTGTTATCAATGGAGAGACGTCTACAGACGTTAAAGTAACCTCTGGCGTGCCACAGGGGAGTGTTATGGGACCATCGCTTTTCACAATATATATAAATGACCTAGTAGATAGTGTCGGAAGTTCCATGCGGCTTTTCGCGGATGATGCTGTAGTATACAGAGAAGTTGCAGCATTAGAAAATTGTAGCGAAATGCAGGAAGATCTGCAGCGGATAGGCACTTGGTGCAGGGAGTGGCAACTGTCCCTTAACATAGACAAATGTAATGTATTGCGAATACATAGAAAGAAGGATCCTTTATTGTATGATTATATGATAGCGGAACAAACACTGGTAGCAGTTACTTCTGTAAAATATCTGGAAGTATGCGTGCGGAACGATTTGAAGTAGAATGATCATATAAAATTAATTGTTGGTAAGGCGGGTACCAGGTTGAGATTCATTGGGAGAGTGCTTAGAAAATGCAGTCCATCAACAAAGGAGGTGGCTTACAAAACACTCGTTCGACCTATACTTGAGTATTGCTCATCAGTGTGGGATCCGTACCAGATCGGTTTGACAGAGGAGATAGAGAAGATCCAAAGAAGAGCGGCGCGTTTCGTCACAGGGTTATTTGGTAACCGTGATAGCGTTACGGAGATGTTTAATAAACTCAAGTGGCAGACTCTGCAAGAGAGGCGCTCTGCATCGCGGTGTAGATTGCTCGCCAGGTTTCGAGAGGGTGCGTTTCTGGATGAGGTATCGAATATACTCCTTCCCGCTACTTATACCTCCCGAGGAGATCACGAATGTAAAATTTGAGAGATTGGAGCGCGCACGGAGGCTTTCAGACAGTCGTTCTTCCCGCGAACCATACGCGACTGGAACAGGAAAGGGAGGTAATGACAGTGGCACGTAAAGTGCCCTCCGCCACACACCGTTGGGTGGCTTCCGGAGTATAAATGTAGATGTAGATGTAGAACAAGGGAAGTGTCCAGGCGTCTCGAAGTGAACCAAAGCGATGTTGTTCGGACATGGAGAAGATACAGAGAGACAGGAAATGTAGATGACATGCCTCGCTCATGCCGCCTAAGGGCTACTACTGCAGTAGATGACCGCTACCTACGGATTATGGTTCGGAGGAACCCTGACAGCAACGCCACGGTGTTGAATAACGCTTTTCGTGCAGCCACTTGACATCGTGTTTCGACTCAAACTGTGTGCAATAAGCTGCATGATGCGCAACTTCACTCCCGATGTCCATGTCGAGGTACATCTTTGCAACCTCGACACCATGCAGCGCGGTACAGATGGCCCAACAACATGCCGAATGAACCGCTCAGGATTGGCATCCCGTTCTCTATACCGATGAGTGTCACGTATGCCTTCAATCAGACAATCGTCGGAGAAGTGTTTGAAGGCAATCCGGTCAGGCTGAACGCCTTACACACACTGTCCAGCGAGTGCAGCAAAGAGGAGGTTCCCTGCTGTTTTGGGGTGGCATTATGTGGGGCCGGCATACGCCGTTGGTGGTCATGGAAGGCGCCGTAACGACTGCACGATACGTGAATGCAATCCTCCGACCGATAGTGAAACCACGTCCGCAGCGTATTAGCGAGGCATTCGTCATCATGGACGACAAATCGCGCCCCCATCGTGACATCTTATGAATGACTTCCTTCAGGATAATGACATCGCTCGACTAGAGTGGACAGCATGTTCTCCAGGCATGCACCCTATCGAACATGCCTGGGATAGACTGAAAAGGGCTGTTTATGGACGAAGTGACCCACCAACTGCTCTGAGAGATCTACGCCGAATCGCTGTTGAGGAGTGGGTTAATGTGGACCACCAGCGCCTTGATAGTGTGCCACGACGAATACAGGCATGCATCAATGCAAGAGGACGTGCTACTGGGTACTAGAAGTACGGTGTGTACAAAAAAAATGGTTCAAATGGCTCTGAGCACTATGGGACTTAACTTCTGAGGTCATCAGTCCCCTAGAACTTAGAACTACTTAAACCTAACTAACCTAAGGACATCAGACACATCCCTGCCCGAGGCAGGATTCGAACCTGCGACCGTAGCGGTCGCGCGGTTCCAGACTGTAGCACCTAGAACTGCTTCGCCACCCCGGCCGGCCCGGTGTGTACAGCATCTGGACCACCACCTCAGAAGGTCTCGCTGTATGGTGTTAGAACATGCACGGTGCGGTTTTCATGAGCAATAAAAAGTGCGGAAATTATGTTTATGTTGATCTCTATTCGTATTTTCTATACTGGTTCCGGAACCATCGGAAGCGAGACGATGCAAAAATTTGTTTTGATGTGTGTACTAGGCTCGTCTCCAAATTCGGGAATGCGATACACCAACATTTAAAATACGATCATCCACAGAATAATAGTTTACACGATTCACAGACAGGTGGTGCTCACGGTTTCCCTTCCTTAAGCCGTCCTCTCACAGGAGGTGAAAACGCTCATGGACGAGGAGCTGATGACGTCAGAGCGTGGAATTCCACGATCCACTACACTGCGAATAGTGAAATAAAGAATCTGGCGTGTTAGGTTTTTGCCTTGGGGAGAGGAACGTGGCCAATGAAATGCGACATCGTTTTACGTTGCAAGAAGAAGATAGGAGCCACCATGTTGTATGGCGTTACACACCGTATTTGGTTGGTTTTCTCGTAGAATATGTGTTGTCAATATAAACTGTCTCAAAGCGTCAGCAAATTGAAGATCTCTTGAACACATTTAATAGAAGTATTAGTCCGCGGCGCGTAGTCTTGCGGTCTCGTTCTCGTTTCCCACGCACGGGGTCCCGGATTCGATTCCCGGCGGGGTCAGGGATTTTCTCTGCCTCGAGATGAGAGGGTGTTGTGTGTCTTTCATCATCATTCATCCTCATTCACTCGCAAGTCGCCGTAGTGGCGTTAAAGAACTTGTGGAGCGGTGGCCGAACCGCCCCGCGAGGGGTCTCCCGGCCACCAATGCCATACGCTTCGTTCTGTAATATATATATATATATATATATATATATATATATATATATATATATATATATATATATATATAGATAGATAGATAGATAGATAGATAGATAGATAGATAGAGAGAGAGAGAGAGAGAGAGAGAGAGAGAGAGAGAGAACGAAGTTACGAAATGAGTCTCGATCTTGACACTTATGTGATGAAGTACGTTATTTCAGAGTGTTGATAGTATATGGCTTCCGCCCAAGAAGTGAAATAGTAAAATAAAATTTTCCATATCTGGAGCAAGCGGATCCTGTACTAGACAGGATAAACGCTACAGAAGATGAATAAATAAGAAAGACTGCACTTTATGAATTGGCTGCGCCACTTCTTTTGCCTGTAACGGAATGCGGCGTTTTTAATGAGTACAATCCTTACGAACATGTCCTTGCATATAAACCAATAATAACTGCGTAACTAAATTTTTTCTGGGTGATAATTAAAACATTATTATCACCATTCGTATTAGTGAACAACTGTTTTTCGACTTTCAGATGTGTTCCTACGCTGTGAGGAGCTTTATCAAAATCGACTATCATTTAATACGATGTGATACTATCACAGACTATCGTGACGTAGATCTGGGTACGCTCTAAGTCAAGTGTTCACGTTCCACTGCTAAAAATATAGGTGGTCGACAAAAATATGGAAACACCTCCATCAGTGCGTGCTTGAACACAAATGCAGATGCTAGCGAAGCCTCCAGGTTGCACTGTTGTATTCGACCACAAACGGTACGTGTGAAATATCCTCAGTACGTTGCAAGCGTCAATCGTGGTCAGAACAGTGGTCCAAATGGTTCAAATGGCTCTGAGAACTGTGGGACTTAACATCTGACATCTGAGGTCATCTGTACCCTAGACTTAGAACTACTTAAACCTAAGGACCATATCAATACCCAAGGCAGGATTCGAACCTGCGACCGTAGCAGCAGCGCAGTTCCGGGCTGAAGCGCCTAGAACCGCTCGGCCACAGCGGCCGGCGCAGCAGGAAGAATTGTCGTGTCTCCCATGGCCCCACAGTCGCCAGATCTCAATATCACTGAGCCTTTGTGGCTTACTTTGGCGAGTAGGAAGCGTTATCGCTAACCATCTGCATCATCATTACCTAAATTTGCAACTATTTTGCAAAAAGAATGATATAAGATTGCCTCGAAAACCATACAGTGCCTACACCGTATTAGGCCTGGTAATTTTCTGTGCTTTTTGGTGTTTCATTTTTTCATCCATCCCCTGTACATAACGACGTCCCACTGATGCCACCTGGGGAAGGAAACTTATGGACTTAGCGTCACGTCGACCTTAAGATGCGGAGCTTTGCACAAGTTTGAGAAGGATGCCGAAGGAAATCAGCCGTGTCTTTCCGACCTTAATCTATTTTCGGAAGCAAATGTGGAAGAGCGGACGAGGATTCGAAACCTGCTCGCACCGACAGCAATTCGAGCATCTTAACCACTGTGCACCCTCCGTGGTTCCTGCTTGTTATAAATCTCTAAACACGTCTACAGTTCCTACTGTTACGTATAGTTTGCAGAGGACTGTGTTTCAAACTGCTTTGCAACAGGGTTTGTCACTGTGTTTTCAATTTCTTTAGACAAACCCTCACTGCCCCGATTCTTTAAACGACCGAATTCCGATGAATAAAACAGCTCCAGAGGTATCATTACCTCACAAATGAGTTACTGTGTTAAATATTTGACATTGAACATTTAAAACCTTTATGGTTAAAGGCACTAAATCCTATTTATTTTGGTTTGTTTAGTTTCGATTTATCCATTGGGTGAGCAGAGTCTGGGTCATTTGCGCTACACTTTAATCAAAGCTAGTTTTCCACGCATTCCAATGTTTATGACGTCATATCTCCTTAACTGTGTGTCGTGGAGTGATATAATTTTGCGGTTACCAGGTGACTATAGTTAAACTGACAGTGCTCCGAGTGCTGCAGTGCGGGTGGTATACATCGCAGGTGTGTTCATTAATTGGTGCGCTCGCGGAATGTACTGAAAAAAATAATAGTTTCACTTTCTCCCACCAGGTGAAAATACGGTGCTATAAGTAGTCAGGTGTGGTGTGGGTGCCGGAAAATGGGAGGAATACTCAGACACGTGATAATGGTGGTTCTGGCACATTTATTAGGATGCGGTCACAGGTTGCAACTTGTGCTCAGTACCGTCTTCCGACTGAGTAACTTGCTGCTTCCGTAATACGACATGGTCAACAGCGATATGTCGCCGTATGCTATCTTCCAGATCAGGAAGAGCCCGGATACATCCCTGACAGACATAATCTTCTAGACATCCTCACAGTTAGAAGTCACATGGATTTAGGTCAGGGGATCTGGAAGGCCACACATCTTGAAATTGCCTAGAGATGATGTGATCGTTACTGTAGGTTAATCAAAGTAAATCTTTCACCTTACGAGCGACATCTAGCGTCGCTCCATCTTGACTGAAAATATTGATGTACACACAGTTGCATTCTTGCAAAGTAGGAATCACGTTTTGCGCTGGGAGGTCCCTGTACGGTGCAATATAACTGAACACAACAGGACAGGAGGTGTCATCTACTCAAAGAAAAACGGACCAGGAATGAATAAGTTTGTGAAACAACACCACACAGTCACATAATCTGAATGCAGTGGATCTTCCTGCACAACAGGTGGCAGAGTAGAATCCCATATGCCATAGTTTTGTGCAATCAGGGCACCGTGCAGATTAAAATGAGCCTCATCCGTCCAAAAAATATTACGCAGTCACAAGTCATCCATTTCCATGAGTTCCAAAAAACGAAGGGGAAAGTCACGGCATTGTAGGTAATCTTGGGGGCTTCATTTGGTGCAAATTCTGAAACTTATAGGGATACCACTGTAAAAAGCGCCGCAAAATCTTATGAACTGTTCACCAGATGAGAGACAATTATCGTGAAAAACCTCTAGCACTGGTTGTAGAATTTGAGGCATGTGCTGCACGGTAGGCTATAGCTACAGCAACTTCAACAACTGCCACGGGAGTGACCCGCCCCCCCCCCCCCTCTCCTTGTTGCGCCACCTATTTCACCTATTTCTTCGCCCTTCTCATAAAACAACTTTACCAGCAGTGCGCGGCCTTTCTTCTCAACAGCCATTGCGTTTTATACAGAAAACCTAAACTTTCCTAACGCTTTACACAAAATCACTTCGCAACAGAAATCAACAAACGTTGCCAAGCAACACGCGGAATAATGACGTAAAAAGAGGAAACATTTCGCATTGTGACAGCTTACTGCGCCATATCATCACCTGGCAAAAAAAGGGATTTTTTTTTTCAGCATATTTCGATGAGTGAACATTCCTACGACGGTTCAGCATCCTGTATTGTACACAGGCAGCACTGCAGCCCTCGGAAGTTGAATTATAGGCATCCGGTAAATTCAGTGCTATATGCGGATACTGTCAAGTCGGCCAGAGTGGCCGAGCGGTTCTAGGCGCTACAGTGTGGAACTGCGCGACTGCTACGGTCGCAGGTTCGAATCCTGCCTCGGGCATGGATGTGGGTGATGTCCTTTGGTTAGTTAGGTTTAAATAGTTCTAAGTTCTAGGGGACTGATGACCTCAGCAATTAAGTCCCATAGTGCTCAGAGCCATATGAACTATTTTTTGATACTGTCTACAAAATACGTTGCGACTAGAGTAAGGAGTAAGTAATAAATTTAAAAGTCCTGCCCAAAACTGAAATTGTACTGCATGAACAGCGAAAATTTTGCAAGTAATAAATTGCTGCCTCTTCATTATTTTCTAGAGGATGTCAGCAATAAAAAATATGTTTCAAAATGGTTTGACATTATGTTTAAAGTTTGTTGGAAGTCGCCAAGTGCTCTCATACTGGATCAGTAATTTACAAAATCGCGTTACGTTATTGGTCGATATAGGTCCGCGAAGATGCCGCGCCCAGCCCACTGCAAGTGTTAGTGATCAAGTTACACTGACTCAATTATTGAAACTACCCTAGTTGTTTCCTTAGGTGTTGTCCGCTGTTTGGAGTCCAGCCTAACTGTGAACAGTATACGCTGCAAGCACCTGTAGCCACCTATTTGAGGCATGTGCTGCACGGTATGCTATTGGATTTGCAAATGCAACAGTACTGGACATCGGAAAGGACAGAGATGACATTACAAAATTTGCGTGTTCACTTGCTTGCACATAAAAACGTTGAAAATGGCAGAAAACCTGGATCTGGACACTGCACAAAGTCGGAAATAAGCTCCGTACTTCAGATGTCTATCATTGTACGTGAAGAGACAGTAAAAAGACAATTTTTATACGAACTGGCAAGGCTGATTAAACAATCTTCAAGATTTGAAGAATGTGATCAGTAAAATATTTATGAAAGACTTGAATGTGGTGCTGATGACGCTGGCTGTCAACTACTGAAGTAATTACCATTGACGACCAAGACCCTTATGACAACGAGAAAGAAAAAAAAAACGGTTCAAATGGCTCTAAGCACTATGGGACTTAACATTGAGGTCATCAGTCCCTTAGACTTAGAACTACTTAAACCTAACTAACCTAAGAACATCACACACATCCATGCCTGAGGCAGGATTCGAACCTGCGACCGTAGCACAGCGCGGTTCTGGACTGAAGCTCCTAGAACCGCTCGGTCACAGCGGGCGGCCAACGAGGAAGAGTCTAGCGACAACAATCGCACTGAAAAAGGGTCGTCTAGTGAGAAAGCGTTCCATTGCCTTGAGACGGCTATGAAGTGATTAGAACGAGAAGAATAATAAGCTACTGTACAGTCGGTGTCTTTAAAATATTTGCGCGATTTAGTGAGAAAAAGTGAGTTTTAACTCTGAAACAAAAAGATATTTCATATTTCTTTTAAAACACTGAAGGCCTACTTTAATGCCCATTTTGAATTTTTAAAACCAGGCCATGTACCCAGTTCTCTTTCTAATTTCTCATATAGAAAATACATGTACAGTATTGTATTTAATCCGGTGTTTGTTTCATCTTCCTACGAACACATGGTGCAATATGTTTTCGTAAATGATCGGTTATCTGAAAATCTGTGATCCGAATATCCCCGTCCCCAATCACCTGTTTCGAAAAACCGATGCTCTATTGTACTATTAAATTTAAAGAGACTTGGATTTACATAATCTGCTCTGAAATTTTCCCCTGCCTCGCTATTCGCCAATTTCACTTTTGCCACGCTCTGTACAACGTTACATAAACTCTCCCAACTCTGGCAATGGTGCTGCTGAGTACCGCATCTGCCATCTCGTACATCAACAGTTTTTTGCGTAAGTATACTTAACTGCAAACGGAAGGGAGCCCTAGCACTTCCTCGAATGATACGGAACATTTCTGGCGAATGCCGCGCCACAACACACCACGCGGCAGCTTGCGGAACTAACGAGTACGCGGCGTAGTCTTATGTGGAGCGTGTCGTCCTTCCTACAGGCTTTTCCTCGGTTTCCCCGGCCTCTGGAATCGTGTCCAGCGAGGACGATCGTACCTCTTCCAGCAACAAAGTCTCACGGCTGGTGGCGTCACGAGGAGTAGGAACTGGAAGAAGACTCTGATTTCATTTGGTGATCCCAATCTATCCGAGGGTTTTTCGTTGGCATCACACATCAGACTTACACGCGCTCTGCAGCATAATTATCAAGTCCATGAAAAATTTCAAAAAATCGGTACAGAGAAATGAACAAGAACAATAAAATAAATGTTGCTGTATGTGAAAGAAAAACTCTCAATTTTTTACAGTGTTTATAAATGCTCTTTGTGTCCACCCTTCGTCTGTCGGCACACAGCTAATCGGTAGTACAATTCTGCCCATACTCGACCCAGCATACCAGGAGTAATGATAAGAACAGCTGCTATATGTGGTGTTACAAGTCTTCGAGGTTCTGTGGTAGAAGTGGAACATAAGCACGATTGTTTATATAACCCGACCGAAAATAATAAAATAAAATAAATCTAAAGGCGTCAAGTCTGGCGACCATAGTGGACACTCGAGTAGTGCCTGGTCGTCACCTGCAAGACGGCCTATCCAGCACCATGGCAACGTCTCACTGAGGTAGCCTCGAACGCAATTTTGGAAATGTGGAGGGGCGCCATCTTGTTGGAAGACGAAATCTTTGCTATCTGTTTCAAGTTGTGATGTAGATGCTACCATTGGAAGTTCTCCAGCGAAGAACAAGGGTACATAGACTGTGTTGTTCGGCACGTCGTAGAACATATTAACTTTCTCGGAATCCCGAACATTATTTCCAGTTGTATGTGGACTCTCTGTCGCCTCTGTGTATATGAAAAGTGATACCACCATTAAAAAGTAATTTTCCTGCGAAGTCAACATCTACAAGGCGGTTCTGCATATCGAATGCAGAACTGCAGACGGCGCAATTTGTAGCTATGTTTTATGGATTGAAGAAACTGCAATTTGTACGACTCTTCTCGTAATCGCTTACGTAGGATTTTTCACGCTGTTGGTTGAGGGATGTTCAGTTCTGCGCTAGCTCCACAGGTAGACTTCCTGGGACTCTTCAACATCACGTTCCTTCTACGGTCCACTGTGTTCTGTCAAGCCCAGTCGGCCCGAATGTTTTGTATCGCACAAACAACCATCCTCCTCGAATTACTTTCGCCACTTCATTATCCTGTTCTATTCGGGTAGAGTCTTGTAATGTTCGCCACGGAAATCTCCTTGCAAATTCACTACCGAACAGCAACGGGCAAATTATGGCATATAAAATGCTTGTCTGGCTGAATCGCCGCCATTTTCAGCAACTAAGGTCGGTGGCACCCTTGTCGATGGTTTTCAAAACTAACTATCCGGCTTCACGTTGAAAAAACCTCTGAACCCTTAACTTTCACGTATCACATTGTTGCGTTATATTTAACCATTTACCTCTCCCGTACAATTGGATGTTAGGGTTTAATTTAACAATCGAAATACACCGAAGAGCCAAAGAAACTGCTGCACCTGCCTAATATAGGGTGGGGCCCCCCCGAGCACACAGACGCGCCGCAACACGACGTACCATGGACTCAACGAATTTCTGAACTTGTACTGGAGGGAAGTGACACCGTGAATTCTGCAGGACTGTCCATAAATCCGTAAGAGTATTTGGGGGTGGAGATCTCTTCTGAACAGCACGTTGCAAGGTTTCCCAGATATGCTCAATAATGTTCATGTCTGGGGAGATTGGTGGCCAGCGGGAGTGTTTAAACTCAGAAGAGTGCTCCTGGAGCCACACTGTAGCAATTCTGGCCGTGTGGGATGTCGCATTGTCTTGCCGGAATTGTCAATTGCCCAAGTCCGTCGGAGTGCATAATGGACATGAATGGCTGCAGGTGATCAGACATGATGCTTACGCATGTGTCACCTATCAGAGTCGTATCTAGATGTATCAAAGGCCCCATATCACACCAAATGCACACGCCTCACACCATTACAGAGCCTCCACCAGCTTGAACCGTCCTCTGCTGACATGCAGGGTCCCTGGATTCATGAGGTGGTCTCCATACCCGTGCACGTCCATCCGCTCGATACAATTTGGAACGAGACTCGTTCGACCAGGCAACATGTTTCCAGTCATCAAGAGTCCAATGTCGGTGTTGACGGCCCCAGGCGAAGCGTAAAGCTTTTTGTCGTGCAGTCATCAAGGATACACGAGTGGGCCTTCGGCACCGGAAGCCCATATCGATGATGTTTCATTGAATGGTTCGCACCGTGACACTTGTCGATGGCCCAGCATTCAAATCTGTAGCAATTTGTGGAAGGGCTGCACTTCTGTCACGTTGAACGATTACCTTCAGTCTTCGTTGGTAGCGTTCTTGCAGGATCTTTTTCCGACCGCAGCGACGTCAGAGATTTGATGTTTTACCGGATTTCTGATATTCACGGTACACTCGTGAAATGGTCGTAAGGGAAAATCCCCATTTCATCGCTACCTCGGAGATGCTGTGTCCTATCGCTCGTACGCCGGATATAACACCACGTTCAAACTCACTTAAATCTTGATTACCTGCCATTGTAGCAGCAGTAACCGCGCCAGACACTAGTTGTGTTTCATAGTCGTTGCCGACCGCAGGGCGTATTCTGCCTGTTTACATATCTTTGTATTTGAATACGCGTGCTTGTACCAGTTTCTTTGGCGCTTCAGATTAAAATGAACTCTGATACCATAGTGGGTTAAGTTTGTTAGACACTAGTTACAAATTACATTTGGAAAAATTTACATAATGTCCATGGAGATTAAGGGATCGATAGACTACGTTCTTTTATTCTATTTTGTGTCACTGTTTACAGTATTTGCTTTAATTGTAATTTCATTCTTTATATATTTATTTATCTAGTTACTTTGTAGATTTTATGTATTGTATAATGATTCGGTCCCGTCCTGTTATCTTTTGAGAATCTGAAGAGGACCACTAGCTGGACAAACCGAATACAGTATTATGAAATGCTCATTTGAATGTATACTGTACGACAAAAATGGTTTATTAAATCACTACAATTTTTCGTCTGTTTTTCCACGTAATCCCCACCAAAATCTACGCACGTGTCGCATCTTCTTATGAGTCTTCTTATTCTCTCAACGAATATATCTTTATCTCGATCTCGAAACCTTTTTTGTACTGTTTGTTTACCTTTTCGTTAGCGTTGATCTTAGTGCCGCACAAAGCTCCTTTCATCCTCACCAAATAGATAAAAATTTCAATGGCAACGGGAGGACTGTAAGAACAATGGGTTAGGAACTACTAACTCTTTTTACAAATCACTTCAGCGTCAGTTGTGCCTCAGTGTAGTCATGAAGAAGAGGCATGCCTTTCCACTGTCATCTCCGACGTTTCCTCCTCAGTGCAGACTTGATATTGTCCTTAACCACTCCTGAGTAGTATAGTGTGCTGCTTCTCCAAAAAATCACAGAAAATCAGATCATGGGCACTCCAAAAGATGGTTGACATGACCTTAACATTAGATTCTTGCATTTAAGAATTTTTTACTGATAGGCGACTCAGAGTGTTTTCACTGCAGGCCTTAACGCTTGGACTCTATCTCAACATGATACTGTATATGCACGTTTTCAAAATGTTAAAATGTGTGTGAGTTCCTAAGGGACCAAACTGCTAAGGTCATCGGTCCCTAGACTTACACACTACTTAAACTAACTTATTCTAAGAACAACACACACACCCATGCCCGAGGGAGGACTCGAACCTCCGGTAGGAGGGGCCGCGCAATCCGTAACACGGCACCTCAAACCGCATGGCCACTCCGTACGGCTGCACGTTTTCATCACAGGTTAAGATACTATCCAAAAATGGATCACTTCAGTGCTCGGTGAAAATACAAGATCACTCTTCTTTGCGGTGAACGGTAAAAACTCTCTGTTGACCTACCTTGTACAAGACTTACGGTAGTTCAGTTTGTTTCGAAAGGTGGAACACGTTTTTCCAACACTTTCTCGATCCTATGCAACACTTTTTTGAACTGCAAGTTGCCAGTATCCTTGGATAAGTTAATCAATATGAGCTTACAACGTCGTGGTCGATGCTGCTACCGGAGCAGTGCTTAAAACTTTTTCATTCACTAGTAAAAACATTTATGGATCATATGTTGAAAACGATAGACTGGCTAGGTGAGATTAAGATGTGTGAACACAAAATAAGCAGTCTTGCATATGCGGATGACTTAGTTGTGATGGCAGATTCGATTGAAAGTTTGCAAAGTAATATTTCAGAGCTAGATCAGAAATGTAAGGACTATGGTCTGAAGATTAGCATCTCCAAAACAAAAGTAATGTCAGTGGGAAAGAAATATAAACGGATTGAGTGCAAAATAGGAGGAACAAAGTTAGAACAGGTGGACGGTTTCAAGTACTTAGGATGCATATTCTCACAGGATGGCAACATAGTGAAAGAACTGGAAGCGAGGTGTAGCAAAGCTAATGCAGTACTAGTAGATGGGAACAATGGCAGGAGGGTGTACACAATGAGGAAATCAAAAAAAAACTGGGAATGAACTCTATAGATGTAGCAGTCAGGGCGAACAGGCTTAGATGGTGGGGTCATGTTACACGCATGAGAGAAGCAAGGTTACCCGACTCATGGGTTCAGCAGTAGAGGGCAGGAGGAGTCAGGGCAGACCAAGGAGAAGGTACCTGGATTCGGTTAAGAACGATTTTGAAGTAATAGGTTCAACATCAGAAGAGGCACCAATGTTAGCACTGAATAGGGGATCATGGAGGAATTTTATAAGGGGGGCTATGCTCCAGACTGAACGCTGAAAGGCATAATCAGTCTTAAATGATGATGATGATGATGATGATGATGATGATGATGATGATGGAGTAAAAACTCACACTGTTCCTGCAACAGCTGACGTACTGTTTGTTTATCAGAAAGAATATTTCTGATGGCTACACACTTTCCGAATGTAAAATTCGAATCACAGAACGGTGTTCGCCAAAAGTACTTTCTTCGACGGGACGTGCCATTGTAGGTCTTAAGACGTTATCTTTACATAAATATTAATCGAACAAATGATTAACACCCTTCAAAAGGTTACTAACCAACACTTACAAAAGCTTCAATTCCCTGCAATAGACATTGCCCTCAGTATGCACGTTTATCGGAATTCGTGTCTGGAAATTCCAAATCTCTCGCTTCAGGGAACGCACAATGACCTCTCTACATGGAAAAGGACGGCATTTTCAAAGACAAGAGCGTGGCGCGTCCATGGAGCACCACAGTCAAATGGTTCAAATGGATCTAAGCACTATGGGACTTAACATCTGAAGTCATCAGTCCCATAGACTTAGAACTACTTAAACCTTACTAACCTAAGGACATCGCACACATCCATGCCCGAGGCAGGATTCGAACCTGCGACCTTAGCAGGAGTGCGGTTCCGGACTGAGGCGCCTAGAACAGCTCGCCCACAGCGGCCGGCACCATAGTCAGTCCTAGTTTCGAAAGTCCCAGTTTCTCGCAGCCATTGCTGTAGTCGGACGAAAGTGATATGTGATTTCATATTTAGAAAAGGGTCTGACGACGGCGCCCTGTTCTCAGTTTGTATGGACAATGTGCAGCGGGAGACTTGAAAGTGATCCGATCTGTAATTTATTTTACACCAATAAGACATTTCTGGACATGGGTTCCTTATCAAAACTTTATCCACTAAGTCCTCTGTACAGTCACTAGAAGCTTGTAATACAAATTATGAGACGCACCACATATATTTCAATCTTTTGACAAAAATATGTGACAATTTTTTTGAATAAATCGTTAAAGCTATAAGTGAGTGTCGTCGTGAGAAATAAAATGGTATTTAAGATAGGAGGATCGTGTACACAAACGTTTGTACTTTGAAACAAATAGTAAAGAGTGTTGCGTGGAGATCTACATGGTTACTTAAGATTTGTAAAAATCTTTAGGTGATGTTCCAAGAGCTAAGCTTTAGGCAATGATGAAAAACGATATTCCAGATATTTAATTGCAACATTTCAAAATCTGTGTCATAAGAAAATGTCGCTTTGGATGAGGCATTACAGCCCTTTCCTGTCACCCACATGCTGATTTCCTTAAATGACTAGACACGTAATGCAGGGGTGAGTTCTTTAATAAGGCTACATTCATTTTCCTGCCACATCCTCGCACAATCTGTACTACGTCTTCAATCACCTCGTCATCGATGCGATGTTAATACGTAACTATCCTTCCCTCTAGGGCTAAATAAACATTATGTTCAAATGGTTCAAATGGCTCTGAGCACTATGGGACTTAACTTCTTAGGTCATCAGTCCCCTAGGACTTAGAACTACTTAAACCTAACTAACCTAAGGACATCACGCACATCCATGCCCGAGGCAGGATTCGAACCTGCGACCGTAGCTGTCGCGCGGTTCCAGACTGTAGCGCCTAGAACCGCTCGGCCACTTCGGCCGGCTAAACATTATGTACCACCATCTACATGAAACATTTGTTGCGCCTGGATAAGTCTTAGTGCCCTCACTCTGGAAGACAGCAAAACCATACTGAATACCCTAGGTATACACGTACATAATCTTTTCCACTCCGAGAGAACATTTTTTAGAAGTTTATCTGATGGATATCTCTTTCTATATTTATAACCTCTGGAATGTCCGCCCCCGGTATCTGAGTGGTTGCCGGCACGGCAACTCAATGTGTTCGGTCAGAGGGTTAGCTGCCCTCTGTAATAAAAAAAAACTGAGTTAATGGATCAACGACGAACTGAAACGCGTGTCTTGCGGCGTCCGCCCCGAGCAGATACAACGAACGAAAACGAACAAAATGAGATTAAAAAAAAAAGTGGTCAGCGCGACGGAATGTCATACCTAACGGCCCGGGTTCGATTCCCGGCTGGGTCGAAGATTTTTTCCGCTCAAAGACTGGGTGTTGTGTTGTCCTTATCATCCTCATTTCATCCCCATCGACGCCCAAGTCGCCGAATTGCCGTCAACTCGAAAGACTTGCTCCAGGCGAACGGTCTACCCGACGGGAGGCCCTAGCCACACGGCATTTCCATTACCTTTGGAATTAGGTAAAAATGCTGAAAAAATTCTCATGGTGCTAGTTTGCTCAAGAGGTAGCTAACATGATCGTGCTACTCAAAATACAAACATGTATAATATCCAACAGGCACTTCATCCATGTGTTTGGACAACTTACATAAGTTAAATGAAGCATTCTCAATCTAAAACAATGCAGGAATTTCTTAAACTAAGGCTGTATAAGAAAATTTATTTATATCGGTGACGCAAGGCTTCGTCTTCTCGTTGAAGTTTGAAATGATATATTGAGATGTGACGGTCACAATACTGAACAAAACGATTGCCAAAAGGAAGCGACGAATTCGCAGAATCGTCGAATTCCGGAGATGCACAGGAAAGTGGCGTAGTTGAGCCACAACAAATTTAAAACCGAAGAGTAGAAAGAGAGTACTCAGTGATGCTACAGCTTCGTGGAAGGCGAATACCGTTTCGATATCTCTTTTCGCAGAGGGTCTAATAAACATCGCGATCGCTAAGATTGTTTGGCAGCCGTCGGCTGCTGGAATCGCTCCACGACCGTCGCGGCCAGCGGCCGCTTGGAATGCGGAGCTGACGCCGGCAGCCCAGGTCTGCGTCTCACTGCTGCCGCCGCTGCTGTCTCAGCAGCGTATTTCGTCACATTGCCGAAGTGGAGCGTGGCCCACTCTTTATACTCATAAAGCCAACGCTTCAGCAGGAGGTCACACGACCTGTCAACAACTTGCTTTAAACCAACAGCTTAACTCTTAGTCTTGCAAAATCTCACACTACACAATTACAAATAAAAACAAATGACTTAAGGAAAGCTGGGGTAAAGTGGTCTAACTAAAGAAAACTGAACCGAACTTTTGCCACTTAAACACTATGAATCTACATATTACAACGTATCACAACAAAATTATAATGATAAATCAATACTTTCAGCTGCTGACGGGCGCTGGTATATATCAACAGGGACAGGAGAAAATATGTGCCCCGACCGGGACTCGTACCCGGAATCTCTTGCTCTTTTTTTTTTTTTTTTTTTTTTTTGTCTGGTCGGATGTCACATGACATCCGGACATCCGTTCAAGGTGATCGTTGATTCCTTTACTCAGTTTTTTTTTTAATTACAGAGGGCCACCGCTCTTCTGACCGAACACGCTGATTTACCGTGCCGGCATTTTTTTTTTTTTTGTTGATTGTTGCGTTTGGTTATTGCGGACGTCACTTGACATCTGTTCAAGTTCCTTGTTGATCCTTTCACCCAGTTTTTTTTTTTTTTTTTTTTTTTTTTTTTTTTTTTTTTTTTTTTTTTTTCCACAGAGGCCCACCAGCTCTCTGACCGAACACGCTGAGCCACCGTGCACGCCTCCTGCAACACCCACATTCTCACCTTATATGTCCACACACTACATTCGTAGTGTCCCTACCCAGCACACTCATTGCTCGTGGAAGACATTCTTACCAACTCCCGTAAGAGTTCGGGTAATATGCGTGCATGTCCGAAAGAACAGACACCATATCCATTTAAGTATATCACAACAAATGTTTTTAAGTGATAAAGAACAAATATGTAGGAACTACACGTTTTTCTTTTAAGGTTTACATAATGATCACTACTCCCTACCTAAGGAGGTGATGTGGGTAGTGCCTTCGCAACAGTATACTACGTTTTTCGTTCTGATTTTCGACCATATTTTCTAGAAAACTTGGTGCCCAGGTATCTGAAATAATGCCAAGCGGCTGCAGCAGACCGTTTTCAATTGGATTTTTATACTAGGCTAAATATAACAAGACAGAGCCGCCTATAAATAATATAAATTAATTCCAAATCATCCGAAATGGATGGAATGATGGATGATAGTTTTTAATGTAAAAGGGTTTAGAAGTAAATCTGATCTGTAGTATAGTTTTTAATGTAAAAGGGTTTAGAAGTAAATCAGATCTGTAGTATTGTGCATGATATATAGAAGTAACTACCACTTATCTGGCGCCGACTGGGGTGACCGAGCGGTTCTAAGCGCTTCAGTCTGGAACCGCGTGACCGCTGTGGTCGCAGGTGCGAATCCTGCCTCGGGCATGGATGTGTGTGATGTCCTTAGGTTAGTTAGGTTTAAGTAGTTCTAAGTTCTAGGGGACTGATGACAGATGTTCAAATGGCTCTGAACACTATGGGACTTAACATCTATGGTCATCAGTCCCCTAGAACTTAGAACTACTTAAACCTAACTAACCTAAGGGCAGCACACAACACCCAGCCATCACGAGGCAGAGAAAATCCCTGACCCCGCCGGGAATCGAACCCGGGAACCCGGGCGTGGGAAGCGAGAACGCTACCGCATGACCACGAGATGCTGGCACTTTAGATGTTAAGTCCCATAGTGCTTAGAGCCATTCTGAACAAGTTCACTACCGGTCCCGTATATCTCGTTAGCCCCGTCGCAAGTGTATCGGTTGAGCTTGTCGGTCCTGCCATCATCGGTAAGGGACAGTGGTACACATCGCTTCGTCAGACTACTCTGTTTCCGTTCTTGCAGTACCCGATGTGACATGGTAGCGCTTGCGGTAGTGGCGACACAAGACTACGATGAATCGGTTTACTCATGTGAACACCGGGTAACCTACCGGAGAGACGTGTAACATTGTTCCTTGCCAGCAAGTCCCAAAGTGCTCAGAGCCATTTGAACTTATCTGGCCACTTTTCCAGATGAATAATGTGGCCAGTTTTCCCGACCGGACGCCACGTCAATATTAGTGGTTCACACGTGAAACTACCAAACCAAAAGAAACAACAAGGAACTGCGTCTCCAGGCCAAAAGACGTTTTCTAAATACTGATATTGAAAAAAAGTATTGCTCTATATACAAGTGAGGTAAGAAGAATGATATAAACGAATGACTTAATTCACAAACCAGAAAAATTTTTATTAAAAAATAACGGAACAAGTTTCTTCTGTCAAACTCATTGACAGCAATATCAGAACTAATTTGACCACTTTTCGGCGCACAGCAGCACTATCCAGGAGAAAAAATATGCAATGGCCACCATTCCCGCCGTGGCCACGTTCCCCCCTCTCCCCCCCCCCCCCCCCCAGCCACCCACCTACCCTCCCCGCTACGTGTACAAGAAGCAGAGATCAATGGGCATACACTGCATGTTCCTCCATATGTGAAGTTTCTGGACATCCGAAAGGATAATTAGGTGAGGTGGCATCAGCATTTGCATGTATTGACCAGAAATCTCTCTTGCACTCCTGTGGTGACCTGCAGACAGGATTGCTCGCGTAGTCTGCACACTATCACCAAATTCTATCCCACGCCATGATCTTCTGGAGGATTGCAGCTGCTGTGAAAAAAGTATATATTATAAGAAAGCGTGCAGTAAGAAAATATTGGGTAAAGTTGATAACTGAACATATCGCAGTAGCCTCTTCAGGGGCCTGACGATTCTTGCATTTGTATGTCAGTACCTACTCTCCACAATGATATTTCTAGTTACTAACAAGAGCGAATTGACGATGATCTCAAAAATCCACAACCACAATACTAGAAATAGAAATAATTTCCATATACTCTAATTGTAAACGTAAAGCTCAATGCTGTGCATGTTCTACAACAAGCGACGCAAGATCGCGTTAAAATAATTTCTGTGTAGACTATGCGTCCCTCCTCAGGACTCAGAATGGAGTTTCACTTTCTGGAGCAAAAATCTCTAACAATAAATTGAACATCCCCACATATTTAACAAAAAAGTAAAGGACTATGTCATTGACTACTCCTTCCACAATTTATCAGAATACTCGGAATCAAGAATCTAAATTCTACATGACTCCATTACTGTGGTCAAAGTAAATGTTGCACATTGCCTTATTGCAACTGTCGTCTGTTTCGTGATTTCCAGATCACGATATCCGAATGAATAAATAAGTGAAAGGAAACAAGGAAGAAAAGTTGGTATCAGAGACGGAGCTCAAGCTCAGACTAGCTGTGCTCTTTCAAGGGAACCGTGCCGACATTTACCTTAAGCGATTTAGGGAAATGATGGAAAACATAAATCAGGTTCGCAGGACCCATATTTGAACAGTCGTCCTTCCGCACGAGACCCCATTGGGCTAACCACTGCGCCAACTCGCTCGGTAATGAATAAGCATCGGAAAAAATGTACCCCGAGACCTCAGCAAAAAATTGGTTAATTTGGTGGAGGGGACCCAACAGCGAGGTCATCCATCCCATTGTATGACGGAAGGAAATCAGCCGTGCCCTTCCAAAGGAACCATCCCGGCATTTGCCTGAAGTGAGTTAGGGAAATCACGGAAAATGTAAATCAGCATAGCCGGACTCGGGTTTGAACTGTCGTCCAGTGTGTTAACCACGGTGCCATCTCACTCGGTTTTAGTAAGAAGTCCTCGTGTTGTGTTGCCTACCCTACACATTATCTGTGCCTAAGGTGCTGCATAAATACAAAAAAAAATATAATTTAAAAACAGTATAAACTGGGCCTTGTCAAACCATTACACAAATCGACACTTCCAGAGCACCCTCCGGCTACCGCCCTCCCTCCCCCTCCCCCTACATACACACTGAGGTGACAAAAGTAATGGGATCGCGATATACATATATAAAGATGGCGGTAGTATCTCGTACACAAGGTACAAAAGGACAGTGCATTGGCGGTTCTGTCATTTACCCTCAGGTGATTCATTTAAGAAGGTTTCCGATTTGGTTATGGCCACACGACGGGAATTAACTGACTTTTAACGCGGAATGGTAATTGAAGCTAGACAGATGGGACAGTCCATTTCGAAAATCATTAGGGAATTCATTACCGAGATCTAAAACGTCAAGAGTGTTCCAGGAACACCAAACTTCCAGCATTACCCAATACACATACAACGCAATAACCCACGGCCTTCACTAAACGACCGTGAGCAGCAGAGTTGTCAGTGCTAACAGACAAGCAACACCGAGTGAAATAACCGAAGAAATCAATGTGGGGCGTACGACGAACGTATCCGTTAGTACAGTGCCGCAAACTTTGGTGTTAATGGGCTGTGGCAGCAAACTATCGACCTGAGTGCCTTTGCTAACAGCATAATATTGCGTGCAGCGCCTCTTCTGGGCTCGACATCATATCGGTTGGACCCTAGGCGATAGGAAAAAAGGGACTTGGTCAGATGAGTCCCTATGTCAGTTGGTAAGAGCTGATGGTAGAGTTCGAGTGTGGCACAGACTCCACGAAGCTACTGACCCAACTAGTTAATAAAGCACCGTGCAGTGTGGTGGTAGCTCCATAGCGGCGTGGACTGTGTTTACATAGAATTGACTGCGTCCTCTGGTCCAGCTGAACCGATCGTTGACTGGAAATGGTTCTGTTTGGCTACTGGGAGATCTTTCTCAGCCATTCAAGGACGCCAATAGGCCATGTCACGGGGCTACATCTGTTCGGGATTCGTTCGAAGAACCTTCTGGACAGCTCGAGCAAATGTTTCGGCCACCCAGATCGCCCAACATGACTCCCATCGAACATTTATGGGACGTAATCGAGAGGTCGCAAACGGCCTTGCCGCAGTGGTAAGACCGGTTCCCGTCAGTCCGAAGTTAAGCGCTGTCGGACTGGGCTAGCACCTGGATGGGTGTGACCATCCGGTGTGCCGAGCGTTGTTGGCTAGCGGGGTGCTCTCAGCCCTTGTGAGACAAACTGAGGAGCTACTTGATTGAGAAGTCGCGGATCTGGTCTCGGAAACTGATATACGGCCGGAAGAGCGGTGTACCGACCACATGCCCCTCCATATCCGTATCCAGTGACGCCTGTGGATTGAGGATGACACGGCGGCCGGTCGGTACCTTTGGGTCTTCATGGCCTGTTCGGGAGGAGTTTAGTTGACTTTTTAATCGAGAGGTCAGTACGCGCACAAAATCCTGTACCAGCAGCACTTTCGCAATTATTGATGGCTATGGAGGCAGCGTGGCTTAGTATTTTTGCAGGAGACTTCCAACGCCTTTTAAAGTCCATGTGACATCAAACTGCTGCACTACGCCGCGCAAAAGGAGGAAGGACACGGTATTAGGAGGTATCCCATGACTTCCTTCACCTCAATGAATTCTTCCAGTAATGCTAAGCCCTTCGAATATATTGTCCACGACTAGATTACAGAATGCGTATTAAGGTATGTTCTAATCTCAAGATTTTCTTTCAGTTCTCATCCCCAACATTTCTCTGCGTTAATAAGGTAATGCGTTTTGGAATGAGAATACTAGTGACAGAGCTATCATTAAGAATTACCTTGAGCAAGATGAATGACACGAAACCGTGAAGCGGTAATCACTTCCAAATGGCGAAAAGCACATTGCAGCAAAAAGCTGTGGGAGAAACTGCGCCTTTATCTGAGGTAAGATCCGCAAACAGGGAAAGTTTGGCTGTCAGGAGCAACGATTCTGGAACTATCTCGTTATGATGATTACTTTCGTTACGGAATATAACTTTTCTCACGAAATGCTCAGAACTCCAAGATGCTCTCTCCTTTATACAGGCTTATAATGTATGTTGAAATTCTTTTCTCTTCTTTCTTTGGGACTAATTTACGTATTTCTGCACTATAGAATCACACTTTTCAAGCAGTCAGTTTCGAATTATTGGCAAGTTCAAAAATCGTCAACTACAACACTGTGTTCTGCACGGCTGCAGTATACTGGACTGACTACTCAGTGTAACACTGCTAACGAACACTCGGTAAAATTTGACAGTGCTAAATAAGCAAGTGAGTGTAACTGTAGTAATATGTCTTGTTTCCTCCTGACTGTGTTTAATGTGTATCTGAAGAGAGTTCCTCCCAGCATAATCGTTTATTTTTTACAGAATATGATACCGTCTAAATCATTCCCATGTTTTTTTGACATTGACTACCCTTCTTTACCAGCCACTGTAGGAGTGCAAACGGTCGGTGGTAGTTTGTGACATTTACTGCTGAAATGAGATCGCGGGATCGAGTGTGTGGTTGTGCATATACTCTGGTGGAAAAAAATCTGAACACCAAGAACGATTTGTGCGATATTAACGAAAAGTTGGTTGGCGTGTTTCTACTTCTAAGAGCTGATGTCTGTTCAAATTTCCCGCCATTCGCAGTTGTGTGGCGCTAGTGGCAGATCAGGTCTGTTTTAAATGCACGCTGTAACGGTCATGAGCATTAGTTATCTTTCAGATGGGACGTGGTGGGTTGGTGTTAGTCAAGAATGGCATTTAGTCCACAAAGACGTCGTTAGCAACACCTCACTGAGTTTGAGAAAGGTCGTGTTACGGGTCTACGAGATGCTGGGTGTTCTTTCTCCGATACTGCAGAAAGACCCTGGCAGAATGTAGAGACTCTATATTATTGCTGACAGCTGTGGTCTCGAGAATGCACGGTCGCAAGAGAACAGAGCTCCGGAAGGTCACGTGGCAGTTTCGAGAGGCTTATGGCTCAGGCGCATCGTAGTGCGTCTGCTGAGATGGCACCACAATGACAAAAAGAACTGTTGCAAATCGGTTACTTCAAAGATGGCTCCGAGACAGACGTCTTGTAACGTGCATTCAACGCGAATTCAACGCGAAACCACCGCCATTTGCGACGTCAGTGGTGTCAAGCGAGACCTAATTGGAGTTATGGTCATGGGTGCGATTTCGTATGACTGCAAGAGCACTCTTGTGGTTATCTCATGCACTCTGACTGCAAATTTGTACGTCAGTTTGGTGACACGACTTGTTGTGGAGCCATTAATAAACAGCATATCAGGGGGTGTTTTCCAACACGATAACGCTTGCCCACAGACCGCTACTATAACCCATCATGCTCGACAGAGTGTCAACATATTGCTTGGGCCTGCTCAATCACCAGATGTCTCCAGTCGAGCACATGTCGGACATATCGGACGACAACTCCAGTGTCATTCGCAAACAACATTTGTCTCTGTACTGGTCGACCAAGTGCAGCAGGCACGGATGTCCGTTCCACAAATTGATGTCCGGCACCTATACAACACAATGCACGCATGTTTGCACGCGTTCACAGGGGTTATTAATGTTTCATCATTTCACAATTGCAATGGTTTATCTCCAACTTACATCAATCTGTGGTCTTCTAATGTTAATCACTTAAATATATCACCTAGACAAATGTATTTCCGAAATTTCATTACTGCTCACTAATGATGTTTAGTATATATAATGTATATTATTGCTGTAGTGATGATTTATGTTGGAGATATTCCGGGGGTGTCGGACAGCTGCTCGTGACGTCAGAGCAGTCAGGAGCTCAGAGACCGGAGGGCAGTGCGGCGTGCCATTGAGTTCCATTCATAGCGAAGCTCCGTTATCGTTGGCCTCGGTAAGTAGGTCTATGCGTAACACAGAACCGAATTTGACTTGGAATTTTAAGGAGTGTCTATTCATGCTTTTATCTAATTGCATGAACTTATTGTCCCTCGAAAGTTAACCGATTTGTAATTGGAATAATAAACCCTGTTTGTGATCCTACCAGATCCTGTTACAACGTAATAATCGTCATCTCTCTGCAAAGTATCGTGGACGGCGGCGTCCCTCCGAAACGAGCAAGAAAACCACATAAAGATGGAGAGAATCCTCTCATTGCCATATGAATTTCCTGTCCCTCCCAGTCGAAATTCCATTCCTTAAACGTTGAGCAGTCCCTTGGTGCAGAAAATTCGTGCGTAAATATCGGCAAAACAGTACACAAGATCACAGAAAGAATAATAACTCTTTTGGTGGACCATAACTGATGAAAAAATGTAATAACTTCCAGAGGCATCTGCGGATCTGTGACATTTGTTTCACTCAAGACAATGCTTACTTTTCCCTCTTAAGTTGCCTCCAAAGTACGCTGGTTGTATCAAAAAGATGGAGCCAAATTTTATTTCCATGTTAGAACTCATTTTCTACATTTCTTCAAAGTACATTTAATCGTGCGGAAAAACATTTTGTAATTTGGCGGACTTGTGGGTACGAGGATAGCTCAGCTCCTAAACTATTGCAATGTAGGCAACCCGCTGCACAAATATGAATCGTATCAACAACAGCGCTACTGTGTCACCTCTCTCGGCGATAAGTTTCAGCTGTAGAGTTCTGGAGCTAATTCGACAGGAACTGATTTTCAGCTTTCAGAAACTGCACGGTAGAGAACTTGAAGTAAGTCGATAGTATCGGTGGTTATCAGATAAGTTGGAGCCCCGGGAAGAGGATCAATGAGATCTCAATATAAGAGCACTACAAAGAGCATCACGAAAGAAACTATTTCGAACCGGAATCACACCGGACCCATATAGCATAATGTGCGCTCTACAAGATAGCCTGGGACAGCGTTTCGTCTGTGCTCATCAAAACCAAATGTTGTCTTGGGTCCGTATAGATTAGCCCATATCACCTGTATGGCATCTCGAGTAGTACCGATATAAAATGTATTACTGCGAGACTGGCATTTCTATCCGAATGCAAAGCAGAACTGTTCTGCGTGGTACATGGCTGATTTTGTCTTTTATGTACTCCCGCCTTGAACATCAGTCACAACGGACATTAATAACTGTTGATTCAGTAACAATGGTTATGAAGAAACAAGTTGCAACAGAAATATAGTGTTTCCTGACACGGTCAGAGTGGAGACAGCGATCTATGAAAATGCGGAAAAAATTTATATCTTTCTAAATGTTAAAATTTTTTATATAAAATACATTAATTGTGCAGATCGCAATATTTTAACTTTCATTGTTCCAGTTCCGGTCCAGTAAATCAACCAGTTTCAAATCAGTTAATAAAATGAGTGCAAAGTCTAATCACAACATCATGTTATAGTGATTGTTAACAATGCGTCTGCATCCACTTACATGATTAGATACTGCATTTATTTCATTAATTGATCTGAAGATGGCTGATTGCTCAGCAGAAACTAGAAAATAATGATTGTTAAAATATTTCTATCTCGACTATTAAAAGACTTTATACATTGAACAGCCAAAGAAACTGGAATACCTGCCTAATAGCGTGTAGGCCCCCCGCGAGCACGCAAAAGTGCCGCAACACGGCATGGAGTCGACGAATGTGTGAAGTTATGCTGGAGGGAACTGACACCATGAATCCTGCAGGGCTGTCCATCATAAATCTATAAGAGTAAGGGGGGGGGGGGGGGGGCGAGGGGTGGAGATCTCTTTTCAACAGCACGTCGCAAGGCATCCCAGATGTTCTCAATAATGTTCATGTCTGCGGAGTCTGGTGGCCAGTGGAAGTGTTTAAACACAAAAGAGTGTTCCTGGAGCCACTCTGTAGCAATTCTGGACGTGTGGGGTGTCGCATTGTCCTGCCGGCATTGCTCCAGTCTGTCAGAAGGCACAAAGGACATGAATGGATGCAGGCGATAAGACAGGATGCTTACGTACGTGGCGAATCTAGACATATCAAGGGTCCCATATCACTGCAGTTGCACACGCCTCACACCATTACAGAGCCTCCACCAGCTTGAACAGTCCTCTGCTGATATTCAGCGACTATGGATTCATGAGGTTATCTCCATACGGGTACACATCCATCCGCTCGATAAAATTTCAAACGAGATTCGTCCGACCAGGCAACATGTTTCCATTCATCAACAGTACAATGTCGATGTTGACGGACCCAAGCGAGGCGTAAGGTTTCGTGTCGTGCAGTCATCAAGGGCACACGAGTGGGCCTTCGGCTCCGAAAGCCCATATGATAATGTTTAGTTGAATGGTTCGCATGCTGACACTTGATGATGGCTCATCAGTGAAATCTGTAGAGAAATTTGCGGGACGGTTGCATTTCTGTCACATAGAACGATCCTCTTCAGTCGTCATTGGTCCTGTTCGTGCAGGATCTTTTTCCGGCCGCAGCTTTGTTGGGGATTCCTGATATTCATGGTACACTCGTGAAATGGTCGTACGGGAAAATCCCCCCATCATCGCTACCTCGGAGATGCTGTGTCCCATCGCCCCTGCACCGAGTATAACACCACGTTCAAACGCACTTAAATCTTGATAACCTACCATTGTAGCAGCAGTAACCGATCTAACAACTGCCCCACACTTGTTGTCTTATACAGGCGTCGTCGACTGCATCGCTGTATTCTGCTCGCTTACATATCTCCGTATTTGAATACGCAGCCTGTACCAGTTTCTTTGGCGCTTCAGTGTAATTGGTATATAACACTTTCATATAACCCTCTACGAATATATATGCCATAGAAGTTAAAAAGAAAACAGCATAATAATCATGTTTGAATCTGAAAACGGTTTGCAGTACCCATTACTTCACCAATAATGTGCATCTTGTTGGTGAATGACCAATATCGATGAATTAACATGGAAGAGAGAGTGACTGTGAAACGGATGGCTCGGCAGCAGAGCTGCGTAGAGGCGAACTTGTCCCGGTTTCGCATGAGCGGCAGGCAGCACGGCCGGCGGTGGACCGTAGAGAGCACAGCCGTGGAAGCGCCGTTTCCCGGAACGCGCGTGGCCTGCCAGGGGATCTAGACCACTGGGCCCGCATGTGCAGCCAACTGGTCACCACACCGACTTTTCCAGCACGCGCTAAAAGCTATTCTGCATGGCTAGGATTGGATAAATTACGGTCCCGAGCCGGCACCTGACAGTGTCCGGGATGTGTTCCATCGGCTTCACGTCGGGCGAATTTGGTGCACAAGGCATCAAGACGTAATTTCACTATGGCTCCTCTAAGCGCTGTAGCACAGTTCTCGCCTTGTGACGCGGTCAGTTATATTGGTGCAAGACAAAAAGTCACGGGCGGACAAGACAATACCTCCCCCACCTGCACCCGAGGCGCGTTGCATGTTTCGAGCAGCCGTCCGCATGGACGCTGACATACACGGACACGATTTTGCCACTTTCGACACGTGTTGTCTCCGATCCCCCTACTAAAATTTTGTACACTACTGGCCATTAAATTTCCTACACCAAAAAGAAATGCAGATGATAAACGGGTATTCATTGAACAAATACACTCCTGGAAATGGAAAAAAGAACACATTGACACCGGTGTGTCAGACCCACCATACTTGCTCCGGACACTGCGAGAGGGCTGTACAAGCAATGATCACACGCACGGCACAGCGGACACACCAGGAACCGCGGTGTTGGCCGTCGAATGGCGCTAGCTGCGCAGCATTTGTGCGCCGCTGCCGTCAGTGTCAGCCAGTTTGCCGTGGCATACGGAGCTCCATCGCAGTCTTTAACACTGGTAGCATGCCGCGACAGCGTGGACGTGAACCGTATGTGCAGTTGACGGACTTTGAGCGAGGGCGTATAGTGGGCATGCGGGAGGCCGGGTGGACGTACCGCCGAATTGCTCAACACGTGGGGCGTGAGGTCTCCACAGTACATCGATGTTGTCGCCAGTGGTCGGCGGAAGGTGCACGTGCCCGTCGACCTGGGACCGGACCGCAGCGACGCACGGATGCACGCCAAGACCGTAGGATCCTACGCAGTGCCGTAGGGGACCGCACCGCCACTTCCCAGCAAATTAGGGACACTGTTGCTCCTGGGGTATCGGCGAGGACCATTCGCAACCGCCTCCATGAAGCTGGGCTACGGTCCCGCACACCGTTAGGCCGTCTTCCGCTCACGCCCCAACATCGTGCAGCCCGCCTCCAGTGGTGTCGCGACAGGCGTGAATGGAGGGACGAATGGAGACGTGCCGTCTTCAGCGATGAGAGTCGCTTCTGCCTTGGTGCCAATCATGGTCGTATGCGTGTTTGGCGCCGTGCAGGTGAGCGCCACAATCAGGACTGCATACGACCGAGGCACACAGGGCCAACACCCGGCATCATGGTGTGGGGACCGATCTCCTACTTTGCCCGTACACCACTGGTGATCGTCGAGGGGACACTGAATAGTGCACGGTACATCCAAACCCTCATCGAACCCATCGTTCTACCATTCCTAGACCGGCAAGGGAACTTGCTGTTCCAACAGGACAATGCACGTCCGCATGTATCCCGTGCCACCCAACGTGCTCTAGAAGGTGTAAGTCAACTATCCTGGCCAGCAAGATCTCCGGATCTGTCCCCCATTGAGCATGTTTGGGACTGGATGAAGCGTCGTCTCACGCGGTCTGCACGTCCAGCACGAACGCTGGTCCAACTGAGGCGCCAGGTGGAAATGGCATGGCAAGCCGTTTCACAGGACTACATCCAGCATCTCTACGATCGTCTCCATGGGAGAATAGCAGCCTGCATTGCTGCGAAAGGTGGATATACACTGTACTAGTGCCGACATTGTGCATGCTCTGTTGCCTGTGTCTATGTGCTTGTGGTTCTGTCAGTGTGATCATGTGATGTATCTGACCCCAGGAATGTGTCAATAAAGTTTCCCCTTCCTGGGACAATGAATTCGCGGTGTTCTTATTTCAATTTCCAGGAGTGTATTATACTAGAACTGACATGTGATTACATTTTTAACGGCTTTGATACGCCTGGGCATTGAGTCAAACACAGCTTGGATGGCGTGTACAGGTACAGCTGCCCACGCAGCTTCAACACGATACCACCGTTCATCAAGAGTAGTGACTGGCGTATTGTGACGAGTCAGTTGCTCGGCCACCATTGACCAGACGTTTTCAATTGGTGAGAGATCTGGAGAATGTGCTGGCCAGGGCAGCAGTCGAACATTTTCTGTATCCAGAAAGGCCCGCACAGGACCTGCAACATGAGGACGTGCATTATCCTGCTGCATCGTAGGGTTTCGCAGTGATCGAATGAAGGATAGAGCCACGGGTCGTAACACATCTGAAATGTAACGTCCACTGTTCAAAGTGCCGTCAATGCGAACAAGAGGTGACCGAGACGTGTATCCAATGGCACCCTATAACATCACGCCGGCTGATACGCCAGTATGGCGATGACGAATACACGCTTCCAACGTGCGTTCACTGCGATGTCGCCAAACACGGATGCCACCATCATGATGCTGTAAATCGAACCTGGATTCAACCGAAAAAAATACGTTTTGCCATTCGTGTACCCAGGTTCGTAGTTGAGTACGCCATCGCAGGCACTCCTGTCTGTGATGCAGCGTCAAGTGTAACCGCAGCCACGGTCTCCGAGCTGATAGTCCATGCTGCTGCAAACGTCATCGAACTGTTCCTGCAGATGGTTGTTGTCTTGCAAAAGTCGCCATCTGTTGACTCAGGAATCGAGACGTGGCTGCACGATCCATTACAGCCATGCGGATAAGATGCCTGTCATCTCGACTGCTAGTGATACGAGGCCGTTGGGATCCAACACGGCGTTTCGTATTACCCTCCTGAACCCACCGATTCCATATTCTGCTAACAGTCATTGGATCTCGACCAATGCGAGTAGCAATGTCGCGATACGATAAACCGGAATCGCTATACGCTAGAAACCTACCTTTATCAGTCGATACGTGATAGCACGCATTTCTCCACCTTACACGAGGCATCACAACAACATTTCACCAGGCAACGCCGATCAACTGCTGTTTGTGTATGAGAAATCGGATCGAAACTTTCCTCATGTCAGCACGTTGTAAGTGTCGCCACCGGCGCCAACCTTGTGTGAATGCTCTGAAAAGCTAATCATTTGCATATCACAGCATCTTCTTCCTGTCGGTGAAATTTCGCGTTTGTAGCACGTCATCTTCGTGGTGTAGCAATTTTAATGGCCAGTAGTGTATCTTTATGATCTGAACTCAATGTACAGTTTTTATACAGGATTGCCTGAGAATGGGGTTGTAAAGGGAACCAAAGATAATAATCAAAATTAAGTGTGGGTGTAGAACGTCAATGAACAAAACCAAATACGGGTTGTTCAAAAAGTCTCTCGGCAGTGCCGTATGATCATTAGCCCCGCGTGCCGTTATGATCGTTCGCCTGCCTGCGTTTTTCAACGAAACAATAAACTCACAACGATACTCAGTGATATTCTGTACCCATTCATATGAGAACTTGTGTTAAGTGAAATACTGAACGGTTATTTTCAACAAGATGGTGCAACCGCGCATACAGCTCGCGTCTAAATGTCACTGCTTGCTGATATTTTTGGTGATCGCATAATTTCACAAGGACTTTGGCTTCGACGATCGCCTGACCTAGCACCACCTGACTTTTTCTTCTGGGGTGCAGAGAAACCAACTGTCTATAAAAACCGTCCAAAATCCATCCATGAGTTGAAAACTGCAACATCCACTTTCACAGCTTCTGTTACAGAAGAAATGCTACAGCTTGTGTTAAGAAACATGATTAGACGAATTGAATTGTGTATTCAACAACAAGGGGGACACTTTCAACATTTAATGTGAAAATTTGTAAGTAAAAATGAATATTCAATAAATTAATAACTTGTATTTCACTTAGTTTCATTTCGGTATATCCACTGCGGCATACGGCACGGGCAGCTAACAACCATACGGCACTGCGGAGAGACTTTTTGAACACCCCGTACTTTATCATCAACGGACCCTCCAATACAGAGAATAACAACAAGGTATTGCCAAACTTCAGGAAATAGTCCTCACACGTTGGGGAAGAAACTATGTCATAAGGGTATTTGTCCGGAAACGAGTTATTTATTCATTTTCTACTTCTCTTCTTCACGAGAGACCTCTAATCAAACTGTCGTGACTATTGAGTATCGCTTCAGTTGTGCTACTCGATCCGTGATCTGTCAGAGAAAACAGAAATTCATTTAGGGAAGTGTTCAATACCTTAACCGAAATAGTATTTTAACATTTCGTGTAAGAAAATGTAATGTAGCGCTGCTACCTTCTGTTTCTGTGTGCTTCCCAAGATTAATGTGATTATTAAAAGTAGTGGATAACGAGCTCTAACATGGAAGTAAATCGTTTCCAAATCCATGCCCACGTATCATAGGTTTCAGGAAAATATTCTGATAGTTTGGCCATTCCTTGCTTCAAAAGTAATGGAGAAGATCATAAAAAACGTAAAAGGAGAGAAACCCAGCCTAAATCACTCGTTCTACAAACATGAAATTCTTAAGGTTGTTATGAAGTTCGGTTGAAAGGGTATTGCAAAACTCAATTGTAAGGGGAGTGAAATTGATGTTCATCTTCGTAACTCGGTGTTCAGTGCAGTGTAAAGTATCGGTTCTGGCAACATGACATCTGGCGAGAGCATTCTTTATATACGGTAGACACACATCGAGAAACTATTTTCCAACAATGGGTATTAAATTTCCGACCAACAGCTCGCACGCAGAAAATCAAGTGAAAATGTGGGTTCCATTGAGGGTTCCATTGCGCCATCTTAAACGAAAATAATTTACATACTAACGAACATACATTGACTCACGGGTTAGCGGTATGCACATAATTATACAGATGGCCGTAGTGTAGCGTACACAAGGTATAAAATAGCAATGCATGGCGGAATTGTCGTTTGTACTTCGGTGATTCTTGTGAAAAAGTTTCCGGCGGGATTATGGTCGTACGACGGAAATTAACAGACTTTGAACGCGGAATTGTAGTAGGAGCTAGACGCATGAGGTATCCCATTTCGGAAATCGTTAGAGAATTCAGTATTCCGCGATCCACAGTCACAAGAGAATATTAAATTTCGTGCATTACCTATCACAACGGACAACGCAGTGGGCGACGGCCTTAATTTGAGGGCCGAGAGCATCGGCGTCTGTGCAGAGTTATCAGTGAAATAACTGCAGAAATCAGTGTGGGACGTACGACGAACGCATCCGATAAGACAGTGAGGCCAAATCTGCCATTAATACGCTATGGCACCACACGACCGATGCGAGCGCCTTTGTAACAGCACGATATTGCCTGCTATACCTGTCCCGGGCTCGTGACCATGTCGGTTGGACCCTAGACGACTGGAAAACAGTGGAGTGGCCTTGTCAGATGAGTTTTGAGTCTGCAAGAACTGATGGTAGGGTTCGAGTGTGGCGCAGATTCCACGAAGCCATGGATCCAAGTTTTCAACGAGACACCGTGCAAGCTGGTGATGACTCCATAATGGTGTGAGATGTGTTCACATGGCAAGAACTGCGCCCTCTGGTCCAACTGAACCTATCAATTGAGTGGAAAGGTTATGTTCGGCTACTTGGAGGCCATTTCCAGGCATTCATAGACTTCATGTCCCCAAAAAATGATGTGCCACGTCACCGGTCCACAACTGTTTGCGATTGTCTTGAAGAACACTTTGCACAACTCGAACGAACAATTGACCACTCAGATAGCCCGACATGATTCCCTTTGAACGTTTATGGGACATAACTGAGAGGTCAGTAAGCCGTGCGCGGCTCGCGGTCATGTCGTTTATTGCTCGTCATCTTGTTTTTATGGTTCTGTCGCCTCGTTTTTCTTTTAATTCGATTTACTCGCGTCACTAGGTTGCTGGTTTGCTTGCCCTTGAGTGGCAGCAGCAGCGCCTATCGATAAGGGTACTGTCATACCATCTCTGGAGCGACCGCTAGTATTTCCGGGTCGTCGTGTGTCTGGAGTTCAGTCGGGGACGGAGCGCCAGTGAGGTGCAGATAGCCGGTACTTGCCGACCGCTAGTCACACACATGAACTGTCCGACGGAAGGAGATTGGACCAGGAACGACCGTCGGTTGGTCGTCCGGTTGGTGGTCTCATTGGGCGACGTGTATTTG
Source organism: Schistocerca serialis cubense (assembly GCF_023864345.2). NCBI lineage: Eukaryota > Metazoa > Arthropoda > Insecta > Orthoptera > Acrididae > Schistocerca > Schistocerca serialis. Next base: position 427,372,083 of record NC_064646.1, read on the forward strand.
GTCTTTTGACCGTTTCTGGGCCTCGTCAGTTGGTCATCTTGCTGGACGTGGGTCGGTTCCTTCCTCGTGCAGAGATGTCGTCGCCGATGGGCAAGAGTTACCTCTGCATGGATGGGTCCGAGCCAGTGTGCCCGGGTTACCGTGTCTCCGAGTTCCGAACGGACATCGAGTTGAGTCTGGTTGGAGCTGCAGTGAGCTCCGGACAGCCAAGACTCGCCCGACCGTTGCTGACACTCATAACTTGAGTGAGGACGACCTTGGTTGGTCATTCGGTCGGTCGCCTCATCGGACGACGTGTATTTGGTCGCCGAAACTGTCTGTGTGAGTGACTTATCATTCCTTCTTGTTGTTCAACGGTGATTGCTTTTAGGATTGTCGGAGTTCTTGGTGCAAGTGTTTACGTGGATCTGTGTGTAGCTTCTGTAATTTCCGGTGAGCTGATGAATGATGTCTGAGTACTGGAGTAGCCAGTAGGTCGGTAGAGAGGGGAATTGATTAGGTTGTTGGTTGGTTCATCAGCCGTCCCTAGGTCGAGCTGCCACCCGATTATTTAATGTTACGCTTGGCTGCCTGTCTCACCTAAACTGTGGTTAAGAGTTTCCTCCCCATGCCGACCCTTGGAACCCTTCTGAGCACCACTGTTTGTTGTTTGTGATTGTCATTTTATTTTGTCGCAGGTACTGTGCCAGGCCTTCAGTCGCTTATTAATATTGTCTGTTTTATGTTTAGTATATGGCCTAAAGATTGGCCTTCAGCCGTGTTTCATTTAAAATTCTTCTTGCTCTGAATTTAGGCCTTCAGCCGCCTTTGTTTCAGAATCTGTGGCTTTAATATGTAAATCCTTGTCTGTAAGGTTTCTCTTTAATTGTCCTGAATTCTTGAAACGGCCTTCAGCCGTGTTCTGTAAATGTTTATCTTACGGTTGTCTTTAATTATTCTTGTTTTGACCTTCTGCCGACAAGATACTTCAAATTTTATTAAGATGTTTTTCTGTTGTACCGTGTAAAGGCTTATCTTTAACGTCTCTCTTTTATTATGTAAAGAATTTTTTTTTAATTGGGCTTTCAGCAGAAGAGTTAACTTGAACTTTTCTTAATAAGGCCTTTGAGCGGAACTTGTAAATGCTTGGCTTTTAAAGGATTTCCTTAGCAGATTTGAAATATTATTTCGGCCTTTAGCTGAGAATATATTGTAAATTTACAAAGTAAGGCCTTCAGCCGTTACTCTAAATCCTGGTGTTTTAAAAGCAATCATTTAAACTTATTCTGGGGAAGTTACTTGAGCCCTCAGCCGTGAATTGATCTGTTGTTTCAAAGAGAAAACTGTGCATTGGTTTGGGGAATAAAGTTGTGTGTGTTCTTGTACAACTAGCAGTAATTGACCTTGGCTCCTTTCCACAACCTGATCCGCTCTGTCCTGCGAAACCAGATTTCAGTCAGTTTGTGCATTTGCTAAGTCCACGCCACATGAAATTGCTGAACTACGCCGGGCAAAAAGAGGTCCGACACGATGTTAGGAGGTACGCATGACGTTTTTCACTGCAGTGTTTGCAACGGGTTGTAATGGAGCTAGGAAAGCCACACCGTAAAATGGTATTTCATTGAGGGACAAAGAAGTGAAACACCAATAACATATGCTTCGATGTGAATGTAACTTCGTACACTTACACATCATCGGCGGGTATGTAAGTGATTAGAGCTGCAACTCTCTATGGCAGGGAGAAAGACCATCGATGTGTGTTAGTGTTCTTACCAGGCCTGGTAGGCCATAGAGTGAACAGCTTCAGATGTTGAGTGATCAAAAAAAATGGTTCAAATGGCTCTAAGCGCTATAGGACTTAACATCTGAGGTCGTCAGTCCCTAGGCGCTATAGTCTGGAACCGCGCGACCGCTACGGTCGCACGTTCGAATCCTGCCTCGGGCATGGATGTGTGTGATGTCTTTAGGTTAGTTAGGTTTAAGTAGTTCTAAGTTCTAGGGGACTGATGACCTCAGTAGTTAAGTCCCATAGTGCTCAAAGCCATTTGAACCATTCATTCATCAGTCCCCTAGACTTAGAACTATTTAAACCTAACTAATCTATCACACACATCTATGCCCGAGGCAGAATTCGAACCTGCGACCGAAGCAGCAGCGCGGTTCCGGACTGAAGCGCCTAGAACCGCTCGACCACAGCGGCCGGCTGTTTAGTAATCGCTGTGAAGAACACGGAGATGACACACACTCGAATGAGACAGCGTTATCAGCATCAGACAGAGTTTCAAAATGACCTCATTGTGGATCTTCCCTTGTCTGGCTAGTCGAGTCGTACACTTCATGGATTTGTGGGCTATGCAGCTATGACAGTGGCCTGATTGTGGACTGCATGGGAACGTGAGGGTAGGCGCACTCGCTGCCAAAGATCCCGTCGGCCACGTATGACCACAACAGGGAGGATCGCCGTGTTGTGCATCAAGTAAATGGTAACCCTTCACATTTGCGCCTGCCGTCCCAGGATACTTAATCGATTACCTGCAACGTTCTGTGTCATCTCTTATCATTTATCGGATGCTAGCAGCAACCGGACTAAGGCTGGTGTTAATACCACGACGTAAGCGGCTGGTGCTGTGACCTGCAAATATGAACTGCTGATGAACTGTCGTACTGTTCTGCACTACGCCGGATGACCATCGTCGACGAGCATGGCATTGACCAGGGTACAGGTACCATTCTCCCAGTGTTTGGGAGAGGTGTGGTCCGCAAACCCATATTTTAATTTAAAAGAAAAAAAAATTAAAAAACAGAACACACACGCGCGCGCATGCACGAACACACACACAGAACAAATGAAAAACTTCAAACACAAGAGAAACAAAGGCCGACAAACGCACAACAACAATTGACAACACTACACACCAAAGAAACACATATGGCGATCATCAAATGGAAGTGAAAGTGAAACATGAGATGTGACAAATGTGGATGAAACAACACCAGAAATCGGCCAGCTGGAGTATGAAGACTAACAAACACGTCTCCCAGGACCACACACATGAGTTAACTGCGCTGGAAGTCGTAACACCAAACGATACATTCACAATACAGAATTTGTGCTACAAAAGTTGCTTCTAAACTAAAAAGCAAGAGAAAAACATGACAAAATGTAATATAGCAGCATATTATATCTATCACATAATACGTTTATTGCATGTATAGAAAGAAACATGTATTTCTGGCCACTGATGATGCTTCTCAAATAAAAGAAGCGAAACGCGTATGGCAAGAAACAAACTGCCTTCATTTAGATGTATGGACGGTACATACCTCAACTAAAGGAAAAGACGGAAAACAGGAAAAAAGACGACCAGAAATTTTTACTGAATGTTTTGAATGTCGTTTTTCCACTGCTCATTAAGTTGTATTACAACAGTCTTAATATTATATTCCTCGCTAGGAATGTGTACCGCGTATGATGACGATCGTCTCTGTAATACCCATTCACTAATCCATGTTGCTTCCGCATCAGAATTTTTACCGCAGCAGCTGATCTATAGGAGTCGTGCACGCCCGTGAGTTGTCGGTGCTGGAAGACAAACAATAAAACATTCCTCATCTCACATTTCCTAAACCTTCAGTGACCACGTTACTTGCCCCTCTGCCCCTGAGGTAATCGGCCACGTTTACTTAGTTCATGGCCGAATTCACCAAAATCAATTAAAATTAAGCGCACGTTGTTTTTGTTTATTTCTGAGCAGGAAAACTACACTTTTAAGATTCGGCTGTTTGTTCCTAGACTCATGTTATCGTTACAGAATCGTTGATTGGGGGGGGGGGGGGGGTCCTTGGTGCTCGATTCCTACTTGAAGTAGGAACATGGGATGAAAAGTTTTTGGTTCATCCCAGACGAGCGGTCGATTGTATAGCATTCGACCGTACGTCTCACTGCAGCTGTGACACAGTATATTAACCAAGGTTTGAACGACGAACCGGAGCTGAGGCCCAGGAAAATTGTACGAATCGATTAATTCCTTTTCCTAAAGATTTTAATTGGGCTGAAATTAATGCTCAGCTAAAGATACCATTCGTACGTGCACCGTTCGAATATTACGTCCAGAAACAAATAACGTGTTTGTGAATTCCTAAGGGACCAAACTGCTGAGGTCATCGGTCCCTAGACTTACACACTACTAAAAACTAACTTATGCTAAGAACAACACACACACACATCCATGCCCTAGGGAGGACTCGAACCTCCGGCGGGAGGGACCGCACACTCCGTGACATGGGGCCTTAGACCGCACGGCCACTCCACGCGGCCCGTCCAGAACCAAATACCATCGTTAGTATTTTATCCTTCTACGTCACTAACTCTGTCCATGACGTATTCGCCTTTCTTGTGCTATGGTTGTAGCATTTTGGTTATAAAATTTGACTGAGAACCGCTAACCGCACAGATATTTGATTCGGGTCGACTGCTGACTTAAAGTCAATTGCCACTTTTTGCTTGAAACTTTTTCATTTGGTTTTGATCTTCTGATGACTTTACAAGATGGTAGACTGCTAAAATTTCTAAATCATTTACAAAGGTTAGAAACAGGAGAGCCCTATAACATTTCCTTGGGAAAGGCAGCTATCACATCTGTTTTACTCGATTACTCTCCGTATTGCAAACTGTGACCTCTCTGACAGCAAATCAGGAATCCAGTTACTCAACTGAGACAATACTCCTTAGGCACGCAATTTGATCGCATTAGTTTCTTTCATTGTCGACAATTCGCCTCTTTAGTTTCTGCCTGTAACAGTCAAACAGCCTGTATTAAAGTTTTCCTCTACAATATGCGCTCTGTGTGTGTGTGTGTGTGTGTGTGTGTGTGTGTGTGGGTTTGTGTGTGTGTGTGTGTGTGTGTGTGTGTGTGTGTGTGTGTGTGTGTGTGTGTGGAGGTTTACCACAAATCCGTAATTATGTGGACATGTCTCCATTTTCGACGTTTAATATAGCGTCTGCCCACATCTTTACTATTTCTTGTAATGTCCGCATTATTTATTTTTGGGAATTAAGATCGTTTGAATTTTGTTTCTGTCTCGTATCGTCAACAATTTATATATTTTTTACGTCGCCTGTTGAATTATATCATCTGTATTATTTGTTACTTCTTCATGATAAATTTCAGTCATCAGCTTAAATAAATTTTTTTATGCTTTACCGGATTCGACAAATTAATTTGTCATCTTCAGAAGCTTAGTTTAGGAGACAGTCAATATCTGGCGCTCCTGTCTGTGATGCAGCTTCAAGGGTAACCGCAACCGTGGTCTCCGAGCTGATAGTCCATGCTGCTACAAACGTCGTCAAACGGTTCGTGCAGATGGTTGTTGTCTTGCAGACATCCCCATCTGTTGACTCAGGGATCGAGACGTGGCTGCACGATCCGTTACAACCATGGGGATAACATGCCTGTCATCTCGACTGCTAGTGATACGAACCCGTTGGGATCCAGCACGACTTTCTGTATTACCCTCCTGAACCTACCGATTCCATATTCTGCTAACAGTCATTGGATCTCGACCAACGCGGGCAGCAATGTCGCGATACGATAAACCGCAATCGCGATAGGCTACAATCCGACCTTTATCAAGTTCGGAAACGTGATGGTACGCATTTCTCGTCCTTACACGAGGCATCACAACAACGTTTCACCAGGCAACGCTGGTCAACTGCTGTTTGTGTATGAGAAATCGGTTGGTAACTTTCCTCATGTCAGCACGTTGTAGGTGTCGCCACTGGCGCCAACCTTGTGTGAATGCTCTGAAACGCTAATCATTTGCATATCACAGCATCTTCTTCCTGTCGGTTAAATTTCGCGTCTGTAGCACGTCATCTTCGTGGTGTAGCAATTTTAATGGCCAGTAGTGTACGTTTAAAATATGGAAAGCGTCCTGTGTTTCCATCCTAAAATATAGTGTCATCTTTTTTTTTTTTGCATTACAAGATATGGTAACTCTGTAAGTGTGTGTGTGTGTGTGTGTGTGTGTGTGATAAAGTGTTACATGCATCAGCGATCGTGCCCTGTGTTCAGCTTGACGCAAGGTTTCAGATTGTAAGTTAGCGAATCTTTGCGAACACCCATCATACGATGGGGCAGGAGTGTACAGACGTGCGTACTGGGCTGGGTGGGTACTCGGAGTTCCCGCGGTCACCGGCGGTCACTGACAGTGCCCACCGCGCCGGAGGCTGCTCCAGGCCGCACTGCGCAGGCGCGCCTCTGGACCAACCGGCTAGCTCGCTGACGCACAACTTCTCGCTCGTTACAAAAGTGCGCTGGCGGAAAAGTAAAACCGAACCACCCCAAGCAACGATCCCACACGAACGATGTTTTATTCACAATATTTACTATTACAAGCGAATTGTCCACTCAGTATCGTGCTAAAACTTTATTTCATTTTCTTCTTTTCGTCTGGTGTTTCCTGTCTTCAGTACTCATCCATGTGAACGTTGATCTGCTTCCTTTGTTCTTCTGTTCAAATCTATCCACTTATCTTGCGTGTTCACCTAACTTGAAAACCTTCGAAATTATACGCTTTACTCCTAAATCTAGATGGCAACTAAAAATTAATATAGCGATTACAAACGGCTATAGCTATTTAATGCGTAGTGATGCAGAGATTGTAAAAGAAAATTCAAGTCGGCTTTTTGCGTACTTTATACAGGGTACCCAGGAGGAACGCTAAGTATTCATGGATATGACATGAACGATCATACGAAGCAAAAAGCTTCATATGGACAAATGCCCTATTTCGAAGAGTTTCCGGGATGGAACATATTTAATGTACATTGTTGTTCGTTTTTCTGTATTATTCAATACATTTTCAAGTTTACACACCTACTCATGTACAACAGTTAGTAATCATTACAACACATGTTTTACAAAGTATCAGCTAAAATACACGTATTTGTAACACATTCGCCTCTTTAACTTTATATCGCTCATGTTGGATTGTTGCAAGGAACAGTGTCTGTTTATGACTATAAATGTTCAAATAAAGTAATTATCTGGGTCAGTCACTCTTTATATTTTATCCCACAACGCGTTTCGGCCGACCCACATTCCCACCTAGCGCCAACACGCGTCAGTGGGCTATGAATCCACAACCATCAGTACAGATGCACATTTACGTTCGACCTCCATCGGGAATGTAGAATTAGCAAGGACAGAGGACATGTACAGGGACTGGCGCTAGTGGGAATGTATTCTGGCCGAGTTGCGATTAACACTGTGTCCAGGTGGCACAGTGCGTGGTTAACGCAACTGCCTAATAAGCAGGAGATCCTGGGTTGGAGTCGCGGTGTGGTACACATTTTCACTCATCGCCACTGATTCTGCATAAAGTTCTGATGCAGCTGATATTATCAGTTCCTCTTCTTTCCTTCCTCCCCCCCCCCCCCCCTCTCCAACATCTGCTCTCGTTTTTCGCTCAGCAAGCTTTACGACTATTTTCTCACTCGCAGGAAGAAGTTAACGCATGAGTGAATAATGAATGGCGGTAACTATCTAGAATCGAGCAAGATGGTACGTTGGCTAAGGCAATGGACTTACATTAGGACGAACGGAGTTCAGATTCCTGTCTAGTTAGTTCGGTTTAGGTTTTCCATCGTGATCGTAAACTGCTGAAGGAAAATACCAAGAGGGTTCATTGAAATGGGTACTTTCGAGTTCACTATTCAGCAATGATTCTGATTCCCTGCCCAGCCCAGATGCAAGTATGGAGGAAAAGGCAGGGATATTCGGTCTTCTTATCAAGTTCGCAATTTGCTTCCGTGGAAGGCGCCGCCATATCCACAGGTATGTCACGCAAAACCCCGTCCACTAACGCGAGAGTGCGCGCAAATATCGCGTCTCTGCGCTTGTCCGGCAATTCTCGTCACTCCCTGAAGCCTTCGGTTTGTGGCATTGTTAGAAGAGGTGATTGATCTTGCCTGTGTTTACGCATTTAAAAAATGGTTCAAATGGCTCGGAGCACTATGGGACTTAACATCTGAGGTCATCAGTCCCTTACAACTTAGAACTACTTAATCCTAACCAACCTAAGGACATCACACACATCCATGCCCGAGGCAGGATTCGAACCTGCGACCGTAGCGGTCGCGCGGTTCCAGACTGACGGGCCTAGATCCGCTCGGCCACACCGGCCGGCGTTTACGTATTTAGATTCGGATCGCTATCTTCACTGTTTGTACACTCTTATGAAAACTTTCACTATGCTTCTGGTTAGGCGTTCACTTCTTTACCTCCACCATCATCGACCACAGGAATTTCCTGTTTGTTCCTCCGCCAGTCTGGGTGATTATAAACTGTGCCCTCCCTACGCTGAGTAGGACACACAACTGGCTTCCTTCCTCATCTTTGTCCAGTCCCAGTTTATGCTCCGTTTCTAGTGACCTCGACAACAATGGCACGCTACACAATAATCTGGTCGGCATCTAAAAGAAGCCTCAAAGAAATTCTGGGTTGTCACAACAGGAATGACAGCAAAAACTAAGTAACATTTTCAAGATACTTTTTTCCATGAAAACATTACACTTTTAGCTCCTCATTACCTATCAAGAAAGAGCTACATAACAAACGCTGCGAAATGCCGCCTCCTCACGGACACAACCATTCGCCCGGCGTCTCTCAAGTCTGCGCTGTAGCACCCAGATGGCGTTCACAGACACAAAACTCTTCCTGCTCCCGTGCCGCTTCCTTCAGCACTTTATTTGTGTCTACCGAGAGCGTGGACAGCCTTTTGTGAACACTGTCAGTCACCACTACATTGCTTCTGCCTTGTACTGGTGGACAGGATAATCCTTCAGTCTATGGGCACTAAAACGGACATCCACACAGTTATGTACCAGCACTTAGACAGCCACATCAGTGCCTGCAGCCGGCCGTAGTGGCCGTGCGGTTCTAGACGCTACAGTCTGGAACCGCGTGACCGCTACGGTCGCAGGTTCGAATCCTGCCTCGGGCACGGATGTGTGTGATGTCCTTAGTTAGGTTTAAGTAGTTCTAAGTTCTAGGGGACTGATGACCACAGCAGTTGAGTCCAATAGTGCTCAGAGCCATTTGAACCTTTTTTGAAGTGCCTGCAACCAGCTCAGTACAGTACTATGAAGACTACCTTCCATTTTAGCAGTTACTGTTTACGAATAACCCGAAGCATTAACAGAGTGTCTGAACGTAACAATATAATGAGGTGATAGAAGTCATGGTGTAAGGGATTTATTACTATTCGCTAGCGCACTTGAGCAGATGTAATTTCGATGGATTGCTCACCGCTGCCTGCGATATGGAATATCTATGCTACAATAGAATCGCAGGTCAGAGCAGTGTTGGCAGTAAGTCGTGTTTAGTAGCTCGCAGAGAGCACTTGAGTTATGGAGTTCGGACAGGGCAGTGCAGCGGTTGACCTGTGTTGGGCCGGGCGTACAGAACGATGGCGGTGCGCCGGCCAGGATGGCCGAGCGATTCTAGGCGCTACAGCTGGAACCGCGCGACCGCTACGGTCGCAGGTTCGAATCCTGCAAATAGTTCTAAGTTCTAGGGGACTGATGACCTCAGAAGTTAAGTCCCATAGTGCTCAGAGCCATTTTTGATGGCGATGCCTGAGCGATGTGGTATAAGGTAAAAAAATATATATAATATTGTTCTTTGGTGCCGCGCGTATATGTTAATGTCCCATGTATATGTTAAAATCACATGCAGAAATGTTTCAATAATAACTTTTGTTCTGAAGAAACCTTTTGCCAGTCATTTATCTGAGTTTAAAGGTTTTACGAATTTTTCCTGTGCATACTCATGTTGATTAAGCAAGAGAAAATCAGTTGCTTTCCTACAAATGAAAATCTAGTGGCCAGCATTGCACTGGGCTGTGAAAAAAAATTCTTATAGGAGCAGATATATAGATAGCGTTATCCGGCGACATCATTGTGAGGTAAGAATTTTTCTGTTTATTCAGGATGATTTCACAGGGTCATCACGCAGCGCTGCTGACGTCAAAACTTATTAATCCGGATATGCAGACAGTTTTTAATGGAAGGTCACATTAAAACTTGAAATTTTATTATTGGAAAGAATTTTTTCTATAGGGAACTTAAACGAGATTTTTCTGTTGGGAGGTTACACTAAATGTGAATATTATAATTATTTTTTTCTGCTGGGAGGTTACAATGGGATACCTCCTAATATCGTATCGGATCTCCTTTTCCCCGGAGTAGTGCAGGCACTCGACGTGGCTTGGACTCAACAATTCGCTGGAAGTCCCCTGCAGAAATATTGAGCCATTCTATCTCTATAGCTGTCCATAATCGCGGAACTGGTGCTGATGCAGAATTTTGTGCACAAATTCACCTCTCGATTATGTCCTATAAATGTTCGATGGCATGTCGGGCGATCTGATTGATCAACATTGGCTCGAATTGTCCAGAATGTTCTTCACATCAATGGCGAACAATTGTGAGTCGGTGACATGGCGCGTCATTCATAGACATTCCATCGTACTTTGGGAACATGAAGTCCATGAATGGCTGCAAATTGTCCCCAAGTAGCCGAACATAACCACTTCCCGTCAGTGAACGGTTCATTTGGACCAGAGAGCCCAGTAGATTTCGCGGCTTCATGGGGTCTGCTCCATGCTCGAACACTACCGTCAGCTCTTACCAACTAAAATCGAGACTCATCTGAACAGACCTTCGTTTTCCTGTCGTCTAGCATCCAACCGATACGGTCACGAGCATATGATAGGCGTTGCAGGCGATGTCGTGCTGTTAGCAAAGGCAGTCACGTCGGTCATCTGTTGCCATGTTGTATTAACGCCATATTTCACGGCACTGTTCTAACGGATATGTTTGTCGTATAAAAAAATGGTTCAAATGGCTCTGAGCACTATGGGACTCAACTGCTGAGGCCATTAGTCCCCCAGAACTTAGAACTAGTTAAACCTAACTAACCTAAGGACATCACAAACATCCATGCCCGAGGCAGGATTCGAACCTGCGACCGTAGCGATCTTGCGGTTCCAGACTGCAGCGCCTTTAACCGCACGGCCACTTCGGCCGGTATTTGTCGTACATTCCACATTGATTTCTGCGGTTATTTCACACAGTGTTGCTTGTCTGTTTGCACTGACAACTTTATGCAAACGCTGCTGCTCTCGATCGTTAAGGCCGTCGGCCACTGCACTGTCCGAGGTGTGAAGTAATGCCTGAAACCGGGTATTGTCGGAAAATTCTTGTCCATTTGCATCACAGAATATTGAATTCCCTAATGATTTTCGAAATGGAATGTCCCATGTATCCAGCTCCGATCGCTATTCCGCATTCAAAGTTTGTTAATTTTCGTCTGCGGCCAGGATCACGTTGGAAATCTTTTCACATGAATCATCTGAGTACAAATGAGAGCTCCGCCAAATCACTGCCCTTTCAAACCGCCATTTGTATATGTGGATATCGCTATCCAATGACTTTTGCCGCCTCAGATACAATAGACAGCCAAGAGACAGCATAGTGTTTTGATATAATTGTGGTGAAGTAGGACATCAGGTGCCATATATTAAATTGTACCAAAGTTGCGTACCATTTTGCAAAATTCTCTTAATAAATGCTGTTTATTATTTCTTATTGCATTGCCAAATTTCTATCATAGAACGTCCCATGAAGTAAGAGCTAAGCAGCAACTGTGCAATGGCTACCTTAATGAATTCCAGCATTTTTCTGCTGCAGTGGATATTTGGGCTGAATTACTAGTAGCACTCAATTACTACATTCACAACACTCCACGAATTTGTGTTATCCAGAAACTAATTGAATTACTGCCAGTGGCCTAGTGGACAACTTGTGGCAAGGTAACAGCCATGATAAATGCATGTTTTCCAATGATGACGTCTGCACATCTGTAAAACAGCTATTCTTTTTCTGACATTATTGAGAGTGAAAAAAGAATTCTTTTCTGAGCAGTCATGATTTCATTAACTGTTTCTTCGGGTGCTGTAACAGCCATCTGAGTGGCTGGATCTTGCGGCCTATCCATCTTTTTGGCAAACGGCCAACAGGCCTCATATAGCTATCCTCCAGATTTCGGTCCTCTTTTCCAGCTCTTCCTGATTTCTATAAAATATTTAAGATGCCTGTTATCTCAGGACAGGTCACAGTGTGCACAGTACATGTTACGTGCGTACGTGTGTGTGTGTGTGTGTGTGTGTGTGTGTGTGTGTGTGTGTGTGTGTGTGTGTGAGAGAGAGAGAGAGAGAGAGAGAGAGAGAGAGACGAAAGAAAGACAGAGACACAGAGAAAATAATTGCTGCTTCTTGATGCTATCAAATTCAACCTCACCTTCTGTATTGCCCTGAACATAACAATCAGTGCCTTCATGTTATTTGGCAGGCATTTACACGATGAGGAGGACATGCTTTTTTAGGTGGAAGGTTTCCTCAACACGCGAAGTGCAGACTTCTACGCCGGGTTATCCATCGTTCGAGAAAATGTGTGGCATTACAAGATGAATATGTAGGAAAAGACTATCTACATTACCAGCCTCATGGTCATCTTTTCATTTTTCTGGGAACTTCTTAGAGCTACAGTTGTTCCACTAGACTGAAGGCTGTTGATGCTGAACTACCGCAGGCCACAGGGATTAGGAAGCACAGTGTAATGCAGCAGATCGGCGCTAGGCACGACAGTAAAAAAAAAAGAACGGTAGGAAGCCGCAATTGGGAACCCGTTATTCGGACCTTACCCTATGGAAGCAGAATTGGCGCCGCAGCGATTAACGGTTTGCCTGGAGAGACGCCGCGGGCAAGTTCCCAGCAATTCTCAAGCGTTCATAGTTTTTTGCTCATTCGCGTTCAGCCGTCAGTTATGGCCTTCCGACAATCTGTCTCGAGCACTGAGGCAACTAGCGTCTCCGTTCTAAGATTACTCGATATCATTTCTGCAACAGAAACTACGAAGGGCGTTCAATAAGAAATGCAACACATTAGTTCTATTGAAGCAGGCTGGTTTTGTTCAGGATTCAGTATTATTCCCCACTCCTTTGGGTACATAACTATGTATTTCAACATAATCTCCGTTCAATGCGACGGCCTTACGCTACTTTACTGGGAAGGCCTGTATGGTCGCGTGGTGCCACTCTCCTGGTAAATGTCCGAGCCAACGTCTTGCTGCGTGAATAACCTCCCCATCATTCGCGTACTGCTTTCCCGTGGAGTGCATCCTTCAGTGGGCCAAGTGGATGGATGTCGGAAGATTGAGATCCCGGCCAGCCGCTGTGACCGAGCGGTTCTAGGCGCTTCAGTCCGGAACCACGCGGCTGCTACGGTCACAGGTTCGAACCCTGCCTCGAGCATGGATGTGTGTGATATTCTTAGGTTGGTTAGGTTTAAGTAGTTGTAAGTCTAGGGGACTGATGACCTCAGATGTTAAGTCCCATAGTACTCGGAGTCATTTGATTTTGATGAGATCCGGGCTGTAGTCCAACGACCTTTGTGAGCTCCTCTCGCGCGCGCAGACTTGTGTTAGCCTTGCGTTGTCACGGAGGAGAAGTTCATCTGCATTTTTGTGGTGACGAATACGCTGAAGACGCTTCTTCAGTTTCCTGAGGATAGCATAATACACCTCGGAAATGATCGCTGCAGATCAGAGTTGGTCGGAGGACATCAAACAAATAAACCCCTTCAGAGTCCCAGTTGCCCGTCACAATTACTTTACCGTCTGAGGGTGCGTCTTTAAACTTTTTCTTCGAGGAGAAGCAGTGTAGTGCCACTCTATGGATTATCGTTTTGTTTCCGGTTCGAAATGATCGCCTGTTACAATGTTCGATAAAAAATTGTCACAATCAGTCTTGTAACGTGCAAGCAATTCTGCACAGACGGTCCTTCGTTGTACTTTAGTGTCTTATGTTAGGCGACTAGGAACCAAGCGAGGACACATATTTGAGTATTCCAACTGATAAATGAGTGTGTTAGAACAACCAGTAGAGATGCCCAACTGAGCAGCGAGGTGTTTGATTGTGATCCGTTGATCACATCGAATGAGAGTATCCTTACGTTCCAACATTGCAGTAGTCACGCGGGAAATAGGACAGGTTAGCGCGACCTCCATGCGATGATGACAGACCTCTTGCCCAGTGGCTTACCGTGCTTTTGTTCACTGCCAGATCTCCGTATACATGCTGCAAGTGCCTATAAATTTTTCCCCCCAAAAAAAAAAATAAAATAAAATAAAATAAAAAAAACTCAACAGCAGCTCTCCGCTTCGATGACATCTCCGTCACAGGCGCCATTTTCAAGTCTACGTATACAGAATGAGATTTTCATTCTGCAGCGGAGTGTGCGCTGATATGAAGCTTCCTGGCAGATTAAAACTGTGTGCCGGACCGAGACGCGAACTCGGGACCTTTGCCTTTCGCGGGCAAGTGCTCTCCGGTCCGCCACACAGTTTTAATCTGCCAGGAAGTTTCATATCAGCACACACTCCGCTGCAGAGTGATAATCTCATTCTGGAAACATCCCCCAGGCTGTGGCTAAGCTATGTCTCCACAATATCCTTTCTTCCAGTTCTGCAAGGTTCGTAGAAGAGCTTCTGTGAAGTTTGGAAGGTAGGAGACGAGATACTGGCAGAAGTAAAACTGTGAGGTCGGGGCGTGAATCGTGCTTGGGTAGCTCAGTTGGTAGAGAGCTTGTCCGCGAAAGACAAAGGTCCCGAGTTCGAGTCTCGGTCCGGCACACAGTTTTAATCTGCCAGGAAGTTTCAAGTCTACTTATAGGCCGCCACCTATCGGAACTTCATGGATTTATAAGGGCTGAAGCGGAAATACTCCACTATGTCCCACAATGAGTTCCGCCTTTTTTCAACCGAAATTGGCCGAGAAAAAAATCTGTTGCATTACTTATTGAATGCCGCACGTACATTTTGTTATGCTCGACTGAGTGACGTGGCAGGACGTTAATGTACTTGGACAAAGATGTGAGGTCACTGAACACGAAGTAAGATCCTGTCGACGACAAGGTTATTACAGACAGAACGTAAGCCTGGATAGACCAAGAACGTGCGAGGTAGTCAGCTGTGTCAGTTTCAAAGGAATGATTCCGGTATTTGAAGAAAGACACAGTCTAGGTTATTTTTTATGTTCGTTCGAATTATTGCTTTCGACAATTGTCTCATGTCATATTCTGATCGAAAAGTAATAAGAGAGGAGAAAGGGGTAGGACAGTACAAAGGTAATTTTCATGTGACAAATCTACAGATTGAACATAAAGTTTTTTCCTGACTACAGAGTTTCATTTCTAAGGAATTAGGCTGGATACAGCTATGCATATTGTTGCAAATGGTTGCTTAATTCATAAAGGTTTTTAAAGGGACTCTTCCACATTTGCTCCATTTGTTGCCCGTAAAACGACTAAGTGAAACTTAATTTCTCTCCATGCTTTTACTTACATCTCCTTCGTCACCACCTCGACGGCACGGCGTATCCGTGCCGTAAGAGTTCGCACATCAGGAAACGCAGAACTGAACACTTCATCCTTACGTAATCCCACAAAAAAAAGTCAAGAGTGGTTACGTCCAGGGTTTAATCTCGGCCGGGACGGCGTCCGCTACCTCAAGGTAATTTTTGTAATGCACTGGTGCAAGTCGGCACAGGAGATATAAGATAGTACACGTGTATTCAATCGCAACGTGCCTATAATTTACCGCTGCGTCGATGCCAGTGAACGCGTCAATGAGTGACCATCGTGAAATCGGAATTGTGTGTGACCCCGACAGGCCAGGAATATCCTCGCCGTCATTCGTCACTAAATGCTTTATCAATTAATACTGGATGCACGTTAACCATGCTGTTGTAACGCATCTGTTTGCACTTTGCGGCTGACAGTAGCTGAAAATATGACGTCATAGTCACAAAGATACAGACTTGTGCCCATATGTATCGAGCAAAATGAGGGAGCAAAGCAATACTGCTACGGGGACAGACCGTAGCACCTGTTGTTTATATTAAGTCATGTGGTTCTATTGTTTTGATTACAAGAAATAACGTCTTAAAATCCTGAATTTCAGAGCAGTATTTTGTAAAAAATTAATTCTCATTGTAAGCTTTATGACAAGTTTTCAAAAATCGGAACTCGTGACTTTTATGGCAGGAGAAACAAGGTGTTATATGGTTGAAGAGGTGCGTTCCGGCACCAAAAATTTTAGAAATTAAGCACTGTTTCTGTCTAGTGAAAGTGGTGGCCATGGCATTGTACAGTCTCTAACGAGTCATATTCTCGGAAAGGTTTCATTCAGGAACAGACGAACAAACAGCCCCCAGTGTGGCAATGCAATATATTGTTGAAAATGTACCCTTGGTTGAAATTCCTGCAACGTATGGTTCCAACATGTCTAGGTAAACTGTTGCTGTGCTGATAAGACCAGTGAAAAGGACTGGTCCAAGAACTGCGCTGTACATTAACCCACACAATACGTTTGCTTTCGAGCTGTTCTTTATTTGCTGTACCACGATATGCTGGTCCTCGGACCCTCAGACTCGAATGCTGTTCATGATTTAAGATACAATTTGCTAAAAACGGTGTAGACATCTGGAAGTGCATGCATTAAAAATTTTATGAGCAACAAACCGTATAGCAGGATCTAGCATAGTTCTATAGATATAAATTTTTGTAATCAAGGAAATACTTTATGCTCACCGTATACATGCAATTTCATTATAGGAAGAAACATCAAAACTGTTCATAACTAATTACTGTAAATCCTACTTCGCCATCAGGGCGATCTTTCAGCTAAAACTGCAAAAGTTGAGCAAATTCAATTAGAACGCCACATTGTCACATAGTTGACAACATACTCTTACGCCTTCACATAATTATTTTCGCATAAAATATTGTCTCGAATTCGGTATAATACCTGCCAATTTGATATATCTTCACATTAAACAAAATTGGAAGTTGTCTTGGAAACAGAAAATTCCTCAGCACAGAACACTCGACACAATAATTCCAGAGAAAAATGAAAATCGGTGGCATATATGAACCTGTGTGACTTGATGAGAATTAGACCGCCTCTTCTCCCAGAGCAGTTACCCCACCCCCTATTCTGAAAAGAATGGACCTTCCAAGTATAGAACAGCTTAAAACGTTTGATTACTTTACAAATGACTTAATATGTAACGCAGTCTCAAGAAATGTACTCAGTTTATAAGTTGACTTATTGTGTGAATCCATAAAAATTTGTACCTCTTCGAGAGCAGATTATGACAGCACTTCTAAATTTTTAAATTTGGTCAGTAATTATAATGAGTCAAAACAGCTTGTTTGTCCTTCTTTGTAACGAAATACATCACTGATTCTGTGTAACAGGGATCCGACAGTTTGTAGTTAAATTTGTAGAGGTGTGTGGCATTATATGTCTACACACAGATCATCTAATTCGCATAAATAACGGGCCGCTGATTTGCGTACGCCGCGATGGCACCTGACAGCTACCCAGGTGGGACTTACATCAGGCGAATTTGTTCACCAAGACATAAACGTGAGTTCACTAAAATGCTTCTCAAACCACTGTAGTACTGTTCTGGCTCTGTGACTCGGACAATTATACTACTGAAAGATAACATCACCGTCGGGGAAGACATCAACCATGAAGAGATGCAGGTGTTTTGCCTCAGCGTGTCTTGGATTACTGCCATAGGAGCCATGCGAGCGGAGAAGAATGTCTCCCGTAGCATAATGCTGTGGTCCCGGCGGAGGTTCGAGTCCTCCCTCGGGCATGTGTGTGTTTGTCATTAGGATAATTTAGGATAAGTAGTGTGTACGCTCAGGGACTGATGACTTTAGCAGTTAAGTCCCATAAGATTTCACACACATTTTTGAACACACACATAATGCTGCTCCCACCAGTCTGCGTCCGTAGCGTACTGCACGTTTCGAGCCGCCGTTCATCTCGATGACGGCGTTTGTGGAGACTACCATCGATCTTGTGTAACAAAAATGTGATTCAAGACAGTCCGTGCTCGCTAGTTAAAATTATATAGGGGTCTACCTGCTCATATGGCGAGTCCTGTCTCTGAAGCTACCACTCGATACAACCGCAGAGACCAGTGTCATAATGACACTGACTTAACAGAAAAGCAGAGTCGCATGGGTGACCTAATCACGCCAGAGTTGTAGCTCTGTTGTGGCTCACGTGATAGGAACCAATGCTTTAGCAAAACGACAATTTGTGGTAAGTTCTATGGGGCCAAACTGCTGAGGTCATCGGTCCCGTGGCTTACACATTACTTAATCTAACTACGCTAAGGACAACACACACACACCCATGCCCGAGGGAGGAGTCAAACCTCCGACAGGGGGAGCCGTGCGAACCGTAACAGGGCGCCCTGGACCGCGCGTCTATCCCACGTGGCCAGGAATGAGACAAGACCATACAAATACTACACATTTCCAGCCAGAGGCATTGCTGTTTGCTAGTTACCAGCTCTGATGGGGTCCTGTGACAGTTTGTGAGTCTACATGGATCAACAAGTGATCATGTCTGGACTCTGACACTGCTAGTTCCGACACCACCGCTGCGCGTGCTGTGTCGAATGCTGATGACTTAGCGCCCTCTAGTCGGTAGGCCGAATGCGGACCTGCCTCGGTCGCTGCCAGCCTCCTATCCTGATGGGATACAGTTAGAGCATGAGGCCATGTAGCTGCTCAGCCGCCATTGCCTGTGCAGCAAACTCATTGCTCGCGTTGGGAGAAAGTGATGCTGTGAGCTACTGACATGTTCCACATTACGAAATGTCATACTCACGATCTATGGAACAAGTATTAATGTAATGTAGTGCCACTTCATTCACGCTGGGTAGCTCCCCAGCTGTCTCTAGTCTACATTGTGGGCTACCGTCCGCTGCTGGAGTCAGCATACTTGCCGAGTCGCTACCATCATCATTTCACCAGCCGTACGAGCCTGCTAGCTGACGGGCGCCTAGTGACGCCCTGATCACTTTACTGGCCATATAGGCTTATGTCCTTGGCGTCGCACTGTTGTCATTTACGCCAAATAATAAATGAATATTTATTAATGACGATATGTCGGATGGCTACCAGGGATCCACTCGCCACTCCATCGTTACCTGCCCAGCGTTGTGAAGTTCTGGCTTCATGATCTCTGACAACCCAGTTCCAACACCCACCATAGAGATCAACCACCAGCTGCCTCTACAACTCCGTTTGAAACTCTGGTTATTTTCTACACTGTGTATGTCACAAAACCAGCAACGTAGGCGGGAGAGCTCCTTTCACGTTTGAAAATAGGAGAGGGTTGCTGATAGAACTGAAACTGCGAGAGCTGGTCGTGAGTCATAGTTGGATAGCTAAGATGGTAAGAGCATTGTTTAGCATCCAACAGTGGTTTGGATTCTCCATCTAGCCAAACTATCAATTTGGAGGAAAGGCCAGAGGTACTTCTTTCATACCATGGCTGCGGCTGACGCCCAAGGAAGGTGCCATTGCAGATGCAGGCGTGCCACCGCTGGGCCCATCCACCTACGTCATTGTGCCTGTAAATACCGCGGCTCCACACTTATCCATCACTTATCGCTATTCTCTGAAGCCTCCAGTACGCGTCATTGACTTTGCCTGTGTTTATTTTTTTATTCAGGTCACTCCTTGGGCTTTTGACGCACGCATATGATGACTTTCGCTACACTCTGGACTTGTTTCTAGCTAGCAGTACGCTTTGTAAGCTCTACTACCGTTAAATCAACCACCGGAATCGCTACACTGTTCCACCAGTCTGTGCGTCACCGCCAATGCGAATGATCATTAACTGCGTTCTACCTACGCCGGGTACGATAGGACACACAATATTTCCACCAAAGATAATGTTCTGAATTCACGAACTTTCGATCCTAAGGTGATGACTTATGTTGGGTGTGAACTGCAATAAACCATAAAATGTACAACTGTAGAATGTAAAGGTAAAGTTTAATGTTCGTACATCCATAGTTGAAATGGAGGACAGTGGGACGTCAGCTGGTATAAATTTATATTAAAAATGAAGAAATTCCTCCAGCTGTATTTAAGGTGTCGATTTTATTTTGGCAACTAGTTTCAACGTAGTAACAACGTCATCTTCAGGCCCATACTCTTGTTGACGACAGCTGCGTGCGGCTGATACTAGAAGCCAGTGGTGAAACACGGACGTGCTCCGTGTGGCAGGTGGTTAGTAACTTCCACACGGAGCACGTCCGTATCTCACCACTGACTTCTAGTATCAGCCGCACGCAGCTGTCGTCAACAAGAGTATGGGCCTGAAGATGACGTTGTTACTACGTTGAAACTAGTTGCCAAAATAAAATCGACACCTTAAATACAGCTGGAGGAATTTCTTCATTTTTAATATAAAGTTTAATAAGTTATTATGCTAAGTTATTATGCCATGGGCTGACGAATCTCATATTGAAACCTAACGTTTCGTTCCCATCTGCATGGAGAACATTTTCAAGGAGGTTGTAGCTTCTTGGAGTGTCTGATGCACCCCCTGGCTCGATAATAGCTGAAGTGAAATTCCGTTTCCATTTGCTCCCACACACGTCGCCTGTTTTGAATACTCGAGCATAATTGGCAACTGTTAATTGCTGCCGTCTGCTGCTGCTATTGTCACACCGTGGAAGACTGGTACACATCTTCTTCAGCACCAGAATCCAGCTATCATTCACTTTCACAAACTTCTCCTTCCGATTAAAATTTTTTGGTTGTTTAGCAATTTCTATGACCTCCCTGTATTGTCTTTCATGGTATCTGCTTATGCCTGCCAGTACCTGGGTTTTATCAAAACGAATTCGGAGGTCTCCTGGCTGCAATGCAAATTCCGCAATAGCTGATCTGTCTACTTCTCCTCTCCTACAATTGCATTTGTGTTCTTCTAGTCGTTTTTCGACCGTTCTTTTGGTAGTACCGACATACACGTCCCCACAGCTACACGGAATCCTGTAAATTTCTTCTTTTTCCAGTGGTTCCCGAGCATCCTTGCCCGACTTTAAGCGCTCCTGTATTTTACAATTATATTCCTTTTCGTCAAGACCTTTCCAGTGTGGCCGGTAAGGTCTATCTTGAACTGTAGGGAAACCTAGGATTTCACAGACATCTGTACATCGCAATGCCCTGATCGTGGTTGTCTTGATGCTCTTTTTATCTCAGCAGACAAACATCCATGCTTGAGGAATATATTAGTGAGATATTCCAATTACACATCGAACAGCTTCAGTTCACAGATGTTCCTCATTCTAAACGCTAACGTTCTTATAACACCTCGGTTTTGGTGTGGGTGGAGATATTACTGGTCAGTGTGCGTGTGTACAGATTTCTCGAGCAATGTATGTCCCAAGTTAACATCATTTTTTTAAGACTAACATAACCCGAAAATGTTATCTGCTCCCTATCTCCTCTTCCATAGTAAACTGAATCTTCAGATTAATTCCAGTGAGGTGCGAATTAAATCGACGTAGTTCCTGTTCAAAAAGATTTCGGGCTTGCAGCCGGTCGTCGTAAACTTCTTTGCATGATATTTCGGCTGGACAACTACCAACAATCTTCAGGTTAGCCAAACGAGGATTGACGAAGACGTTCTCCGCTCCAGCTTATATAGTGCACTGACAGTACTGTCGCGCATGCGTTGCAGTCGTGGAGACAGAAGAGCCACACCGCCCAGCGGCAGCGCCCTCGCAGGTGGAACTGCAGTACTCAGCTGCCGTCGGTATTGTCGCCGGCCGCAGCTATCGAAGTCTTCTGGCGTCTTCGTCTCGAGCAAATTTCGTAGATGACGGGATTCCATGCTTTATTCAATTGGTAACCACTGTAACGGTCCATTAGATTTCCCGCAATGCGTATTTCAATGGATTCTTTGATAGTGGAGTCCCAAAAAGTTATCGCTGAGGCCAAATTCGAAGTTTTGTCGTACTCCATTGAATGTCCGTTAGAAAACAAACTTACTAGGTTGCAGTAGGCGAGTGCAACGTCGATGTTCTGTACAACGCTCTTCCACTGTACGCGTTGTCTGTCCTACATAGGCCATACCACATTGACACGGTATTTTGTAAATTCCCGCCTTCCGCAGTAACAAATCATCCTTTACCGATCCCAGGAAATCCGAAATCTTAGAAGACGGACGAAAAACCACTTTCAATCCTTCCTATTTTGAAGCAGATATTTCCGACAAAGGGAAGAAAAGTTAGGGACTTGGCTGGCGCGTTCTCCTCTTTATCCACTTCCCGGTTCCCGGCTCTAGTTGAGAAGGCCCTGTTAATTTGCCGGGTCGAGTACCCATTGTCTCTGAACACCGTCCTCAAATATGCCAGTTCCTTAGGCAAATTCTCTGCATCCGACACCGTGTGTGCCCTGTGCACAAGGGTTTTAAGTACACTCATGGTCTGGGATGGGTGATGGCAACTTGAAGAATGCAAATACAAATCAATGTGAGTGGACTTACGATAGACAGAATGTCCCACAGTGCCGTCATTCTTCCGTTTAAACAAAACATCCAGTAACGGAAGGCAGCCATCTTTCTCTAGTTCCATGGTAAATCGAATATTCTCGTGGATGGAGTTAAGATGATGAAAAGACTCCATTAACTTCTCTCCTCCGTGGAACTGGCATATTTGAGTACGGTGTTCAGAGACAATGGGTACTCTATTGATTTTAAACCAGTAACATCTACGCGATGTTTGAGTTCTTTTACCTTTTTTTTCATACCAGAGCCGTAACTTGTGCTCAGTTACTCAGCGAAAACGATTCTAATACAAATTGTAAATTTTTACTTGCTGAATATTGAAAAACATACATTTTCAAGTCTCAAATTTACGCGTATCTTCGAATGTAGGCAAATTTTTACTCACTGTCGCTGTGCCATTTTGGTCTTAGAATGTTTCTAAATTATAAAAAGAATCTGAAATAGGCAATGTTTCTGCATCATTCATGAGATTAGCTATGATAGAATGCAAACAACAAGCGTTCCAGAGCAGAAAAGAAAACGCTTTAAAGAGAAATATGGATGTTCTGTGTAAAAAGGTATTTTCTAAAAAAAAAAAAAAAAAAAAAAAAGTGGCAGATGTCAAGTTAAATCACATGATAAAAGTCCTCAAATAATGCACAGAAAGTAAGTAGGTATTTCTAAGAAAGATATTCGACATGAAGAAGATGTGGATGCCCTGTGTCTTAGGTGTGTTAAACAATTTTCTCACAGCAATCCAGGATACTGTGTACAAGTTGTAAGCGGTGATCACAGCAGTCACGTGTTAAAAACGATATGAAAAAACTACTTTCATGACCTTTTACGCTGTGAAATTACTATCGGGCATCCAGAGGAAGAATGATGAAAATTTTGGAAATACTTTTCTGTCAAAATGGTATTATGTCAATGATAAGACACTTTGAGATTGTAGTTTTTGTTATAAAGGCCTAAGAATTTGTATTAGAATAAACTGTGAGTATTTAACTCGATATTTTTCCCTTAAATAACCAATAATTGGATTTTATCCATAATGAATGCAGTTTAACTCCGTGACTGTTCCTTTAGAGGATATAGAATAACAGATACTGTCACAATAGAAATGATTGTATTTAATGCACGACCAGTTTCGGGCTGGGGCCCATTTTAGGTGGTTTTATATTCAATTACCTGTTTCACTGCTCAGTACTGGGCATCATTGCTTAAATAGAAAACAAATAATGTGCTAATGACTAAATAGATCCAATTAACACCTGGAACTTGCTAAGCGACGTGTGTTGCAAATTATTATAATACTCACATACAGCTGGCGTATTAATGTCGTTTTCACATTACATGCACCACGTTTTTACAATAATATCTCGATTTTTACACATTAACTGTATTTATCCATCATGATAAGTATTTGTAATTCCATGTTATACCTTTACTGCAGCAGATGTTAATAATTTCAGAAAACCACACACTCACAACACCTAATGAGTTTACACAGGAAATCACATGTTATGATCAGAAACCTTAAAGCTAAGAAGTTCAAAGTTACACATACAAAACATAACAGATATCACGTATTATGGAAATGAAGTTTTTACACGAACCGGTAACATTTGTTATATTTCTGTGTGCGTAACATCTTAGCTCTAAGGTACTTGACCTTAACCTCTGATTTCCTATGTACGCTCATAGATGTTGTGAGTGTGTGTGCTTCTGATGTTATTAACATCTACTGTACCAAAGGCATAACATCTACTGTACCAAAGGCATAACATGAACGTGTCAACATTTACCATGTATAATGTACAGTTAATATGTAAAAAAAAAACGAGATATTTTTCGTCAAAATGTGATGAATGTAATATGAAAACGACATGGATACTTCAGCTGTACGTGAGTACTATAATACTTTAAAACACACGTCGCTTAGCAACTTCCAGTTGTTCCAGATGGATCTATTTGGTCATCATCACATTATTTGTTTTTTTATTCAAACAGTGCTCTCAAACAATGAGCAGTGAAACATCTAACTGTATGCAAAACCACGTGAAAAGGGCGCAAGTCCTTAGCCGGTCGCACATTAAAAAACATTACCGCCTATTGTGACTGGTAGCGGATATTATTCTACGCGCTATAAATAACCAATGATGTGGCTAAATTAAATGATAAAATCATCTGGGCCAACTTGCCTTGTCGATGGGGCAGTCAGCCACAGGTGATACTACTGCACTAAATACTTTTTTTATAAACAGGCAAACAGTGGGCGCCTTAGTTACTCAACTGTAAAGGTGCTGAAATAAAATACCAGCGCTTCCACATAAAACTGTTAATAGGAACATTTAAAGTACAAGTTGGAGAAAATGGAGAAAAAAGTGGGCCAACCTGCCCCCGTCTTCCCTTTAGAAAATGACGACCGTTAATCGACGACAGGGCACACGCGAAATGCTGCGTCAAAGGAATGCCTCGCGCGCAGACGCAGCCGACAGAAAAGATAAGGACGGTGTTTCGCCGAGTGAGAGCCGTTTTGCAGCGTACACCTGAAAGTGTTCTGCAACTCTTGAGAACTCTCGACAATAGCGAGTGTCTTCCGCCACCGCTCTCTTCCTCACGACGCTGTTAGCCGCGGGTGTGCTGTGATAACATCGCGACCGCAGATAGCGACCGTCGCCCGCAGCAAGGAAGCTGGCCGTAGTTTCCACCTCATTTGCAGTTTCCTCCGACGGAGGCGTCTGGGACGGCAACCACTACTGCTTTGTAACGACGCCGACCTGTTCCCGTTTCTTCACCCGGCTCTGCGTTTCACACTTTCAGGTGGTTCATTCCCTTTACTCCCGAATCTGTTTTGCTGTCACGATAAAGTACCATCTGATTTCAATGAGACTTCATTAGTCACTAAACAACACCATCGTTGGGGAGCTTTAAATCACGTGCGCATAGCAGTGTTTGCTGCACTGTGTGTCTTACAAAGGCATTATGTATTGTGTATTGAACCGGGGGCCTAGAAATGACGGAGCGGCTTCATCCCGCCGTAGCCCTCAATGGTTCACAACAATCCCACAACAGGCCACAGCAGTCCACCCATCCCACCGCCGCCCCACACCGAACCCCCAAGGTTATTGTGCGGTTCGGCCCCCTTGGACCCCCCCCCCCCCCCCCCTCCCGGGATTGTTTCATACCAGACAAACGAGTGTAAACCCAAATGATTGCGTGGTATAGTAATTATGGTGTACTCGTACGTGTTTTCGCAGCAATGTAACTGAGGCCGAATAAGGCGAACCAGCGCGCATTCGCCGAGGCAGATGGAAAACCGCCTTAAAAACCACCCAGAGGCTGGCCGGCACACTAATCCACCGGGCGGATTCGTGCCGGGGACCGGCACGCCTTCCTGTTCGGGAAGCAGCGCGTTAGACCGCGGGGCTAGAGAGTCGGGCTTACAAAGGCATAGTTTTGCAGGTACGTTCAATGATCCATGTGGGTACTGATTGCAAAATGAGTTGCGAATAGACTCAGTAGTACATAAGTACATCATGCTTGAGGCTGAAGTTTTGCAGCATGAACGGCGAAAATGTAGCAAGCGATATTTTTTTCTTTTATTATACTGTGGGGGATGTCAGCGGGTACAGTTTGTTGGAACTCGCTAAGTGTTCACATTCTCAAATACTGGACGAATATACGAGTAATATGGTTAATTTGCACGCCATAGGTCATGCTGCTCCAAGACATATCACTGTTCCTATCTATACAGGCTGAATCACATAAAACTTACACCGCAAATATTACGCAAATGGAAACTGCCATAGCCGCAAGTGACATGTGGCTGCGGAAAAGTGTATATAGCTGAAACGGAAGGAACTGTTAAAGAAAGCATTAAGGAACACGAACGGCACATGCGGCTAAAACAAAGTGCAAAATCGTCAGTAGCGGAACATCATGAGAACCGTGGCTCTGACATTGAGTTTAATAACGTACGTGTACTGGTTAAGGAAACAAACATTTATAGAAGAAAGGTCCGAGAAGCAGTTGTTATTTCCAAGAATGCATCTAATTTTAATAGAGAGGACGGCTATAGGGTTCCGGCATCGTGGCTCCCCGCCATCAAAGAAATGAATACGCGGACGCGGTGTGCGAGCGACATAAACAATGCGCTGCAAGTCACTTCGGCGGTAATAATATTTTGGGTAAACATTACCCCTCTCTTCCTCTGTCCGTTTCGAATATAGCCAATGATGACGACCAACCAATAGCAATAGAAGGAACTACAACCAATAACCCTTCTCCAGCATAAGTGTGGAATAGTGCCTTTCTATCCAATGACGATGGGCCACCAATAGTCTCCACAAGAGATTAGCCAACAACGCCCCTTCTGCATCAGAGCGGGAATATTAGCCTATGACTAAGGCCCATCAATGGTAGCCATATGAATTTTTAACCAATACGATCACTTCTCCAGCACGAACGCGAGAAAACCCCCCTTTATAAAAGGACGCGAACTCGTTTCTGACAGTGCGTTAACATTAGTGGACACCAGAAGATCCTGACGGACATCCCAACAGAGGGGTCGAAACGTCGATCATTTTAGAAGAAATATGACGCGGCCTAATAACCCAGAACATTTTAACTTCAGTGACAACAGCCACGAAAGCCTGCAGACTTACATATAAAATGTGTATCTTAATGTGAACAGCTGTCTTATGATGAACCTGTCGGTTCGAAACCCTTTCAACGCAGGGTACCTCCTGCGACCAACGATAAACTGCTGCCCGAAAGGTAGCAACTTGTCTCGCGTGATCTGTGTAGTATGGTACAGGTATCTCATACCGTCTAGTTGTCTTTCCTCTGTTGACCTATTTTAGTTGAAATTTTATTTCGCGAACGCTTGTCTCAGTATCAGTTATTTCCACGTTAGTGCGATCTTATTACACTACTGGCCATTAAAATTGCTACACCAAGAAGAAATGCAGATGATAAACGGATATTCATTGGACAAATATACAATACTAGAACTGACGTGTGATTACATTTTCACGCAATTTGGGTGCATAGATCCTGAGAAATCAGAACCCAGAACAACCACCTCTGGCCCTAATAACGGCCTTGATACGCCTAGACATTGAGTCAAACAGAGCTTGGATGGCGTGTACAGGTACAGCTGCCCATGCAGCTTCAACACGATACCACAGTTCATCAACAGCACTGACTGGTCTATTGTGACGGGCCAGTTGCTCGGCCACCATTGACCAGACGTTTTCAGTTGATGAGAGATCTGGAGAATGTGCTGGCCAGGGCAGCAGTTGAACATTTTCTGTATCCAGAAAGGCCCGTACAGGACCTGCAACATGCGGTCGTGCATTATCCTGCTGAAATGTAGGGTTTCGCAGTGATCGCATGAAGGGTAGAGCCAAGGGTTGTTACACATCTGAAATGTAACGTCCACTGTTCAAAGTGCCGTCAATGCGAACAAGAGGTGACCGATACCTGTGACCAATGGCACCCCATACCATCACGCCGGGTGATACGCCAGTATGGCGATGACGAATACACGCTTCCAACGTGCGTTCACCGCGATGTCGCCAAACACGGATGCGACCATCATGATCCTATAAACAGAACCTGGATTCATCCGAAAAAAATGACGATTTGCCATTAGTGCACCCAGGTTCGTCGTTGAGTACACCATCGCAGGCGCTCCTGTCTGTGATGCAGCGTCAAGGGTAACCGCAGCGACGGTCTCCGAGCCGATAATCCATGCTGCTGCAAACGTCGTCGAACCGTTCGTGGGGATGGTTGTTGTCTTGCAAACGTCCCCATCTGTTGACTCAGGGATCGAGACGTGGCTGCACGATTCGTTATAGCCATGCGAAAAAGATACCTGTCATCTCGACTGCTAGTGATACCAGGCCGTTGGGATCCAGCACGGAATTCCGTATTACCCTCCTGAACCTGCCGATGCCATATTCTCCTAACAGTCATTGGATCTCGACCAACGCGAGCAGCAATGTCGCGATACGATAAACCGCAATCGCAATTGGCTACAATCCGACCTTTATGAAAGTCGGAAACGTGATAGTACGCATTTCTCCTCCTTACACGAGGCATCACAACAACGTTTCACCAGGCAACGCCGGTCAACTGCTGTTTGTGTATGAGAAATCGGTTGGAAACTTACCTCATGTCAGCACGTTGTAGGTGTCGCCACCGGCGCCAACCTTGTGTGAATGCTCTGAAAAGCTAATCATTTGCATATCATAGCATCTTCTTCCTGTCGGTTAAATTTCGCTTCTGTAGCACATCACCTTCGTAGTGTAGCAATTTTAATGGCCAGTGGTGTACTTCACTATGCCACGTGGCAAGATTATGTGGATGGTGACTGGAATTATATTAGGTTAGTATGTAAGTTCGTAATATTTTTTGCTTTTCACGTTAGTATTCCGGTTGTTATGGGTTTATTTATCGACTGTCATTTTTATTTTTAGTTTACATCTTGTCATTTGGAGCTGTGGACGCTAGAAAATAGAATGCCAAGTGAAGAAATCGGAATATTTCTGACATATTCTTCTGTTTAAGTTCAGTAGAGGGTTGGCAGAAACTTTTACGCTTTGTATGGGGATAATGCCACTGAACAGAGCAAGGGAAAGAAATGGCTTTCCCGTTTTGACATTAGTAAATCTCCACGTTCAGGAATACCTTCGGAGTTTGATGAAGATCGCTTAAACGCATTAATACAGTGTACACGAGAACGGGCAAATGTGATGCACTGTGATCATTCCACCATTGTGCGACATTTGCATGCAATGGGGAAGGTTCAAAAGTCGAGTGTATGGTTACCGCACGCTCTAAGCCAAAATCACAGAAGTCAGCATGTGGCCATATGTGCATCTCTGCTCGTCATCAATTGGTCCGTGAACATTTCCTAGCATTCCTATCGTGTATCGTTACTGGTGACAAGAAATGGTGTCTTTATGCTAACATCAGGAAAAGCAAGAAATGGTTGATCCCAAACAAAGCAGCAACTCCGAATACAAAGACCTGCGTGCACCCACGAAAGATAATGTTATGCATTTGGTGGAACAGCAACTGTGTGGTTTACTACGAATTGCAACGGTGTGGTGTACTACGAATTGCTTCGCTGAGGTGTAGTCAGCACTGGTGACATTTATTGTCCATAACTGAGACATCTTGCAGACGCAATGCAAGAACAACAACCAGGAAGACACCGCGAAGTGAGGTTACTCTACGATAACGCCTGCCCGCATTCTGTTGATCTGATTAAAAGCACTATGCAGGAGTGTGGTTGGGAAGTCATTTCGCAGCCATTTTATTCACCTGATCTTGCTTCCTCAGATTTTTATGTTTCCGCTCTCTAAGGAACAACCTTCAAGGAATATCCCATCCGGATGAAAATGCGCTCCTAACACGACTCGACGAGTTCTTCATCTTAAAAACACGTCGTGGGAATGAAAAGTTACCTCTACGTTGGCGACTGTTGCAAACAGTGATGGCTAAAGTCTCTCTCACGTGTATCTCTTGCGTACATCAAACTTATGGAAAAACGCTACAAAGCTATACGCCAGCCCAATACGTCGATTAAACAACGTCCCAGTGGGGGAGAGGTCAGCCGCCAGCCAATCTCACTTCTTTCATGTGGGCCACATACAAGCTGTTTTTGGTACATGCAGAACCTTGTAAAGGGTGGCTGGCTGCTAACTCTGCCCTTACTCCCTTCCCCCGCAGCATTGTGTCAGTCACAAAGCTATTCTGTTCGAGCTACAGCAATGGCGCCGGATGCGATGATGCAGGAGTAGTGCCATCGGTTCGTTTTATTACGCATGCCCAACGTGTCTTGGCCATGTATCCACAATTACAGGGAATGAACATACAAACTGTGAGCACTGTAGCAGGTGGAACCGCTTTCTCTCACCTTCCACCCTTTTCCCCGCTTAGCCCCTCCCCACCCACCGCAACAAATAATTATCCTGTAGCTTGCCCAGTGAGAATCTTGGAATCACACACATTTAGATTTCGTAAGAGAGTACAGTTGAGCGCACTGCCCAAATATCAGTACAGTATTCACAACGCAAGAATTTCCATTACACATTTATCGCGCATGGTCGCCGTCAGTAATGGTCTAACCTCTTCATTGTTTGAGGACTTTTGTGCTAGCAGAGATAATACGTAAACTTAGTATCGTCATTTTTGCATCTGATAAGTGTAGCGGTTAGAACATACTTTTAGGATATGGCAAAGCACTTACAGGACTAGCCCAATAAACAGGAAAGGGCTGACTTAAATTGTGTGCAGACTTCGATCCTGTCACCTACTCGGCCTTACACAGCGGGTCGAGCTACTGTGCGAGAGCAGCCTAGTCAGTTATGCACTAGCGCTCTCTTTTGAGTTCGAATGACGGAAACTGTCTTTGGTAAACCACCACCATCTAAAGATAGGAGCATAGAGTGATAACGGCTACGGCAGTCGATCGCTTGTATACCTAACGCTCAGTTGTGCTGGTATCTCATCCATCGAGTGATGAACGCCGCAGAAACTCACCACTGCCGCTGTAGCCTTTGCGACGCAGACGGATTCGTTTCTATTCAGTCGCACCGTAGGCTGCCCCTGACGCAGCAACTTCAACTCCCGGGAATTGCAGAACACTGGCAACACATAAATAGGTCCATGAGTCGTCTGCCTTCATCAGACTCATAACGTGGCCTCTGCTCTGCCACTTGAACGCGACAACGAAAAGCGGCGGCCAGCAGATGTGATCCTAGAGTCGCACACGACACCTGCGACTACAGAGCCTCCCCGGCTTGCAGCAGCCATAAAATGGCCCGTTCCCAACTGTTAATGTCGGCACTGGATGACAAGAGTCCTGCCAAAATGCCCTGTGGAAGTTACTCATACGCAGATGCTGAAACATTAAAGTGCAAACTCAAGGTTATATGGGACAACATCGGAGAGGCCTGCCTTAAAACCGGTAACTTTTGTGCTATGCACGCCGCCATCATCTCAGACAGTTTAGAGCACCGTGTCTCATTTGAATTGGTGTCCAGCAATAGACGGCGCGCCCTTATCCCCACTGCATCCAGCAGTATCACCAGCTCCAACCAACATCCACGTCATCTGCCAATGGCCCAGTAGAGTTATAGAGGTAAAAAGGTAAAGAAGATAAATTGTCAAGTTTCTTGAACCGCTCCTCAATTGCCCTCACGAGGCTGAGTGAGCTCTGTTCCAACCGTCCCACCAAGGAAAGATCCCTGGCAGTACCGGAAATCCAACTCGGGCCTTCCTCACGGCAACCAGCAGCGAGAGTTGTAAGGGATGATTAAAAATTCAATGCCCATCAGACAGATGTTACAACAGAGCCAATAACAAACACAGGGTGCTTGACTGTTATGGGGACAAACGAAAGGGCGAGTAGAGGGCACTGAAACAAGCAACTAAAATGGCTCTGAGGACTATGGGACTTAACGTCTGAGGTCATCAGTCCCCTAGAACTTAGAACTACTTAAACCTAACTAACCTAAGGACATCACACACATCCATGCCCGAGGCAGGATTCGAACCTGCGACCGTAGCGGTCACGCGGTTCCAAACTGAAGCGCTTAGAATCGCACGGCCACACCGGCCGGCAACAAGCAACTAATTCTAATAAACAAAGGCTCAGAAACCAATGAATTTCCCGAAATGACATATTATCACTGAGTACATGAACACTTTGTAACAGAGTCCGCAGGGACCCAAACTGCAGATACTCACTTGGAAAGAAACACATTAAAACATATACTGTAGCTCCAAAAACACTGGTGTAGGCATGTGTATTCAAATACAGAGATTTTTAAATAGGCAGAATACGGCGCTGCTGTCAGCAACACCTATATAAGACAACAAATGTCTGGCGCGGGTTAGATCGGTTAGTGCTGCTACAATGGCAGGTTATCAACATTTAAGTGAGTTTGAACGTGGTGTTATAGTTGGCGCACGAGCGATGGCACACAGCATCACCGAGGTAGTGATGAAGTGAGGATTTTCCCGTACGACCATTTCACGAGTGTTCCGTGAATATCAGGAATCCGGTAAAACATTAAATCACCGACATCGCTGCGGCCGGAAAAAGATCGTGGAAGAACGGGACCAACGACGCCTGAAGAGAATCGTTCAATGTGACAGAAGTGTGACCCTTTCGCAAATTACTGCAGATTTCAGTGCTTGGCAACGTGCAAGTATCAGCGTGCGAACTATTCAAAGAAACATCATCGACAACTCGTGTACCCTTGATGACTGCACGACACAAAGTTTTACGCCTCGCCTGGGTCCGTCAACACCGACATTGGAATGTTGATGACTAGAAACACGTTGCCTGTTTGGACGACACTCGTTTCAAATTGTAAATTGTATCGAGCGGATACACGTGTACGGATATGGAGACAACCTCATGAATCCATGGGTCCTGCATGTCAGCAGGGGACTGTAATGGTATCGAGCATGTGCAGTTGGAGTGATATGGGACCCCGATACGTCTATATACCACTCTGACTGGTGACACTTACGTAAGCATCCTGTCTGGTCACCTGCATCCATTCATGTCGATTGTGCATTCCGACGGACTTGGGCAATTCCAGCAGGACAATGCGACACCCCACATGTTCAGGGTAGCTACAGAGAGGCTCCAAGAGCACTCTTCTGAGTTTAAACACTTCTGCTGGCAACCAAACTTCTCAGACATAAAAATTATTAAGCATATCTGGGATGCCTTGCAATGTGCTCTTCAGAAGAGGTCTCCACCCCCTCGTACTCTTACGGATTTATGGACAGCCCTGCAGGATTCATTGTGTCAGTTCCCTATAGCACCACTTCTCACATTAGTCGAGTCCATGCCACGTCGTGTTGCGGCACTTCTGCGCGCTCTTGGGTCCTACACGATATTATGCAGGTGTTCCAGTTTCTTTCGCCCTTCAGTGTATGATCCGCGCGACCACCGTTCGTGGGAAGGCAGTCCTCACTAAGTCTGCTCATCGACACCCGTACATGTTCAAAAACCCCAGGCGAGTTCCGGACGCACTGACATCCAACGACAATGCACTCACAGAGTTCGTGAAACTGTCAACAGTTCTGGAAAACACCAAAGCTTTTAAATTCCTCCACACAAAAATGTCCAATGGGTTCAAGTGAGAGAACTCAGGGGTCATAGTATTGGCGAGGAAGTCTACAGGAAACCCGGAACTGGTGCTCTCCTCTAACAATGACCCACTCTTTTTGGGTAATGGTCTTATTGCCAGTGTGGAACGACATGTCCAATCTACTTTCTGAAGTCCCTACGTAATCAGTTGTTAGTTCCTTTAAGCTGTATTACTAATTACATGATTATTTGTATTTGTGCTGGTGCCGGTGGACGAGTACTTAAGGTGTCGACCTCTTGAACTCAAGTTCACAGTTTCAAACCACGGTGAGGTCAGTGGCATTTTCTTAGACTCAAAGGCCCACAGCAGGCCACAATCGTACAACAACGCAGCTTCTAAAAGTGTGCTCTTAGAAAATTTAAATCTTAGGTTTCACTTTAAAATCGTTATTAGGAGCGCAGAAGTGGATATAAAACTGGAGAGAAACTGACCTCTGTACTTCCTATATGATAAAAGAGAGGCAGTCAATATTTCTCTTTTTTCCTGAACTTGCTCTTCAGTTGGATACTTTAGTAGTTTGTTAGTTCTCTGATGTTCTTTTATTGTAATTAAATGTCGCATTTTATTTATTGAACGAATTATGGCGTATTATAATTGTTGTATTGTAAACCTGAACAATGTAACATTAGAAGTTAGATTTGGTTTTTGGAGAAAGGAGGTAAGAATGAGTGACAGAAATGCGAAGGGAACCAAAGAGAGACCACCAGATACGTGGAGCCTGAGAAAAAATGAACTAGAATAACAAAATTTTGATGATTTATGTGTATTTTAAATTTTATTTTGTAGTTAGTATTGTTCTTTATTTCAAATATTAGTACTAACAAAATCAGAGAAGATGAACTGTGTCAAGCGGACAGCGATTGACAAACTCTCTATACAAATTCAAATCGCATTGTATAGCCATGAAGCGACCGAAAGGTACAGGCGTAAGACAGAATGTACAAAATACAAACCTCTGTATGAATATCAACCGATCACACTGTGATCAGAAACCAGAGACATCTTCTTGCGTAGTACAAATTCTTTAGATACCATACGGAGCGCATCTACACTCCAGCTATGGCGAGATACAGTCAACAAACTATGGATCACGATCTTTCCCAAGGAAGCCCTTGCATATGATGAAAATGTGAACTGAAAAAAATTGTGAAATCCTATACATTAAGGAGCGAAATAAGGACAAGAAGCATGCCTATGGGAAGATGGGATCTCGTTGGGAACCAAACCGATCTGTGTGGCTGCAGAGAACCACAAAATGTGTAGCTCTTGTTCCCCTGCCTGTCGCGTTTGGCAACTTGTACGCAGTAATATCTTCATCTGTCCTAAGACAGTGCTGTCGACTACGCACGTTTCTGGCCGGACATAATTTAATAATTTTTCGGATGCCAATTAATGCCAAAGTTTAAAGGTAGTAGTGTATTATATCGGTTTGGTGAAGTGATGTGTCACAAGGCATCTAGGTCTAAGGCGCTGCAGTCATGGACTGTGCGGCTGGTCCCGGCAGAGGTTCGAGTCCTCCCTCGAGCATGGGTGTGTGTGTTTGTCCTTAGGATAATTTAGGTTAAGTAGTGTGTAAGCTTAGGGACTGATGACCTTAGCAGTTAAGTCCCATAAGATTTCACACACACACACACACACACACAAGGCATCTACCTAACCGACGAATGATGATCACGACCATAAAAGTTTTATTTAAGTAATGAGTTAGTGTAGTATGCTGTTCGGAAGTTACTGCGTGTATTCTGCTGTGGATGCACGCAGTCGCGACGACGATAGCAAGCTTACTGCTTTCGAACGTTACCTGCCGTTTGGGCGGTTATTTCTTGTCGTCTGATCTTGTCTTGGAAGATATGTTGCCTACCATGGAAGAAGAACTGCCGTGACAATCGCAATGACACCGAGAGAACGGAGGAAGCCGTTTTGGCTGTCACTTTTCTGTTATCTGTCATTCGCCTGAGAATGAACTTCGGTTAATATCATATGAAACTGTAATTGATACAGCTCGTTTGTCAAAAAGTACTGTATGAGGTTTTCGAGTATTATAAGAATTATCAGTAAAATTCTGTTAAAGAAGAAAGCTTCTACATCATTTCTTTGAAAATTCAAATTTGTGAGAGAGTTTTTAAGTTCCAGCACAGAAGAGGTGGCAGAGGGAGACGTAGTCTACACCAGCGAAGACATACACAGGCTTTGTTGTTTTCTTTTTTCGGTTTAAACACAAGAAGTTTGAACCATTAAACAACAGCTAGCGAAAGTTTATTCATGAATTTAGCACATAACATAACATACAGACTGGGTAGAACACTCCAAAGTTTTAGCATTGCTGCTAATCACTCTCTTTAATGATATCTTGATATTATTTAAGCACTCTTGTATATGTACAATTCATACCAGCAATTGCTATTGCCTTGTGTTATTATGTGGACGTAATTTGTGTGCGTACTGTACGTAGCGCTTCTGAAACTAAATAAACAAATACATTTAGTTTAGCGGGTGTACTCACCGGCAGTGCGCAGCCTGTTGTGCATGGCTAAGGTCTGCGTCTTCTCGCACCTCGAGCACGGATAACCAACTCTGCAGAACGAGAAAACATTGTCACTATCATCAGAGAATAAACATGAAACCTATAAACAACAAGAACAATGACACTCTTTTCTAATCGGATTTTGTTCTGTATCTTGTATTTCCCTTTTTCCTTAACATAATCTGTAAATTTTTTATCCATCTTGGTTGGCGAGCATCGCAGTTGTTCTTGTAGATTACGCTGAAGGAAATAATGCACCCAGTCACGAGTGTTGTTGAAACGATTTTATTATACCATCACTAGTTTCGGGCCTGAGTTCATCGTCAGATGATAGAGTTGACTTCTACGCAAGTTTTACGTTTGCATCTTCTTCAAAAGCCCTCCTTTACATATTATAGGACAGGGGTTTGGTTTTCTGTTACAATCCATACTGATCAAAATGATGGACGCATTTACGTACAAATGTAAACAAATGACGGATACATTTGTTGACATTCGTAACTAAATGCATCCGCCATATTGTTTTTAGTTCAGTCCATTGATTAGTATGGATTGTACCCACATGAAAAAAAGTTTTGCATCACCCCAGTTCCCAGAACTCCTGAAGACGTCGACTGTGGATATTGTATCACAGACACAATCCCTTTGACTGTTCACATATGTCACTAAACCCGACCAAAGATGTAAACAACCATGCATCAGCACCGCCTATTTGACGGAAGGGGTCTGACAGCCGATCAGTTCCAGTCATTCCATCAGGAAGGAGGTACACGGCCCGTGTTTAGTTCAACCATGCCTAGACGGTCATTACCGCGGATCAGATGCGCCCGCATTGTTACTTTGTGCCAGGAAGGGCTCTCAACAAGGGTAGTGTCCAGGCGTCTCGGAGTGAACCAAGGTAACGTTGTTCGGACATGGAAGAGATACAGAGATACAGGAACTGTCGACGATGTACCTCGCTCAGGCCGCCCAAAGCTACTACTGCAGTGGATGACCGCTACCTGCGGATTATGGTTCGGAGGAACCCTGACAGCAACGCCACCACGTTGAATAATGCTTTTCGTTCAGCTACAGGACATCGTGTTACGTCTCAAACTGTGCGCAGTAGGCTGCATGATGCGCAACTTCGCTCCCGACGCCCAGGGTGAGGTCCATCTTTGCCTCCACGACACAATGCAGCGCGGTATAGATGGGCCAGTAACATGCCGAATGGCCCCTTCAGGACTGGCATCACGTTCTCTTCACCGATGAGTGTCGTATGCCTTTAACCAGACAATCGTCAGAGACGTGTTTGGAGGCAACCCGGTCAGACTGAACCCCTTAGACACACTGTCCAGCGAGTGCATCAACGTGAAGGTCCCAGATGTTTTGGTGTGGCATTATGTGGGGCCGACGTTCGCCGCTTGTGGTCATGGAAGGCGCCCTAACGGATGTACGATACGTCAGTGCCATTCTCTCACCGATAGTGCAACCATATCGGCAGCATATTGGCGAGACATCCGTCTTCATGGACGACAATTCGCGCCCCCATCGTGCACATCTCGTGAATGACTTCCTTCAGGATAACAACATCGCTCGACTAGAGAGGCCAGCATGTTCTCCAGATATGAAACCTATCGAAAATGCCTGGAACAGATTGAAAAGTGCTGTTTACGGACGACGTGACCCAGCAACCACTCTGAGAGATCTACGCCGAATCGCCGTTGAGGAATGAGACAATCTGGACCAACAGTGTCTTGATAAACTTGTGGATAGTATGCCACGACGAATACAGGCATGCATCAATGCAAGAGGACGTGCTAATGGGTATTAGAGGTACCGATGTGTACAGCAATCTGGACCACTACCTCTGAACGTCTTGCTGTATGGTGGTACAACATGTAATGTGTGGTTTTCATGAGCAATAAAAAGGGCGGAAATGATGTTTATGTTGATCTCTATTCCAATTTTCTGTAATGGTTCCGGAACTCTCGAAACTGAGGTGATGCAAAATATTTTTTGATGTGTGTAATAGAAAAGGAAACGTATCTGCCATCTTGTTTTTAGTTCTTTCACAGATAGTAAAAGAAAATCAAACCTCTGTCCTATAATATTGAAAGGAGGGCTTTTCACGAAGACACAACGTTAAACTTGCAGAGAAGTCAACGCTATCATTTGACGATGGGCTAAGGCCCGAAACTAGTAATAATATAATAAAACCATCTCAAGAATAGTTGGAGCTGGTTGCAGTATTTCCTACAGTGTAATGTAACACTTTTGCCTGGTGCCTATATTCAAAGTCAAAATTACATTTTTTTTTTCCTTAATATATTCTCGTCTAAGCAGCTGTACAGAATATCGCGAACGGAAACTGGCAGTCTGACAAAACGTCACTGAGTTAATAGATCTGAAACGCTGCTGTTTATAAACTTATAAGTTAGATGCACTATGACACTTATGATAGCAGGGTAATCCCAAAAATTATTTGAACGTTATTATAGCCCAAGCGTCAAAATGCTTAACTCTAGTTTACACATAAAATAGGCAGAAGATGTTGAAACACGATTACACTAAATACGGTGCGATAGAGACGCACACTCAGTTAACATAGTTACATTTACTTTGTAATAGTAACAAAAGAACCATCTATCTGTCACCTTGCTCAGAATAACTGGTCGTAAAGACTAAATACTAAGACGTAATTATTAGTCAACTCTCCAGTACGCTTCGATGTATTTGTGCATTATGTTTGGGTCTATCATGTATCTATACTGTCTGGATTGCAGACGACTCAACAAATTTGTAAGTTGTCTGCAATTATAGTCACCTTATGTTTGCACAATGTTGACAAAAAACGTGTCAGTTAATCGACAACCAACTTTATGGCACTGCAGATACGCCTTTTAAACAAACGCGGATTTTGTAACACGTATACCAGTAATAAATCTAGACCGAAGAAGTTCGCTGTTCGACGTTCTAAATGTTCAAGAATACTCATGCCTCTCCATTACTTGGTACTGTATGGACTCGACAGACGTAATGCTGAGGAGTAGCACGCTTCTCTGTACTTTATCTTCTTTACACCTCTTAAACCGCGGGAAGTGTCTGGTAGACTGTACCGAAGACACACACGTGCTGAGTGCATTCCGATTCTTTGCACAAAATAAAATTGGAAAAATATGACTGGCTGTACAGCTTATACACCATACTAGTTTTCCACACGCTAATGACAAGAGTGTGTGCAGATTGTGAAAGTAACTTACGTAACATCCTTAACACAGTAATTTTGTTCAGTCAGTAACTGTTAATATTCGTCTCTTGATATTTACAAGATGAATAATTATGCTAACTAAATGACAGAAGTAAAGTTGTTTATGATTTGGTCCACCTTGTGCAAACACAATTTTTTCTTGCCTTAGCAAAATACGTTTCACTGAAGCTATAGGACCAAATGGATTTCATCCTTGTTTCCAAATGCTGTTGTTTTTGTGGTTTTCTGTGTTACTATTTAACAAAAGTGACAGTGAAAGTTTTTCACAGTGAAGATAATGGGGAAACCAGAATGTGAAAGAAAACCAACTGTAATCCAAAACATAAAAAACACAAAAACCACAGTACAAGATAAAAAGAAATAAAATTAAAAAAAAAACACTGACGGTCTTGTCACTTCAGCGTAATATGTCTGGGTAAAAGAAGAAAAAGTTCTGTTTGCTCAACGGGAAGCCCGTCAAAAAATAATTTCGTTTGCAAACAAACACGGACGCAAGGGCTTCAACTTCAATATGAGTTCTAGAAGTTATGTTTACATATCTCGTCGATATCCAAGCAGCAGAATCAGTCATTATTCAAAAATTATTTTAGACTAGTATGGTTTCGTAAAAATATAAACGAAGACTTCTGTATCTTTCGCATATGCCGTTACTTCAAAATAAACGTAGACACTACCGTGACAATATGAGCAATATTATCTACTGAACAAGCTGATTATGAGCAGAAAATCGAAACTGTTTATTCACCACTTGCAGGAGACATATATTGTGAAGATACAATCTGTTGAGACTTTTTTACTTACGTTAACGCGACAAAACGCAATCATCAATCTCCGTCAGATCCCACCACTTAAAACATGAAGCGCAACGTGAATGAGTTCTGCAGTGTTAACAATAATCTCTGGTGATTAGAGCCGTTAAAATATTACTCTGAAAACAGTTCTCCTTCGTTTAGTATTACGTATTAAAACGTCCTCTATTTATGAAACAAAACTGAAATGATCACGTCTGCATATTGTATGTATATTACCAAAGATGTCTACAGTCCCTTTCCTTTATTTGCTCACTTGTTTTCAGGAGGAATCTCCCATCTCATACTCAAAATCTGTCCTTCGAACATCGAAAAAAATGGTTCAAATGGCTCTGAGCGCTATGGGACTTAACTTCTATGGTCATCAGTCCCTTAGAACTTAGAACTTCTTAAACCTAACTAACCTAAGGACATCACACACATCCATGCCCGAGGCAGGATTCGAACCTGCGACCGTAGCGGTCGCGCGCTTCCGGACTGATCCAAGGTGGCCGCCGAGTAAGTGACCCCAGAAACTATTTCCAGAAAGTTAAGTGATTTAGACAGGAATATAATTTAGTTTAACACCGACAACATATTAAATATGTGCATTAGTGTATCGTTTAGTCTTGCCGTTAAAGGTTTCACTTTTTTGCGTATTTTTTCAGAAAACACGAAAAGATCGTAACTTCGCGAAGTCGCGTTTAGGCTTAAATTTTGTAAACATGTTTGTTTCTTGTTTCTCGGTAATCTGACTAGTTTCTCGGTAACAAATAAGTAAACTACCGTAAATAGCGTATAACTTCATTGTTTTAATACAGATTTCAGAAAAACAGCTTAATTTTATATCAGAAACTTGCTTATATACATTTGTTTATAGGCCTAATTCTCGTAACGTTTTTGGAGAATCAAACTTAAAGTAACTCGTTTCATTGTCCTTTTTTTCATTCCATCGAGTGAAATATATCATAAATAGCGTATACCTTCATTTTTTTAATACAGATCTCAGAAAAACAGCGGAATTTTAAATCAGAAACTTGCTTATATACATTTGTGAATAGGCGTAATTCTTGTAACGTCTTTTTTGATTTTCGGTAATTTAATTGATTTAGTCTAGCTAAAGTATTATTTTCGCCATGAGTGAGAAGTGTCTGACTTGCCGTAGAATTGTTAGTTCGGGGTTTGGTGTGATGGATGCAATAGTTTTTTTCATTGGGGGGACTGCAGTAGCGCGGGTGCCGGGAAAGTGGATCAGGCTCATCAGTGGTTATGTAGGATTTGCAGCAGAGATAGGAAGATAGTGGAACAGGAGGGGAAAATTGCTGCCCTTCAGGCTGAGCTAGATCAGGATAGGGAAGATCTGGACAGGTTAAGGAGGGAGAAGGGCAAAGAGAGGTGGGAAGTGGCAACAAGTAACAGAAGGAACAGGCCTAGAACTATGTCTGACAGTTTTGTGGTGAATGTCAAGAATAAATTTGACCTATTGCTTCAGTTAGAAATTGATGAGCCTCAAGCAGAGGTAGGTGTAGACAGGACACAACAAACTTTCAACAGGAAATTGAAAAAGAATGTAGGAAAGTCATCGAAAAGCAAGAAAGTTTTGTTGTTGGGCAGTTCTCATGCCAGATGTGTAGGCCAACTTCTGCAGGAGGAATTAGGACCAGAATACCAGGTACTAATTTTTTCAAACCAAGTGCTAGTCTGGATCAGGTGACAGAGGATTTAGGTTCACTCTGTAAAGGATTTACCAGGGAAGACACCGTGGTTATTGTGGGAGGGCCAGGGAACAGCATCGACAGAGATTCTGGGTACAGTATAGAGTGTGACCTGGTAAAGATTGCGTCGGCATCGAGACACACCAATGTTGAATTTGTATCTGTCCTGAGACGCCATGACCGGCCTCATTTGAGCTCTTCTGTTGGGAGAGATAATTTGGAGTTGGAACGGCTGCTTGGGTCAGGTGCGGGGGCTCATATTGGTGTGGTTGCTGTTGATTCTCTCAGTAGGTGGGACTATACCAGGCACGGTCTACATCTCAACAGGAAAGGGAAGGGTAAGCTGGCTGGGGTAATAGCAGGAAATTTAAGGGGGGGAGGCACTGCCATGAATGGTAAAATACCAAGTGGTTACAGGTGTTGGAGCAGCACCTCTTTTAGGATAGGTAAGACAGAAAGATGTCAAGTTCTACGAGAGGTCAGGATTGAAACAAATCTTCAGTTTAGGAAAGAAATTAAACAGCACAATTCTAGCACATTGGATCACCAATCACAGCTGTCAGTTATAAATTTTCACCAGTCACCAGAAATTTTATCTCCACCAAGTGTATCTCAGTCCTAGGTAATTGCATTAATGAATTAAAGTCACCCAACCCAGTTGACATAATCTGCCTCTCTGAACACCATGTGACCACTGGCATAGGAACTAGGCCTAAGCACAATGAGAAACTTAAACAGGAGAGTACTGCAAATGTTAGAATAAGGAAAGGTTCTCATAAAAGTATAATTAAAAATAATGTAAGTATATTTCATCAAAATATTGGGAGTTTAAAGAATAAAATAGATGAGCTTCTGGTTTGTTTAGAAGATTTAGAAGCTGAGGATGAAATACGAGATATACGTGGATATACTATGCCTGTCTGAGCATCACATTGTTGCTGATATGGACAAGGTAAATGTAAGTGGATATAAGCTCTCTGCACATGTAATTAGAGAAAATATGGAGAAAGGAGGAGTTGCCATATATGTCAAAAGTTATCATTGTGCAAACAGTATAGAAACAAAAACGTTCTGTGTAGAGAAACATATAGAAGAATGTGCCTGTGAGCTTAAATTAAATAAAGGCACATTTATAATTGTAACTGTATATAGGTCCCCATCATGAAATTTTCATCTATTTCTGAAAAATTTGGACTCCTTGTTGTGCTATCTGTCAGACAGGGGGAAGCAAATACTTCAATGTAGATTC
The DNA here is from genome assembly GCF_023864345.2 of Schistocerca serialis cubense. Classification (NCBI taxonomy): domain Eukaryota; kingdom Metazoa; phylum Arthropoda; class Insecta; order Orthoptera; family Acrididae; genus Schistocerca; species Schistocerca serialis. Next base: position 427,415,272 of record NC_064646.1, read on the forward strand.
TCTGAAAGAGGGTAATAGGAAAAATGACCTTGAAGTATTACTCGGTTCTTTCAATTTGACACCCGTTATTGATTTTCCTACTCAGGTGGTAAAGGACAGCAGCTCACTGATAGATAACTTCTTTATAGACCAAGATAAGTTAAAACAGTCCTCCAAAGTAGTACGTTCAGTCAACGATTTAACAATTGCAAATTTCAGGGAAAGCCTACAGAAGTTAGACTGGGATGAGGTGTACTGTGGACCTGATGCCAATTTAAAATATAATTTATTTCATGACACTTTTGTAAATGCATTTGAAAACAACTTCCCCAAGAAAATAGTTCAATATACTCGTAAGAAACCATGTAACAAACCATGGCTTACTAAGGGTATAAAAATATCTTGTAACCGTAAAAGGGAAATGTATCTGACAGCAAGAAAGAGTAGTGACCCAGAAACTATCAAACATTATAAAAACTACTGTGCTATATTAAGACAAGTTATTAAAAAATCCAGAAGTATGTGTATCATGTCTGAAATCAGCAACTATGATAATAAAATTAAAACAATTTGGAATATTATTAAAAGAGAAACAGGTCAACCAAGAGCACAGGAAGACAGTATTACCATCAAATTGAATGAAAACTTTACGAACAAAAAGTCAGAAGTTGAAAATATTTTTAATAATCATTTTCTAAATGTTGTGGATATAGTAGGATCCAGTTGTTCATTAGAAGATGTTAGGCTGTTAATGGAAGAGGCCATACCTATGCAATTTGATACAATTGAAATCTCACCCACTTCTCCCTCTGAAATTAGGAAAATAATAAACTTGCTTAAAAGCAAAAACTCACATGGAATTGATGCTCTGGAACAGGGCATTTTCCCTGATAGACTGAAATATGCTATTGTTATACCTTTGCATAAAAAAGGGGATAGATCTGATGTCAACAATTACCGTCCCATCTCCCTTCTAACAGCTTTATCCAAAATTTTTGAGAAAGTAATGTATTCAAGAGTAGCTTCACATATCTGTAAAAAGGAAGTACTAACAAAATGTCAGTTTGGTTTCCAGAAAGGTTTTTCAACAGAAAATGCCATATATGCGTTCACCAATCAAATTTTGAATGATCTGAATAACCGAACACCACCCATTGGGATTTTTTGTGACCTCTCAAAGGCTTTTGATTGTGTAAATCATGAAATTCTGCTAGACAAGCTCAAGTATTGTGGCATGAGTGGGACGGTGCACAAATGGTTTAATTCGTACCTAACTGGAAGAGTGCAGAAAGTTGAAATAAGCAGTTCTCATAATATGCAAAGATCAGCACATTCCTCAAACTGGGGAACTATCAAGAATGGGGTTCCACAAGGGTCGGTCTTGGGTCCTTTGTTGTTCTTAATATATATTAATGACTTGCCATTCTATATTCATGAAGAGGCAAAGTTAGTTCTCTTTGTTGATGATACAAGTATAGTAATCACACCTGACAAACAAGAATTAACTGATGAAATTGTCAATAATGTCTTTCAGAAAATTAATAAGTGGTTTCTTGTAAATGGACTCTCACTGAATTTTGATAAGACACAGTTCCGTACAGTAAATGGTATGACGCCATTAATAAATATAGACCTTAATCAGAAGCATATAGCTAAGGTAGAATATTCCAAATTTTTAGGTGTGTCCATTGATGAGAGATTAAATTGGAAGAAACACATTGATGATCTGCTGAAACGTTTGAGTTCAGCTACTTATGCAATAAGGGTCATTGCAAATTTTGGTGATAAACATCTTAGTAAATTAGCTTACTACGCCTATTTTCACTCACTGCTTGCATATTGCATCATATTTTGGGGTAATTCATCACAGAGGAATAATGTATTTATTGCACAAAAGTGTGTAATCAGAATAATAGCTGGAGTCCACCCAAGATCATCCTGCAGACATTTATTTAAGGATCTAGGGATATTCACAGTAGCTTCTCAGTATATATACTCTCTTATGAAATTTGTTATTAACAACCAAACCCAATTCAAAAGTAATAGCAGTGTGCATAACTACAATACTAGGAGAAAGGATGATCTTCACTATTCAAGATTAAATCTAACTTTGGCACAGAAAGGGGTCAATTATACTGCCACTAAAGTCTTTGGTCACTTACCAAATAATATCAAAAGTCTGACAGATAACCA